>NW_026970296.1:0-327000 GCF_028390025.1 Pseudophryne corroboree | reverse complement strand
ATTACGGGGGCGGAGCTTAGCCCTCACAGCACCCAGCCCGGCGCCATTTTCTCTACACAGGCTGCAGAGACGCTGGTCCATCCTCACACTGCTGTACAAGTAACAGGGTGCAAAATGGGGAGGGGGGGGGGGCACAGTGATTTCGGTGCATTGTATGTAATTTATAAAAGCGCTGCAGGTCTGGGACATTTTCTGTAGTATTTTCAGACCGGTTTGGGCGCTGGGATGTGAGCTAGCAATATCTCCCTCTGAGTCTCTCTGACAGGCTTTACTGTGGGTCTGTCCCCTATAGGCCCAGTGTATCTGCGTGTGGTGGGTGCACGTGTGTCGGCATGTCTGAGGCGGAGTGCTCTTCCCAGGAGGAGACTATGTTAGGGACACAAATGGCTGTGGGAGTGACCCTGTTGGCACCGCCGACACCTGATTGGGTGAATGTTTTGAGTGCTTTAAATGATAAATAAAAGATTGGATAAATCTGAGTCCCAGAACCAGGCTTGGAAGAAATCCATAGAGGATGTGTTGTTTCAAGTCCAGACCCCCTCGGGGTCACAAAAACGTTAATTTGCCCAGCTGACAAACACGGATACCGACACGGACACTGACTCAAGTGTCGACTATAGTGATGCCAGATTAGATCCAAAACTGGCAAAGTGCATTCAGTACATGATTGTGGCTATAAAAGACGTATTACATATCACTGAGGACCCGGCTGTTCTTGATGCTAGGGTCTGTATGTATAAAGGAAAGAAACCTGAGGTAACGTTTCCTCCCTCTCATGAACTGAACACGCTTTGTGAAAAGGTTTGGGAAAGTCCTGACAAAAAGTTTCAGATTCCCAAAAGGATTGTAATGGCATATCCGTTTCCCTCTGGGGATAGGGAAAAATGGGAGTCACCCCCCATTGTGGACAAAGCTCTGTCACGGCTGTCCAAAAAGGTGGCTCTCCCGTCCCCTGACACGGCAGCCCTAAAGGATCCCGCGGATCGTAGGCAGGAAAATACATTGAAATCCATTTATGTCACCACGGGTACGCTACTCAGACCAGCCATTGCTTCTGCGTGGGTGAGTAGTGCTTTCAAAAAATGGGCAGATAACCTGTCGTCTGAATTGGATACCCTAGATAGGAATAGCATTCTTTTGACACTAGGACTAGGTCATATCAGGGACGCTGCAGTCTACCTAAAAGAAGCTGCGAGAGATATTGGCCTCTTGGGATCACGAGCCAATGCCATGGCAGTCTCAGCTAGGAGAACATTGTGGATTTATCAATGGAATGCTGATGCTGACTCTAAGAAAGCTATGGAGTCTCCACCATATAATGGTGGTTTGTTGTTTGGTGACGGCTTCGCTGATTTGGTATCTACGGCTACCGCGGGTAAATCATCATTTTTACCTTATGTGCCTGCACCACAAAAGAAAGCACACCACTATCAGATGCAGTCCTTTCGGCCCAATAAATACAGAAGGGTCCGAGCGTCTTCCTTCCTTGCTATGAGCGGAAAGGGAAAAGGTAAACGATCACCGGCCATGGCCGGTTCCCAGGAGCAGAAGTCCCCCCGGCTTCTGCCAAGTCCACCGCATCACGCTGGGACTCCTCTGCGGGAGTCCGCACCGGTGGGGTCATGTCTCAGGCTCTTCAGTCAGTTCTGGGCTCGTTCGGCCCTGGACCCATGGGTTTTAGAAATAGTGTCCTAAGGGTACAAACTGGAGTTTCAAGACGTCTCCCCTCACCGATTTTTCAAATCAGCCTTACCAGCTTCTCTTCCGGACAGGGAGGTGGTATGCGCCGCAATACAAAAAAGACTTTTGTTCGAGCCTGTTTGTGGTCCCGAAGCCAGACGGCTCAGTCAGACCAACCCTGAACCTCAAATCCCTAAATTTCTACCTAAAAAAATTCAAATTCAAGATGGAATCTCTCCGTGCAGTGATCTCCAGTCTGGAGGAGGGGGATTTTATTGTGTCGGTAGACCTAAAGGATGCCTACTTGCATGTTCCCATTTATTCCCCACATCAGTCTTACCTGAGGTTTGCAGTTCGGTATTGTCATTACCAATTTCAGACGTTGCCGTTTGGTCTGTCCATGGCTCCGAGGGTTTTGACCAAAGTAATGGCCAAAATGATGCTTCTCCTACACAACCAAGGAGTCACGATTATCCCGTACTTGGACGATCTCCTGATAAAGGTCCAGGGACCAATTGATGCAGAACATTATCCTCTCCCTGACAATTCTGCAGCAACATGGTTGGCTCCTAAACTTGCCAAAATCACAGTTGGTTCCGATGAGACGGCTGTAGTTTTTGGGAATGATTCTGGACACAGAATTACAGAGAGTCTTTCTTCCAGTGGAAAAGGCTCTGGAACTTCAATGTCTGGTCAAACAATTGCTGAAACCAGCAAGAGTGTCGATCCATCAATGCACTCGGCTGCTGGGAAAGATAGTGGCGACCTACGAGGCCATTCAGTTTGGCAGATTCCATGCCAGAGTGTTTCAGTGGGACCTGTTGGACAAGTGGTCCGGGTCCCATCTGCACATGCACCGATGGATAAACCTGTCTTCCAAGACCAGAATCTCACTCCTGTGGTGGCTGCACAGTTCTCACTTCCTAGAGGGATGCAGGTTCGGGATCCAGGACTGGATCTTAGTGACCACGGATGCGAGTCTCCGAGGCTGGGGAGCAGTCACGCAAGGGGAAAGCTTCCAGGGAAGATGGTCAAGCCAGGAAATGTGTCTACACATAAACGTTCTGGAGTTAAGGGCCATTCACAACGGCCTTCTGCAAGAGGAACATCTTCGTAATCGGCCCGTTTTGATTCAGTCGGACAACATAACAGCAGTAGCGTACATAAACTGCCAGGGTGGAACAAAGAGCAGAGCGGCAATAGCAGTGGCCACAAAGGTGCTCTGTTGGGCGGAAAGGCATACAAGCGCTCTGTCAGCAATCTTTATTTCAGGAGTGGATAACTGGGAAGCAGACTTCCTCAGCAGACACAATCTCCATCCAGGAGAGTGGGGTCTTCATCAAGAGGTCTTTGCAGAAGTGACAAGTCTTTGGGGAATTCCTCAAATAGACATGATGGCGTCTCGCCTCAACAAGAAACCTCAGGATATTGTTCCAGGTCAAGAGACCCTCAAGCAATAGCAGTGGATGTCCTAGTGACACTGTTGGTGTTTCAGTCGGTGTACGTGTTTCCTCTGCTTCCACTCATTCCAAAAGTGATAAAGATCATAAGAAGAACAAAGGTTCGAGCGATCCTCATTGTTCGAGACTGGCCAAGAAAGGTTTGGTATCCGGATCTTCTGGAATTACTCGTAGGAGATCTCTGGCCTCTTCCTCTGAGGGAGGATCTGTTACAGCAGGGGCCGTGCGTGTTCCAAGACTTACCGCGACTTCATTTGACGGCTTGGAGGTTGAACGCCGGATCCTAACCCGGAAGGGTATTCCCGAGGAAGTTATCCCCACTCTTATTCAGGCCAGGAAGGAAGTAACGATCAATCATTACCACCATATTTGGAGAAAATATGTGTCTTGGTGTGAATCCAGGAAGGCTCCTACGGAAGAATTTCAGTTAGGACGTTTTCTCCATTTTCTACAAGCCGGTGTGTATGCGGGCCTAAAGTGGGCTCAATGAAAGTTCAAATTTCAGCTTTAACGGTTTTCTTCCAAAAACAATTGGCCTCTCTTCCAGAAGTTCAGACCTTCGTGAAAGGCGTGTTGCACATCCAACCTCCCTTTGTGCACCCTGTGGCACCGTGGGATCTTAACGTGGTGTTGCAATTCCTTCAATCTCATTGGTTTGAACCTTTGCAGAAGGTAGAGTTAAAATGTCTTACTTGGAAAGTGGTCATGCAGTTGGTGGCCTTGTCTCACAAGACCCCTTATTTGATCTTCCATGAAGATAGAGCAGAATTGAGGACTCGTCAGCAGTTTCTGCTGAAAGTGGTTTCGTCGTTCCACTTGAACCAACCTATTGTGGTGCCGGTGGCTACTGACGCCTTGCTGGTATCGAAGTTTGTCGATGTAGTAAGAGATTTGAAAATTTATGTCACCAGAACGGCTCAGTTTAGGAAAACGGAGGCTCTGTTTGTCCTGTATGCTCACAATAAAATTGGGGCTCCTGCTTCCAAGCAAACTATTGCGCGCTGGATCTGTCATACAATTCAGCCGGCTCATTCTATGGCCGGATTGCCGTTACCGAAATTGTTGAAGGCCCATTCTACCAGAAAGGTGGGCTCGTCCTGGGGGGCTGCCCGGGGGGTCTCGGCATTACAACTTTGCTGGGCAGCTGCTTAGTAAGGTTCAAACACCTTTGCGAAGTTCTACACGTTTGATACCCTGGCTAATGATGACCTCATGCTTGGTCATTCGGTGCTGCAGAGTCATCCGCACTCTCCCGCCCATTCTAGAGCTTTGGTATAACCCCATGGTTCTTGATGTGACCCCAGCATCCTCTAGGACGTATGAGAAAATAGGATTTTAATACCTACCAGTAAATCCTTTTCTCTTAGTCCATAGAAGATGCTATGCGCCCGTGCGTACTTTATCTGCAGTTATTATTTGTGGTTACACACATGTTGTGTTACGTTTATAGTCAGCCTCTTGCTGATGATGTTCATGCCGTTGACTTGCGTTGTGTTAAAATGCCATGTTGCATGGCGTGCTTGATGTGTGTGCTGGTATGTATCTCACCTTAGTTTAACTATAAATCCTTTTCCTTGAAATGTCCATCTCTCTGGTCACAGTTCCTATAACTGGAGACTGGAGGAGGGGCATAGAGAGAAGAGTCCGTTCACACCCCTTTGAAAGTCTTAAAGTGCCCATGTCTCCTGTGTATCCTATCTATACCCCATGGTTCTTGATGTGACCCCAGCATCCTCTACGGACTAAGAGAAAAGGATTTACCGGTAGGTATTAAAATCCTATTTTTGGGTTATTTAGGAAGAACGTCTGTCTGATATAAAGGCAGAAGATATAGAGGGAGAAGAAAAGACGTATGTGACTGATATAAAGGCAGAAGATATAGAGGAAGAAGAAGAGACGTATATGACTGATATGAAGGCAGAAGATATAGAGGGAGAATAAAAGACGTATGTGAGTGATATAAAGGCAGAAGATATAGAGGGAGAAGGAGAGATGTATGTGACTGATATAAAGGCAGAAGATATAGCGGGAGAAGAAGAGACGTATGTGACTGATATAAAGGCAGAAGATATAGAGGGAGTAGAAGAGACGTATGTGACTGATATGAAGGCAGAAGATATAGAGGGAGAAGAAAAGACGTATGTGAGTGATATAAAGGCAGAAGATATAGAGGGAGAAGGAGAGATGTATGTGACTGATATAAAGGCAGAAGATACAGAGGGAGAAGAAGAGACGTATGTGACTGATATAAAGGCAGAAGATACAGAGGCAGAAGAAGAGACGTATGTGGCTGATATAAAGGCAGAAGATACAGAGGGAGAAGAAGAGACATATGTGACTGATAAGAAGGCAGAAGATATAGAGGGAGAAGAAAAGACGTATGTGAGTGATATAAAGGCAGAAGATATAGAGGGAGAAGGAGAGATGTATGTGACTGATATAAAGGCAGAAGATACAGAGGGAGAAGAAGAGACGTATGTGACTGATATAAAGACAGAAGATATAGAGGGAGAAGGAGAGATGTATGTGACTGATATAAAGGCAGAAGATACAGAGGGAGAAGAAGAGACGTATGTGACTGATATAAAGACAGAAGATATAGAGGGAGAAGGAGAGATGTATGTGACTGATATAAAGGCAGAAGATACAGAGGGAGAAGAAGAGACATATGTGACTGATAAGAAGGCAGAAGATATAGAGGGAGAAGAAGAGAAGTATGTGACTGATATAAAGGCAGAAGATATAGAGGGAGAAGAAGAGACGTATGTGACTGGTATAAAGGCAGAAGATACAGAGGGAGAAGAAGAGACGTATGTGACTGATATAAAGGCAGACGATATAGAGGGAGAAGAAGAGACGTATGTGAGGGGTGATCAGCAGTGTAAGGAGGAGGAGATCCCTACAGATATCAGCACAGGTGAGTAATAAACACTTATTACAGAAGTCACATATTCTCCTTGCTCAGTCACTACAGTAATCTCTTATACTACACCCTCCTCCGCCATCAGCCCTGTTCTCGGTTTGGTGTTTCTAACACAAGGCTATCCATGACAAACATCACATGTAGAGAGTTATTACACACAACACTATAATGTTATTAAAAGTACAAATTAGAAGTTTATTATTAGTGATTATATGTAAATGTGTATATATGTATGTATATAATTAGTATTGTTTTTTGTGGAGTGCCAAATTTATATGCATTTTGTTAGATGATGCAGGTATGAAATATTTCCTGCTATACAATAGACCTGAGCTCACCAAATACAATTCGTATAAGATTCAGAAATAAAATGAAATTTGAATCTAGAACTTCAAGTAAAACAGATTAAAAGCTTATGACAAGTACATATCTGTATAATCATAAGACAAGCGTTTTGCACTTGTTGTCACCCTTGCATGGGCGGGCTTGTTCTTATCCACTCCAATTTTACTCTAAATACAAATTGCGTATCATCCAACGCGTTTCATCAATAGTGACTTCTTCAGGGGTGTTTTCTGTTAAAGACTTTATCCTCAAATATCAGTTGTGTAGACCTGAAATAATTGTGTAACCTTCAGACGGTAATTGTGGACTTGTTCATGATGAACACATTCCTAATTACTTGTGAATAATAGTTCCTGCTCTGTGCAGTTCTGAGGTTATGACTTTTGGGAATTTAATTGTCAGATCCAATATTGCTCAATCTAAGGTCTCCCAGTAGCCTTACTACATACATAAATGTGTCTTGCACTCAGTATTTTAACTTACAATAATAAACAGTGGAGTTTTAGCTCATGTATTGCTCAGTGCATTTAAGCCTGCAGCCCCCGACAAGGGACCCCACTATACTGCAGGTCCTACTCTATTGCTCAAAATAATTACCATAAAAACAGCTATCACATTAGTGTTAGACTTTAGGTGTACTCTCAGTGGCTGAACAGTGGCCGGAAGGCTTGGATTGGTTTTCAGAGCACCAGTCTGATGTGCCACCACATCTCACGTGGCCCTCCAATTCACCAGATCTGGGACTGTTTGGCTGGGTCCGGCATTGTACTGTTGGTGCAGTTCCTGATGCGTTTGGAACGATTGGTGGTTGCTAGGTGCCCTAAATGCCTGTGGTCCAGATTTATCATGATCTACTTTCACCCACTGTTCTGCCGCTGAGATTCTTGGTCTCCAGGCTTCTTCCACTGTAGATGGATACTACTCACTGTCTACAAGGCATCACCAACAAACAAAAGCCGGCCTCGGCCAAAACCAATGTCTCCCTTTTGCCAGTCGCATCATGTGCACGACCCATGGTTCCATCTGAAAAAGAAACAATATCTCAACAAATTTGCATCGTATCAATACCTCAGACCTTCACAATGATCATCCAGTAGTCTTAGTGTCACCATCTACACGCATGTGCACGTCCTGTGTCATTAATATACCCGGTGGAACCGTCCATTTCGCTGTCCGTCGCTCACTCCAGCGCATCAAAGTGACGTCATCTGACACATGCTATGTCCGGGGACATGGAGAGAACCTCGTCCACGTGACCTATAGTAACCAATGACGACAAAAGTATCAAGTAACCTGCCAACAAAACAGTGTAACAACACCGATCAAATTCTATCCTCTTAGATATATATATATCTTTCTCCGGCAGGGTCCACAGGATAACATTGGGATATGATGACGTGACAGCGGATTAGCAACAAACGGTCAAAGCTTTTGGCCTCCCAGCATGCAACGGGCCTGTCCATATATCCCCGACTCCTGGCTCAGGCAAATCAGTTTTTTGTTTGGTGCGGCAGGAGCCGGACCATGGTCAGAGGGCTGATGTTTTTTAGCAGCCGTAAGTTTTCTTATTTTATTTTTATAGTATTACCACTTTTTTTGAGTGATCTTTGTGAAAAGCATCTTATACGCACCTTAGAGTCACTCCAACAACTCCCCGCCGGGTCGCAACAATGCTTAACCCACGTGTACAGTGAGGCAGGCACAGGTTCTGGTGAACCTTCATGGGCTACTTTGCACAGACATTATCCAATGTAGCTAAGCAGTTTATACCAGCTCCTATACCAGTGATAGGTTTCCCTATTAACCCTTACATGCAACATTCATTCTGAGGTTTATACACCTAGGGAATTGTCAGCCTCTCTAAAAAGCAGCCTGAAATATATATGATAGGGTGGTGGTAAGTAAATCACATAGACATGATACAACATCTTCACAGTCTACACATGTTTTAGATGAGGATTCGTTAGAGGATGAGGACTCATTACACTTCAGAAGGTCTCAGCTCAGTGGACTTACCTGAGCTAATTAGTGCTAAGTCATTCTATCCTTAGAAGAGGCAGCAGAGCCTGTGTTAAAAACTAAGGCAACTGTGTTTAAACATCCCAAAACAGCTGATGGAAATTTTGGGTTACGCCCAGTAGGAAGTTAGAAATGGAATTCCAATTATTCTCGTCCAGCTGGGGACTGTTTAAAAAAAAAAGGGGAGGTGGCTCCCAAAGTAGATTCGCAGGTCTTAGATTGGTGCGAAAATCTACATTACTTTTGTTTTCAACATCAATAAATGATGTCACGGGGGTGTGTCCTGACTGGAAAGGCAGCAGGAAGCAAGATAAAGGAACTCCTGCTTATATAGGTCATTTCTGCCTTTTACAGCTGTCCTACGGGCTCTTTCAGGCCCTTTCTTGCCCCTCTGTGTGTTTTGACACCCCGGTGTGTAGGTTGCGGAGCCGGGGAGCCATTCATTTGGCTTTTGCAGGTTATGGCCTACACCCGGATCCAAAGCTGCAGACTGAAGTTGTGCAGTGATCCCACCACAGCCTGGACCTCAGCGAGGTAGCGCTGCTACTCACCGAGGGCTGTCCACTCTAGTGCCTAGCTGTGCTGTTGGAGTCGTGTGGAGAGGCTGACTGGGGATCAGCGGTGACCGCAGCGGGAGACACTGAGCGGAGCTGCTCTCCTGGCATCTGATGCGGCGCATACTACGGGGATTGGTGGCCTCAGCAGGGACGCGTCAGGTTTGTCAGCTCACCCACCCGCAGCCTACCTTCTCCTACTGTCTGGCCGTTGAAGCCATGAGTCGTGGAAGCGGGGAATACATGGAGCGCTTGCCTGTCATCACTCCAGCGGTGTCCCGGCATCTCCCCCTCTCCTCCTAACCCATGGTGCTACGGGGGAATCTGCCGGAGCTGTGAATTATAGAGGACATAGAATGTATAGAGCGTTGTGTAACAGGACCATCTAGAGTGCCTTAAAACGTCTTCAACCATTACAGCTGGGCTGTGCGTCTGACAAGAAGAAGCAGATGATGTTGTAGTGGTCTCGGAAGGACCACCTGAATTCGAGGTACCTTTTTAACCTTTTTTGGAGGCATGATAAGCCGGCAACAAAGAGACCTCTCAGAGATAGGAAAATACAAACAATCTATAAATAAAAGGATCAGTAGTACGCTGTCAGGAGGTTACATCAAGATGAATCAAGATGTAATGCAACTCAAATAACACAGTAATGACCGAGAAATTCCACTAGAGGTCAGCGTGATCACAGACTTCACGTCTGTGATCACGCTGACCTCTAGTGGAATTTCTCGGTCATTACTGTGTTATTTGAGTTGCATTACATCTTACTGTGTTATTTGAGTTGCATTACATCTTGATTCAGCATTGTCTGCTTAGAAGCAGGACACCCAATCTTGTTGGGATCATAAAGTACAAATAGTGCGTCCGACTTCCTGTGACGAGTAGTTCTCTTCACATAGATTTTCAAAGCCCGCACGACATCCAAGGACTTTGAGGTAATTGAGGTGTCAGTAGCCACCGTAGGAAATTTCTTGGATTCACACCAAGACACATACTTTTTCCAAATCCGATGGTAATGCTTAGACGTTACTCCCGAACCTTTGAAGCTTGCATCCGTGGTTAGAAGAATACAATTCTGAATCCCGAACCTGCTGCCCTCGAGCAGGTGAGAAGTTTGCAGCCACCAGAGGAGTGAAATTCTGGCTTTCGGTGACAGGCATATCCGTCTGGTGCATGTGAAGATGTGATCCCGACCACTTGTCCAGGAGATCCAGCTGGATGAAGCGTGCATGGAATCTTCCGTATTGTAGAGCCTCGTAGGAGGCTACCATCTTCCACAGAAGGCGAATGCACTAATGAACCAATACCCGGGGAGGTTTCAAGACATCCCGGCCCATTGATTGGATCTCCAACGCTTTCTCCAGCTGTAGAAACACCCTCTGCACTTCCGTGTCGAGTATCGTCCCCAGGAAGGTCAGTCTCCTTGTCTGTTCCAAATGTGACTTTGGAAGGTTCAGGATCCACCCATGATCCCAGAGTAGTTGAGTTGAGAGCGCAGTACTCTGCAACAGCTTCTCCTTGGAAGATGCCTCTACTCAGCACAGAGAGACACAAATGGCAAAATATATTCAGTGGATAAATCCACAAAATAATATACTGTGATGTTGTAATCGGAGTGTAATGAGCTGTACTCAGACGATACTTGATACTGGGCTCTGCATGTAGACTGAGAGGAAGTAGATGATAGTGGTACCATATAAATAGAAGGTAGTTTCACCTCCAGGCAAATGCTGCAATTTAGTGTAATGACCCCGGTCCAGCCGTCAGGACACTTATTTATATTAAACCTTATTGAAGGCAGAAGACAAAGCATGCGATGGCCGGGTACCAGGATCCAAAATGGCAGCCATCTCACTTCCCAATACCACCGCCGGGCTCCAGTGACTGTGGGCAGCCCGTTCTGTCCCCAGCAGTAGTGGGAGCTGTGCACCCGTCTGAGACAAAAGCGCCTCCAAGTCAGGAGTCCGGAGCGTGCAGCAAAGACTGAGCGCACTTAGCCCCAGAATACAGCCTGTGGCTTTAGCGGTGTCACTAGGCTGCGGCAGTGAACGGTGCCCGAAGTGAGCGGCGCAAGCGGATTTTGGACAGAAGGAGTGGGGGACTTAATAGATTGAGTCTTGGTCCCAGCGGCGGCTGAGAGTTATCAGGTAGGGTAGATAAGAAGCCACTTAGTGAGGAGAGCTCCAGAAAGCACGTCTGGATAGATCACGCCCCTTTTATTTATTATTTTATATACTAACAGGGGTGACAGGTGTGGTACATCCCTGCAAAGGCAGATCCAATCTCTTTCTCATCAGACTCTGCTGTCTTCCCTGCACTCTCACTCAGATGTTCACTGCTGCCAGTAGCACACGTATGAGAAGCAGAAGTATGGCGGCAGCTGTATAGATTCTGATATGTAATTCTCTATATCATACTTACCGTACACACATCATCCTTATTACTATTGAGAGAATAGAGGTAAGACACTGATGATGATGGGGGGGGGGGTAAAAGTGGATTATAACCTAGCAGATGATGATGATTACAGGGTATTATATGGTGTATTGCATGTAAAGTACCTTGTTTCACACCTACTCTGCTGTAGCAATATACTTTATATAAGGGTGAGTAACACATGTACAGGCTTACCAGCGTATGAGCACACACATAAAGGAATGCTACCTTACCAATGCTTACAGGAGTAACGTTAGGAGACATTTCTCTGATCCATCAGCTCATATGACTGATGTTATTGTTCATCTAGAATCTCCAATTCATACAATATGTTCCACATCCATTGTTTTACATTGGTGCTGACATAGAACTTGCCGAGTGACTACATCTCCATTTATACTTCATGGTTAGTTACCAGTACAAGAGAGAGATATATCTAAGTATTATTATAATATTACATTTGTTATTGGGAGTGTTCTCAGGAGGGTGGACACAATGATAGTTTGAGACACAATATTATAAAGCCTTCATTAAAAGTTATGTTTTATTATACACACACATTTACAATTAAGTGTCCCAGAGAGTCGTCTTCTATTGTTTACAAGATTAATATTGTTACAGAAAATGTCACATTTCCATAATGTATTTTATTTCCAGCAGATGGACACACAAGCAGGAATATCTCAGAAGGATATCTAATGTTATCCCCGGATTGTGACATAAACGATAATGACAGCAGACAGGATTCTCCAGGAGATAACCCCATTACCCCAATTATACATCCAGCTCTATCAGCTGATCCCTCTGATCCTGGGAAATGTTCTCCTGATCACTCTGATATTGGTGCATCTGTTACAGCTCTGACAGTAGATACAGTGTTTCCCTGTTCTATAGATGCCATCTATTTTACACAGAACACAAAGCTTATAACCCATCAGCCAGCTAAAGCAGGCGAGAGGCCATTTCCATGTTCTGAGTGTGGGAAATGTTTTACATACAAATCAGCTTTTGTTACACATCAGAGATATCACACAGGTGAGAAACCATTTCCATGTTCTGAGTGTGGGAAATGTTTTGCACGGAAATCAAATCTTGTTAAACATCAGAGTAGTCACACAGGTGAGAGGCCATTTTCTTGCTCTGAGTGCGAGAAATGTTTTACACGGAAATCAAATCTTGTTAAACATCAGAGTAGTCACACAGGTGAGAGACCATTTCCATGTTCTGAGTGTGGGCAATGTTTTGCACAGAAATCACATCTTGTTACACATCAGAGAAGCCACACAGGTGAGAAGCCTTTTCCATGTCCTGAGTGTGGAAAATGTTTTGCACAGAAATCAAATCTTGTTACACATCAGAGAAGTCACACAGGTGAGAAGCCATTTTCTTGCTCTGAGTGTGGGAAATGTTTTGGACGCAAATCAGATCTTGTTACACATCAGAGAAGTCACACAGATAAGAATCCATTTCCATGTTCTGAGTGTGGGGAATGTTTTGCACACAAATCAGATCTTGTTATACATCAGAAAAGTCACAGAGGTGAGAATCCATATCTATGTTCTGAGTGTGGGAAATGTTTTGCACACAAATCACATCTTGTTACACATCAGAGAAGTCACACAGGTGAGAAGCCATTTTATTGCTCTGAGTGTGGGAAATGTTTTACCCAGAAATCAAGTCTTGTTACACATCAGAGAAGTCACACAGGTGAGAAGCCATTTTATTGCTCTGAGTGTGGAAAATGTTTTACCTAGAAATCAAGTCTTATTATACATCAGAGAAGTCACACAGGTGAGAAGCCATTTCCATACTCTGAGAAATAAATCAGCTCTTGTTGCACACAACAGACATCACTTAGGTGAGGAACCATTTTAATCTTCTGGAGTATACTCATCATTGCCATGCGTTTTTCTTCAAGGTTCTTATCCTATCTCCTATGCTTTTTGCAATATACATGCTACCACTGGGTGAAATAATCACATGTCATGCCTTCATCTACCACTGCTATGCAGATGACCTGTCTTTTGCTCCAGGTACCCAGTACCAATCCTAAATGGTTGTCTAGCTGAGCTCCAGGTGTGGGTGATGCCAGTTGGTTGTGACTCAGTCCTGGTGAAACAGGTCTTTATGATAGAAGCTCACCACCAAAGGGCAGGGCTACAGCTCAGCTTTGCAAAGCAACCAGACTTATGCTTGGGGGTTCAGAGTTACAAAATGCTGATCATGTGCGGAATCTTGGTATCCTGGATGGTGGAGTGACACTTAGACATCAGGTATCTGCCACAATCAGATTGTCATCTGAGGAACATAGCCAGACTCCACCACTTATTTCCCTCAGAAGATCTACCTACAGTCATACATACACTTGTATCATCACGCATAGACTACTTCAATGTCCTCTACCTGGGTCTCCCAGCAAAAGAATTGCACCGCTTGTAGCTTGTACATAATGCAGCAGCCAGGCTGTTACCTAACCAGCCCGTTCCTGCCACATCACACCCATTCTCTACTCCCTTCACTGGCTGCCGGTAAGATGGGGACTATTAATCTTACTGACTCTCCCAGCCCTACATGACCGGGGTCCAAGGTACCAGAAGCAGCTTCTTCCTCCTTACTGCCCAGCTTGATTCCATCTGTGATGGACTGTTACCAGCAGTTCCAAGAATCCTCAAGAAGTTCTGAGATGTCAGAGGGGAGACATGTTGGATGGCACTATTGTTGTGGTGGGGACTGCCGGAGGCACTATCTGTGGCTAGTATTCCCAAGCGGTGCTGAGGCGTCAGAGGGGAGAGACAGGGTGGGTGGCACTAGTGCTGTAGTTGGGTTGCCGGAGGCACTATGGGTAATTTCTTATTCATCCACTTGGGGTCACTGGAGTACTCTTGAGATATGAACTGAGAGTTAGCAGGAACATGCACATTTAAATTAGTAACCCTCCTCCCCCTCCACACTCCCAAAGGTTCTTGACGTGGAGAGTTCTCCACAGGTTTTCTATTTTTCACAGATTTTTTCTTTTTTACACTCAATCCCTTCCCAGATTATTAAGAAGCTTTGGTCCGGGATTGTTTGTGCTGCTGCTGCAGCAATTGGCTTGTCGTGCTCAGGAGAGGAGTACGAATACGGCGGCTGCCGCGACTCTGTCTTCAAAAGGAGGAGAGGGGGGAGGCTGAGCGCAATATATATTGGCTAATATGGTAATAAGTCTCATCTTGCATGCTTTATTATACTTGAGTATAGGCATGCACATGGCAGGACGCCATTTTAACCTTACTTCCTGGTTCTTCTTGCAGGAAGTTTGCTGCTGTCCTACGACACTCGCCCACTGGAGGAGTTGGGATGTTAGTAGGAATTCGGTACAGCACAGGTTTCACTGATTATAGTGTGTCCCACGTACACTGCACTTCTGGGTTATACACACTTTAGTTACATTTTTACTGAGTCGTGGGACTTGTCTGTTTTTTGTCTACTTGTCTGTGTACATAATGAGTAAGGAAAATGCAAAATCAAAAAAGCAGCTTAGCTGCAAGGTCTGTGAGAGTGTGTTACCTGACGGAACTGCTGCATGCACAGTATGTCTTGCAAATACGAACCCATACCCTGATCCTCCTTGGGTAATGTCTGGGTTACAATCGGAATTGGAAGCTGCACGATAGGAGCGTGAGACGGCTAGATCTGAGGCTAGGGTAATACCAGAAGGGGCTCAGGAGATGTCTAGGACTTTGCAAGGGTTACAAAAGTCCAAGTCTAGCTGAGTTCCGAAAGATAGCATTTGTTTTATAACTTACCAGTTTCCTCGATGTTGCATTCTGACGATTCAATGCCAGACCTGATAGCTCAAGAGGAACATGAGGAAGGTGATTTGGGCCAGAAGTCAGATAATGAGGTTACTTATAGTCTGGCCATTGATAATCTCATCAGGGCAGTACATCAGGTTCTAAATTTTACGGAGGTTGAAGAACCTCTTTCAAATGATGAAATGTTATTTTCTAAAAGACGGAAAACACCGGTGTGTTTTCCTTATTCAGATTCTCTGAATAAACAGTTAACAGAAGCATGGAAGAATCCGGATAAACGGTTTTCTATGACTCAGAGGTTTCTGTCTAGTTACCCGTTCCCAGAGTCTATGACGTCTAAATGGTGAAATTGGCCGGCTGTGGATTCCTTGGTGTCAAAACTTTCTAAGAAGTTAACCATTCCAGTTCCAGCTGCTATGACACTTAAAGGCCCATCAGAGTGTAAGCTAGAAGCTATGCTAAAGTCAGTGTATACAGCAGTAGAGGTGTTTCTTAGACCTGCTTTGGTTGGAGTTTGGATTAACAAGGTTGTAGTTGCATGGGCAACACAGCTTAAGTTGGGCCTACAAGAAGAACATATGTGAATCTGCTGAGTATCTAGGTATAGCTTCTATGGACGTCGGCCTGGTTAGTTCTCACCTTTCAGCTTCACAAGTTGCAGCACAACGTGCACTTTGGCTGCATTCTTGGCAGGCGGAGGCAGAGTCCAAATGAGGAATAGAAGCATTGCCTTATGCTGGCAAGATGTTGTTTGGTCCTGAATTGGACAAATGGATTTCTCAGGCCACTGGGAGAAAGTCTGTTTTCCTACCATTGCCTTTACAGGTTCCTAAATGCAAATTCTCTGGATCAGCATTCAAATCCTATAGACCTCAGTCCTTTCGAGGCCATACTAGAGGAACAACCATACACAGTAGACATGGTAGATGACGTGGTTTTCAACAAACCACTAACCGTCATGACACTAAGACGACCGACAAGCCAGTGGCATGACGGGCTTCCAGCCCATCTCGGATCTTCAGTTGTGGGTGTCACAACTGAGGGCTGAGGCTGACTTAGGGAAGCCTCAGATGTAGGGGCTGGTGTGTAGGTGAACCGTGGAGGTAAGATTAGGTTCCTAGAAATGCAGGATGTTTGAACACCATCAACCCGAAGGCGTGACCACAACAATGGAGTAAAATATAAAAGTCAATTTATTGAACACAGTATATATCTTGGCAATGAGATATCTTCAACAGTGAGTGCAGAATTAAATGCAGTACAGTTCCTGGGAATGCAACTGCTATTTGAGACTGTGGCTATGCAGAACAAGATGACAAAAGTCCTTGACAAAATCCGGAGTTGAAAAGTCTGTGGCCACAGTTAACCGCTGTAATGAGGAACAAGCAAGTACTGTCCAGTAGGTGGCAGACAGGAGACTGGGATAGGCACTGATACACTGAGGTTGAAGTGAAGTAGATAGATTTGCTAGAGACTACCGAACGAAACCGGTGTGAGGAAAGATGTGCTGAACTCACCACTGGAGCAACAGTTCGATGGTGAGCATTGATGAATACTGTGGTCCGATGTTGTGTAGAAGGAGATGCAGAGTGATATATGAATACCGCTGGAGATGACGTGAAGCACTGCTGTAGGCAGATGGTAACACCAAGCACTGCTGGAAGCCAGTGACACTTTACCACAGAGGCTAGTGAGCGATGCTGTAGATAATGGAAGTAGTAACAATACCAAGACACCGCTGGAAGCAGAGCAGGTCCACAGCTGGAATCCGATGTCAGGATCGCAGTAGATAGCCAGGAAGCAGAGCTGGAACACTGCAGGAGTCAGGCTGCACCGCAGGGTGGTAATTGGTGCCGGTCTCTTGGAGAAGCTGAATCACAGGAGCTGGAGTACCTGGAAAGTCAAGCTGGAAATTCACCAAACAGGAGAGACATGTATGCAAGGATTGACAACCAAAGCACTGACCCTTACCCAGCCCTGGAGCAGGATATTTATACCAGCTGGTGAGCCTGGATTGGCTGGATAATATAGGCAGAGTCCAGACTGCAGCGGATAGGCTGAAAACAACATGATAAAAAACAAACATGGCTGCACCTATGTTTGAAACTGGAAGGAAAGTCTGTCTGTACTTTACATGTGGGAATTGGCAGTAATGGCGGCAGAGGCTGCAGAGGGCAGGAGATGCCATACTTTAAACAGATGGATGTTTCATATAATGTTGCCATGCCAGCGCTGCTGCAATCAGAGAGGAGAACCTTGAGACACAGATATGCAGTGCGCTGCCCGCAGACAGCGGAGGTGGAATCCAGGCCTTGAATGCCGGGCCAGTCTCAGAAGGCACTTAGCAGGTAAATAATGGGGGTAATAACCCGGATCGTGACAGTGGGAGCACGCCTTCAGACGTTTCACTTGGCGTGGTTTCAGACATCCATAGATGGGTGGAACCGCAATTTAGTGTTCAAAGGTTACAAAATAGAGTTCGATTGTCTTCCACCAATGCGATTTTTCAAGACATGTCTGCCTGTGTCAGGAGACAAGAAGGCGGTTCTGCAGACGTGATTCAGTCTCTCGTAGACTCAGAAGGTTTGATTCCGGTCCCAGATCACCAACAGGGTCAAGGTTACTATTCCAGTCTTTTTGTGGTACCAAAGCTGGATGGTCCTGTCAGACCAATATTGGACCTAAAGGGGCTCAATCAGTACATTGCTTACTACAGATTCAAGATGGAATCCCTGCGGTCAGTGATTGCAGGTTTAGAGCCACATAAATTCATGATTTCTCTGGATCTCAAGGATGCGTACTTACACATTCCAATTTGGCCACTGCATCAGGTGTACTTCAGGTTTGCAGTACAACAAAACCATTATCAGTTTCAGGCACTACCATTTGGCCTCTTGTCAGCACCTCGGGTGTTCATGAAGGTGATGTCTGTGATGATAGATCATCTCAGATCCCTGGGAGTGATAATAGTTCTGTACTTAGACGACCTTCTCATCAAAGCTCCGTCTCAACAGATACTCCTTCAACATAGAAATTGGTGTTGAATCGGCGCTCCACAGTACACACAGACCCAATTAAACTCTGATAGCTGCTCACCAGTTGTGGGCGGGCTGCCCCAACAGATTATCAATAAGATCAAAAAAAGCAAAAGAAGGGAGCGCTAGGAGAGTTTAATATTACATTTATTAATGAAACAGTGTTTCAAATGCCACATGAATCACAATATAGCCTAGTAAAAAGTATACACATTTATTTAATAAAATACTGTATTAAATACAGCTGCAATGTATCACCTGAATTAAAAAATAAATAGTGAAATGACACTTAATATAACCCGTATTTTGGCCGTGCGTCAAGGACTAAAAGGTTTTATGGATTAGTTAGTTAGGAAAGATGGGGACGTCTTTCGAAGCACTCCAGTTCGGAAGATTTCACTCACGTCCTTTTCAACTGGATGTTCTCGCACAGTGGACAGGCTCGCATCTACAAATTCATCAGATGGTGAGGCTGTCTCCAAGGGCCAGAATACCACTACTCTGGTGGCTCCAAGTACACAATCTCACAGCAAGAAAAATATTTGGAGTCTGGAATTGGATTATTCTGATGACAGACGCAAGTCTCAGAGGTTAGGGAGCAGTGGTCCAAAATTGTCAGTTTCGGGGTCTCTGGTCAGACCGAGAAAGTTTACTTTTAAAATGAAAAAATGGAAAGCGTTATGAAAAATAAATAATTATGTATAAAGGAAAAAATGTTAACAGAGATATGCGGTACCTGTAAATGAAATAGTTTGGTTAAATCGAGAATGTTTACACTCTTTTGAGTGAATATGTAGTGGAGTAGCCAGCACAGTGAGTTTTTATTAACCTGGTTTGCAGGTGTCCTACCTTTCCCTGCGCTTAGGATGTTCACAAGCCGCTGTGGCTCTGATGTGTGTTGCCGCATGGCGGCCGGCGGGGCTGGCAGCGTTTCAGATCCCGCTGCGTCCAGCGGGACTGTGCACTCTGTAGTTTCTTTCCTGGCTCCAGGTGCAGCACGGTACATAACAAGCGCAGTTAATTTTAATTTTCACAAGAAAGTTTACTGTCGATAAATGTCCTGGAACTCAGGGCAATTTACAACACGCTGCGACAGGCAGTTCACATGCTCCAGTCTCACTGTTCAGGCTCAGTCAGACAACGTGACGTCACATACAGCAACAAACAAGGAGGAACTCAAAGTCGCATGGCCATGCGGGAAGTTGCTTGAATCCTTAAGTGATATTGTTGGCAGTGTTTATTCCAGGAGTGGACAACTGGGAGGCGGATTATCTCAGCTGGCAGGATTTTCATCAAGGGGAATGGGCCCTAACTCCAGAGGTGGGTTTACCCACAGGTGGATCTAATGGCATCTTGCCAAAATCATCAAACACCCCAGTATGTGTCCAGAACAAGAGATCCAAAGGCAGTGGCAGTGGATACTCTCACAATCACGTGTCCGTACAGCCTCATGTATCGGTTTCCACCTTTTCCACTGCTTCCTCAGTTGCTAAAGCGGATCAAATTACAGTCCATGATAGTCATATTAGTGGCGCCTCATTGGCCTTGGAGAGCGTGGTTCTCGGATCTCAGAGGTCTACTCGCAGACAATCCGTGGACACTCCCGCTACGTCCAGCCCTGCTACAACAGGATCCATTCCTGTACCTCGATTTAGCGCTGCTGCGTTTGATGGGGTGGCTGTTGAAACCACTCTCTTCAGATGAGAGGGCATTCCAGAATCAGTTATACCAACCATGTTACATGCTAGAAAGAGAAAGCCAGTAACGGCAGCTCATTATCAAAGGATTTGGCATGCCTGTATAGGGTGGTGTGAAGCTCGGAATTTTCCGACCTCAAGTTATCCTTTCAAGTTATCCCGTCTTTTGCTATTTTTACAGACTGGGTTAGATGGAGAACTGCGTTTATCTACACTAAAGGTGCAGGTCTCTGCCTTGTCAATTTACTTTCAAAGGCGTTTGGCCCTTTTGCCAACTGTTCACACTTTCCTGCAAGGTGTCCTCAGAGTACAACCTCCATTTATACCACCTACAGCGCCATGGGATTTGAATCTGGTTTTAGATTTTTTACAGTCTTCAAATTTTGAACCCTTGCAACAAGTGGATGTTAAGTTTCTGACTTGGAATACAGTTTTTCTCCTAGCCTTAGCTTCAGCAAAGCGTGTTTCAGAATTGGGTTCCCTTGTCCTGCAAGCCACCGTATCTGGTGTTTCATGATGATAGAGCGGAACTTCGGACGAATCCCGCTTTCCTACCAAAGGTAGTATCTTCTTTTCAAATCAATCAACCAATCGTAGTTCCGGTATTATCAGAGGGTGCAGGAACTCCAGCTACAT
This sequence comes from Pseudophryne corroboree, assembly GCF_028390025.1. Taxonomy (NCBI): domain Eukaryota; kingdom Metazoa; phylum Chordata; class Amphibia; order Anura; family Myobatrachidae; genus Pseudophryne; species Pseudophryne corroboree. The sequence goes on along the minus strand of NW_026970296.1, from coordinate 306,418 downwards.
TGGATGTGGTACGCGTACCCCGCATTTATGTAGCCCAAACATCAACAGTACGTAAAACGGATATGTTGTTTGTTCTCTATGATGCAGTAGGTTGGCCAGCTTCCAAACAGACCTTGGCCAGATAGATTAACTTGACCATTCATCAGGTGCACTTTCATGCTAGTCTAACACCGACTGCATGTGTCAGCACATTCCTTGCATTCTGTGGGAACGTCATGGGAGCAGGTCATGGAGCTTTTATGACGCAACTTTGCAGTGCGGCTACATGGTCATCAGTGCACACGTTTGTGCGCTTTTACAAGTTTAATACGTTTGCGGCATCAGCATCTAGCTTTGGCCGTCTAGTGTTACAGGTGCCAAACAGCTCTCCCGCCCAAGGGGGAAACTTTGGTATGTCCCAAGAGTACTACAGTGACCCATAGTGGATGAAAAAATAGGATATTGGTACTTACCAGATAAATCCTTTACTTTGAATCCACAGGGGGCACTGGACGCCCACCCAGAGCAGTTTCACCTGTCCTGTGGTAAGTTCAGTAGATCTTATGGTAACGGATTCTCACCAACTTGCTCAATTGTTAAGGTGATTGTTATCTATTGTCGCGTCAACTGTTCAGTTGTCCATTTCATTATGTGTCAACTTTATCGTTGTCCGTTATGTTATAATGTTATATGTAATTCTCTAATGTTCATCCTATCTATTGCTCCTGTTTGGCTCAGTAAAAACACTGAGGTACCTTGGTGTATGGAGGAGGTGGAGGGTTACTAATTTAAATATTTAAATGTGCCTGTCCCTGCTAACACACCGTCCATATCTCAAGAGTACTCCAGTGCCCCCTTTGGATTCAAAGAAAATAATTTATCTGGTAAGAACCAAAATCCTATTATTATCCCCAAGCAGCACTAAGGTGTCCGAGGGGGAGACCGGGCGGTGGCAGTAGTGGCGGGGCGATGGTGGGTGGCAGTAGTGGGGGGAACAGGGCGTGGCAGTATTGGGGAGAGAGTGTGGTGGCAGTAGTGGGGAAAGACAGGGTGGGTGGCAGTAGTGGGGGGAGACTGGGTGGGTGTCAATAGTGGTGGGAGACAGGGTGGTGGCAGTATTGGGGGGAGATGGGGCGGGTGGCAGTTGTGTGGGGAGACAGGGTGGTGGCAGTAGTGGGGGAAGACAGGGCGGTGGCAGTCTGGGGAGACAGGGCGGGTGGCAATAGTGGTGGGGAGATGGGTGGCAGTAGTGGGGGGAGACAGGGCGGATGCAGTAGTGGGGGGGAGACAGGGCATGGCAGTATTGGGGGAGAGAGTGCGGTGGCAGTAGTGGGGGAAGACAGGGTGAGTGGCAGTAGTGGGGGGAGACTGGGCGGGTGGCAATAGTGATGGGGAAACAGGGTGGTGGCATTAATGGGGGGAGATGGGGTGGGTGGCAGTTGTGTGGGGAGACATGACAGTGGCAGTAGTGGATGTAGACAGGGTGGTGGCAGTAGGGGGATGAGACAGGGCGTGTGGCAATAGTGGTGGGGAGAGGGGTGGCAGTAGTGGGGGGAGACGGTGGGTGGCAGTAGTGGGGGGAGACTGGGTGGGCGGCAGTAGTATAGGGAGATAGGGCGGGTGGCAGTAGTGCAGGGAGACAGGGTGGATGGCAGTAGTGGGTGAGATGGTGGGAGGCAGTAGTGGGGGTAGACAGGGTGGATGGCAGTAGTGGGTGAGATGGTGGGAGGCAGTAGTGGGGGGAGACAGGGCGGGTGGTCACAGTGCAGTACCAGGGGCTGCTGGAGGCAGTAAAGAGGTGTATGTGTCCTGCACAGAACCAGTTGATAATTAGACATAATGATTATGCTTCCTTATTTCTAATTAATCCCTTGTATGTGTTACTGTTATTTGCTGTGTCAGCCTTTATGTGTGTTCTGTGTAATAATCCTGAAAGTAGTGCTGCTACCGATCTCATATCATTTGTAGTAACTTGGAAAAGATGAGATATGAGGTGCACTCTGGAAGCTTATAGGGGGTTAATCAGAGATGAACGCAGATGTGACATCACGCAGCCTCCCCGGAAAATGGTACCGGCCCACCCGCGTTCACCCCTCAGGGATGTGATCGCAATGTGTGTGTCCGCACGGCCGCTGCGCATGTGCATTGTGCCACCACCTGCAAACTGCTGCGGCCCGCTGTTGCGGCTGGGTCTGAATGACCCCCATAGACTGTTTTGCAGAGTAAAGTATTTTTAATGTTTAATACACAGATTTTTCTCTATATTTTAAAGATATGAAATAAAGTCGTTTAAAAACAAAAGATTTCCATTGAGTCTTTTTATGTGTCTGTGTATTATCTTATTTCCAGATAATTGTCGCTATGGTGACAGAAACAATTTACTGTTAATGTGTCATTGTATTGTTACTTTTGTGTCCACATAATATCAGTGTTGCTGTGTATAAATACCCGTCTGGTGTGTAAAGGTGGGTACACATGCTGCCATTGTGATTGTGCGATTTCCCTTGAACTGGCCGGAGCCCAGAACCACCAGTAGTGACTGTATGTACTTGTGATTGTGGCTATGTGTGATTGTGACATATCATGTGAATAGTGGGTGACATTACAGGGGGGGGGGGGGAGTCTCTGTGTAAGTAAATAGTGGCAGACATTTTATATCAGTGCATTTATGTGGAGTGGGGGCAGTGGCCTGTCAGGAAGCTGCAATTACATCATGTGACTTCCTCTGGTTTCTATATTCCCCTCTGGGGTGGTGTGTGTGTGTGTGTGTGTGTGTGTGTGTGTGTGTGTGTGTGTGTGTGTGTGTGTGTGTGTGTGTGTATATATATATATATATATATATATTGTCAAAAAAATGGAGAGCGCACTCTTGATTATATAAGAAGTAACAACTTTTACTTTGTAGCATTTGAATACATACATTGAATGTTAATGCCCAACGGAAGTACCTGACGTACGAAACGCGTTGGGCGTGGCTAAGTGACGTAGACGCCGTGACGTCAACCCCCGGATTCAGAGCCGGAGACCAGACGAGCTGTGGTTCGGGAGATATACCGGCTAAGTTGCGGTGGAAACACCTTGCTGATGAATTTTAACTTTCAATGTATGTATTCAAATGCTACAAAGTAAAAGTTGTTACTTCTTATATAATCAAGAGTGCGCTCTCCATTTTTTTGACAGTCTTCACCCTTACTCCAGTGGCTTGGAGTGGATCTGAAGCTGCACTCATTGTGGTATCATAAACTCTGATTCACAACAGTTCCTGTTGCGCAATACCTGAACATTTTGAAAGAATATATATATATATATATACAAATCTGTGTTGCCGGCACTCAGTCTCTGGATCCTTAAAAGTGCCGCGGTGCCTCCAATACAGTGCTTCTGCAGCAAGGTGATATGTTGGACAAGGAGCTGTGGCACTCGTACGGACTTCTTAGATGCTCAAATAAACGGGCGCAGCACGCCTCCTCTTAGTTAACGTTTCAGTTTTATTTTTCAAAACTTTCGTCAGAACAATGTGCATAAATAAAAACCTTACCTTTATACCTGTACACCCGTGAAGACACCCACATGGAGACGAACAGACTGTTGGACGCAGGGTTGGTGACGTCACGCTCCCGCGACGTGCGCTCTTGTGCGCATGTGCCAATCCCTCCGCTACCTAGCAACAAGTATAGATACAATGTGAAAATAACCATCACCATGATAACATGCTAACAAGCCGCAATAGCTGCATACAAATAAGCTATATAAATATTATTAAGCGATCAATTATTAAATCACTACTATAAGAAAGATTTAGTGTGCAGTTTAGGCATAATTCGGGCAGAGGAAAAGCAAGCTTATTGTTTTAAACAGGACAAGCAATCACATAAAGCAACTGAAGTTCAATTGTTCATTTAATCCTTTCGGTGCCACCGTATCCAAGAAATGGATCCATTTTGCTTCCAATTGTAGGAGTTTCTTGCCTCTGTCTCCTCCTCTTACATTAGCAGGGACATGATCTATTAATTTGTACCGCAAGGTAGCCAAACTGTGTCGATATAATTTAAAATGTCTGGCCACAGGTTGTTCTGAATCAGAACCTTCCAAAGCATGTCTAATTGACATTCTATGTGTTGCCATTCTTTCTCGCAGTGTACAAGTAGTCTTTCCAATATACATCAGCCCACATGGGCAACGTATGTAGTAAATGACGAATTTGCTGGTGCAAGACAGGATATGTTTAATGTTTATTTTTTTACCGGTGTGTGGATGATTAAAGGAGTTTCCAGGTTCCAGGTAACTGCAGGTTGTGCAACCTGTGCATTTATAGCAACCAGGTTTTCTTGATAGAAAATTCATTTTTGGTAATGATTGTAGACGTGTGATATCATTGACCACTAAGAGATCTTTAAGATTCTTTCTTCTGGAAAAGCTAGGCATAATTTTGTAGCCTTTGAAGCCCTTCAACTCCGGATCAAGGGTGACTATAGGCCACAAGTCTTTGGCCGTACTGACGTTGTATACACTATCCTGTTGGTATTGTTGTACAAATGTTATTGATTTTTTGTCAGATTTATTTTTGGATTTTGGTTCCATAAGTTTACTTCTTGACTTTGCTAGAGCTTTGTTTTTGGCGTGAACCAGATTATCATACCTGTAACCTTTTTGTAGAAACATCTGTAACATCTCATCAATGGCAGCTTCTGCTTTCTCATCAGTGTCAGTTATTCTCCGGGCCCTCAAAAACTGAGAGTATGGTATCCCCCCTATGCACGCTGGGGGGTGCTGACTAGAAGCATGCAGGTATGTATTGCGGTCCGTGGGTTTCTTGTAAAGATCAGTAGAAAGTAGGTTATCTTCAAGCGTAACTTTGACGTCCAGAAAATTGACCGTTGTGTCACTGATGTCATAAGTAAATTTGATGTTTATGTCTCTGGAGTTAATTTTTATAATGGCTTGTTCCAGATCTTCTGCTTTTCCTTGCCATATCAGGAACAAATCATCTATGAATCTTGTGATCCATATTATCCCTTGCATAAAGTCTGGCGAATCCAATAACAGTTCTTTTTCTTTGGCGAACATGAAGGAATTGGCGAATGCCGGGGCTACACAAGATCCCATCGCACACCCTTTCTGTTGGTTATACCAGTGTCCATCAAAGTAAAAGTAGTTACGTTTCAGTGTGAGACCTAGGAGGTTTATCATGAAGTCTATATTAGGACCATTATAGTCTTTATCAAGAAAAAGGAGGTTTCTTGTCGCTGCAAGGCCTTCTGTATGTGGAATATTTGTGTATAACGACACCACATCCATCGTACATAATACACAACCTGGCGGAAGAGGTGAAAATTGCTGGAGTTTCTTTAGAAATGTTGTAGTATCTTTCAGGTACATTTGCTGACTTTGTACCACTGGCTGTAAATATATATCAATGAACTGTGAGATTTTATAATACAGCGAGTCTCTTGCAGCAATGATTGGCCTGCCAGGTGGACTTGTCATGTTTTTGTGAATTTTGGGTATGGTGTAAAATACAGGGGCTATTGGAAACTCCTGTTTTAAATTCTTTAGCATGGCCTCAGAAATAATGCCTTCCTCCGTTGCTGTTGTTAAGATGTTATCCAGTTCAGTTTTGTATTGAACCGTAGGATCTTGGTCTAGTTTCTTATAGACTTCAGGATTGTTTAATTGGGTATAAATTTCTTTTTTATAATCTGCGAGGTTTAATACCACTATACCGCCACCCTTATCCCGTTTATTTGAGCATCTAAGAAGTCCGTACGAGTGCCACAGCTCCTTGTCCAACATATCACCTTGCTGCAGAAGCACTGTATTGGAGGCACCGCGGCACTTTTAAGGATCCAGAGACTGAGTGCCGGCAACACAGATTTGCAGATAGTTCAGGAGGAACAAGTGAGGAAAATACCCCACAGCCCTCCTTTTCTTGCAAGGCACCGGTCCGGTTTTTACCAGCTACGGAAGAACCACACGGGTGGATTATCAGTAATATATGCACAAACGGTGTAATAGCACTTTGGTGTTTTGCTATACAAAGCCAGTGCAATATGTCGTATGAGGCTAGTGGCTATCGCAGTATAGCTTTACCTTTGGGTGAAACGCTTAGCTTCTCGGATGCAGAAGCCCAGGACATCTATTTCACTGACGACTTCTCCACTGCTAAAGGCTCGGATTCAAATGAACAACTGTACTTTGAACTTCTTAAATATAAGAAAAAAGAGATGGATTTTTTGATGCATGGTGTCACCCTCTCCGATTATCACCGAAATAAACAGATCCCTAGGGGATTTCGCATCAGAAACACCCCCACTATAGGGAGATATAATCAAGATTTTTGCAGGAGGTGGGTGGCTGTATTAAATAAATGCAGCTTTGATCTTATATTATTAGTGATCGAAGAGTCGGCAAGGGAGTTGAAATTGATCAAATCCAGTATCTCTAAATTCGAGGACATGCATTTGGAGGCTCTCAACAAGGATCAAGAAACCAAGTGGCTAGACAAATTGACTGAACAGATGGACGCATATAAAACCAATTTAGTCAAATTCAAGAAAGAAAAGCTTGCTACGGTCCAGCGTGACTACATGGAAAGCAGGGTATACGCCTGGGTTCAAAACCCTGGAGCACTGAATCGACAGAGGTACAGAGATAAGAAAAAGAACTACAGAAACACTGATAGAGACACCTCTAGTGGTGAGTACACCTCTTTCAGTGGATCAGAAGAAGCTGGTACATCAGGTTCTGGTAAACCCCCTTTAGGGGTTCGAACCCGCGCTCAGCGCGGCGTACCCCCAAAAACCGCACGAGGAGGGGGGGGCAGTGGAAAAGAGACCTCAAAAAAAGTTGCAAAAACGAGGAAGTAACCACTGTATTCAATCTCTCAGACAGAACCCTGACTCAACATGAAATATCTTTGCTTAACAAAGGCTTGACGTTTATACCTTCCGGGAAATTTGATGCCCTGCAATGGCAAGTAGATTCCCATCGCTTTGCCAGGCAATTAAGAATTAAGGAATATTTCGATAAACAACCCCCGCAACCTCTGGTGACGAAACCTGATGTTCCACCGCAGCTGAAGGTAAGGTCAAAATTTGACCCTTTTTCCAATAACCTTTCCCTAAAATGCTACACACGGACTCTAGACCAGAAGGTAATCAGTTACAGCAAAAGTGAGAGACCTAAGATCAATAACATAAGTAAGGAGGAAAGGACAGCATTGACAAATTTGCGCACATATACAGACATAGTGATCCGCACCGCGGATAAGGGTGGCGGTATAGTGGTATTAAACCTCGCAGATTATAAAAAAGAAATTTATACCCAATTAAACAATCCTGAAGTCTATAAGAAACTAGACCAAGATCCTACGGTTCAATACAAAACTGAACTGGATAACATCTTAACAACAGCAACGGAGGAAGGCATTATTTCTGAGGCCATGCTAAAGAATTTAAAACAGGAGTTTCCAATAGCCCCTGTATTTTACACCATACCCAAAATTCACAAAAACATGACAAGTCCACCTGGCAGGCCAATCATTGCTGCAAGAGACTCGCTGTATTATAAAATCTCACAGTTCATTGATATATATTTACAGCCAGTGGTACAAAGTCAGCAAATGTACCTGAAAGATACTACAACATTTCTAAAGAAACTCCAGCAATTTTCACCTCTTCCGCCAGGTTGTGTATTATGTACGATGGATGTGGTGTCGTTATACACAAATATTCCACATACAGAAGGCCTTGCAGCGACAAGAAACCTCCTTTTTCTTGATAAAGACTATAATGGTCCTAATATAGACTTCATGATAAACCTCCTAGGTCTCACACTGAAACGTAACTACTTTTACTTTGATGGACACTGGTATAACCAACAGAAAGGGTGTGCGATGGGATCTTGTGTAGCCCCGGCATTCGCCAATTCCTTCATGTTCGCCAAAGAAAAAGAACTGTTATTGGATTCGCCAGACTTTATGCAAGGGATAATATGGATCACAAGATTCATAGATGATTTGTTCCTGATATGGCAAGGAAAAGCAGAAGATCTGGAACAAGCCATTATAAAAATTAACTCCAGAGACATAAACATCAAATTTACTTATGACATCAGTGACACAACGGTCAATTTTCTGGACGTCAAAGTTACGCTTGAAGATAACCTACTTTCTACTGATCTTTACAAGAAACCCACGGACCGCAATACATACCTGCATGCTTCTAGTCAGCACCCCCCAGCGTGCATAGGGGGGATACCATACTCTCAGTTTTTGAGGGCCCGGAGAATAACTGACACTGATGAGAAAGCAGAAGCTGCCATTGATGAGATGTTACAGATGTTTCTACAAAAAGGTTACAGGTATGATAATCTGGTTCACGCCAAAAACAAAGCTCTAGCAAAGTCAAGAAGTAAACTTATGGAACCAAAATCCAAAAATAAATCTGACAAAAAATCAATAACATTTGTACAACAATACCAACAGGATAGTGTATACAACGTCAGTACGGCCAAAGACTTGTGGCCTATAGTCACCCTTGATCCGGAGTTGAAGGGCTTCAAAGGCTACAAAATTATGCCTAGCTTTTCCAGAAGAAAGAATCTTAAAGATCTCTTAGTGGTCAATGATATCACACGTCTACAATCATTACCAAAAATGAATTTTCTATCAAGAAAACCTGGTTGCTATAAATGCACAGGTTGCACAACCTGCAGTTACCTGGAACCTGGAAACTCCTTTAATCATCCACACACCGGTAAAAAAATAAACATTAAACATATCCTGTCTTGCACCAGCAAATTCGTCATTTACTACATACGTTGCCCATGTGGGCTGATGTATATTGGAAAGACTACTTGTACACTGCGAGAAAGAATGGCAACACATAGAATGTCAATTAGACATGCTTTGGAAGGTTCTGATTCAGAACAACCTGTGGCCAGACATTTTAAATTATATCGACACAGTTTGGCTACCTTGCGGTACAAATTAATAGATCATGTCCCTGCTAATGTAAGAGGAGGAGACAGAGGCAAGAAACTCCTACAATTGGAAGCAAAATGGATCCATTTCTTGGATACGGTGGCACCGAAAGGATTAAATGAACAATTGAACTTCAGTTGCTTTATGTGATTGCTTGTCCTGTTTAAAACAATAAGCTTGCTTTTCCTCTGCCCGAATTATGCCTAAACTGCACACTAAATCTTTCTTATAGTAGTGATTTAATAATTGATCGCTTAATAATATTTATATAGCTTATTTGTATGCAGCTATTGCGGCTTGTTAGCATGTTATCATGGTGATGGTTATTTTCACATTGTATCTATACTTGTTGCTAGGTAGCGGAGGGATTGGCACATGCGCACAAGAGCGCACGTCGCGGGAGCGTGACGTCACCAACCCTGCGTCCAACAGTCTGTTCGTCTCCATGTGGGTGTCTTCACGGGTGTACAGGTATAAAGGTAAGGTTTTTATTTATGCACATTGTTCTGACGAAAGTTTTGAAAAATAAAACTGAAACGTTAACTAAGAGGAGGCGTGCTGCGCCCGTTTATTTGAGCATCTAAGAAGTCCGTACGAGTGCCACAGCTCCTTGTCCAATATATATATATATATATATATATATATATATATATATTGTAACACTGTAGGGGTGCAAGGCGCCTCTTCCTGGGGAATATGGCAGCACGCAGCAGCTGAGGAACAACACAAGTCCAGTTTCTGGTACAACTGGCCCCGGCCAGTTTTATTGAAACAGAAAATAAAACAAACACCAAAAGAAAATACCTTGCCTGTCCGGCACTAACTAACACAGGATATTCCTAACTGTCACTAAACAAAACAAAGAGTTCTCCAGTAAATACTGTGTAGCTCACTTGTATCAGAAAGCGTGTTCCTCTCACACAGACCCTGCAGCATTCCCAGGCAGTCTCCCCATACTAATCAGGCTAGCAGCCCTATAACACTGTTACACAGCTGAAACCCTGATTAGCCCTCTGTGAGGCCAAAGACCCGAACTGGGCCCAATGTCTAGAACTCTCCTTATCGCTCTCTTAGAGCCTATACCCAGCTTTTACAGCAAACTGAAAAGGTTCTGACAAAACCAAAAGCATTTTTCCTAGAAGTTAACACTTTCTAAAACATGTAAGACAAGAACCTGGGACAAACATACCTGCCCTCAAACACTATCCCAGTGTTCTTGTCACAATATATATATATATTACACTGCTCAAAAAAATAAAGGGAACACTTAAACAACACAATGTAACTCCATGTCAGTCACACTTCTGTGAACTCAAACTGTCCACTTAGGAAACAACACTAATTGACAATCAATTTCCCATGCTGTTGTGCAAATGGAATAGACAACAGGTAGAAATTATAGGCAATTAGCAAGACACCCCCAATAAAGGAGTTGTTCTGCAGGTGGTGACCACAGACCACTTCTCAGCTCCTATGCTTTCTGGCTGATGTTTTGGTCACTTTTGAAAGCTGGCGGTGCTTTCACTCTAGTGGTAGCATGAGACGGAGTCTACAACCCACACAAGTGGCTCAGGTAGTGCAGCTCATCCAGGATGGCACAGCAATGCGAGCTGTGGCAAGAAGGTTTGCTGTGTCTGTCATCGTAGTGTCCAGAGCATGGAGGCGCTACCAGGAGACAGGCCAGTACATCAGGAGCTGTGGAGGAGGCCGTAGGAGGGCAACAACCCAGCAGCAGGACCGCTACCTCCGCCTTTGTGCAAGGAGGAACAGGAGGAGCACTGCCAGAGCCCTGCAAAATGACCTCCAGCAAGCCACAAATGTGCATGTGTCTACTCAAATGATCAGAAACAGACTCCATGAGGGTGGTATGAGGGCCCAACGTCCACAGGTGGTCGTTGTGCTTACCGCCCAACACCGTGCAGGAAGTTTGGCATTTGCCAGAGAACACCAAGATTGGCAAATGCGCCACTGGCGCCCTGTGCTCTTCACAGATGAAAGCAGGTTCTTACTGAGCACATGTGACAGATGTGACAGAGTCTGGAGACGCCAAGGAGAATGTTCTGCTGCCTGCAACATCCTCCAGCATTACCGGTTTGGCAGTGGGTCAGTAATGGTGTGGGGTGGCATTTCTTTGGGGGGCTGCACAGCCCTCCATGTGCTCGCCAGAGGTAGCCTGACTTCCATTAGGTACCGAGATGAGATCCTCACACCCCATGTGAGACCATATGCTGGTGCGGTTGGCCCTGGGTTCCTCCTAATGCAAGACAATGCTAGACCACATGTGGCTGGAGTGTGTCAGCAGTTCCTGCAAGACGAAGGCATTGATGCTATGGACTGGCCCGCCCGTTCCCCAGACCTGAATCCAATTGAGCACATCTAGGACATCATGTCTCGCTTCATCCACCAATGCCACGTTGTAGCACAGACTGTCCAGGAGTTGTTGGATGCTTTAGTCCAGGTCTGGTAGGAGATCCCTCAGGAGACCATCCGCCACCTCATCAGGAGTAGGGTGGCCAATCCCGGGATCGGCGGGATCCCGGGATTTAGGCCCAAAAATGTCCGGGATTCAATCCCGGGATTGGAAGCTCCAATCCTGGGGATTGAGGGATCAGCATTGAGCGTCCACAGGACGCTCAGACGCTGCCTGGCTTCCTCCTTCCGGGTCCCCAGCGCAGCGTGAGAGGTCACGCTGCGCTGTCAGAAGCCGTCAGCAGCGATGAAAGGATGATCCCCGCCCGCCCGCCCTCGGTATATGGTAAATTATATGTGCGGGTGGGCGGGGCGGGGTGGGGCGAGGGGGCGGCCACTTATCTAAAAGCCAATCCCGGGTATCCCGGGAATCCCGGGATTGGCCATTTTTCAATCCCAATCCCCGGGATTGAAAAAAAGGCCCAGGATTGGCTTCCCTAATCAGGAGCATGCCCAGGCATTGTAGGGAGGTCATACAGGCACATGGAGGCCACACACACTACTGAGCCTCATTTTGACTTGTTTTAAGGACATTACATCAAAGTTGGATCAGCCTGTAGTGTGTTTTTCCACTTTAATTTTGAGTGTGACTCCAAATCCAGACCTCCATGGGTTAATAAATTTGATTTCCATTGATAATTTGTGTGTGATTTTGTTGTCAGCACATTCAACTATGTAAAGGACAAAGTATTTAATAAGAATATTTCATTCAGATCTAGGATGTGTTACTTTAGTGTTCCCTAAATTATATACGGCGTATAGGCCAGCCATCACACACAGGGCAGATTATATATATATATATATATATATAATCTAGCAGATGTGCGGCACTCAGGTATATGAAACTTGCAGGTATCAACGTTTCAATTTTATGAAAATTGTCATCAGGATAATCAAGAACAAACAATGTATTCACCTTATATCCCCCCCATTGTGAACAGCAGCGGCTCCCGTCTGGCAGGACCCGCCCAACGGCCGAGGCGCTGGGAGATGACGTAAATACTTCATGCGTTATACTCGTCATCCCGGAGACCCGTCACCATGGAAACCCGAGATAGTGACCCTGATACAAATAACAGTAATGTAACACAGGACAGCAGAGAGGAGTCACATTATAACACATGATACACATGCCTATGGACAAAAAGTCTCACGGCAGCTAAATGGCTAGAAAATAAATACTATATATGGGGGATGGCTCAATAATGCAGCTATATAACTATGTGAGCCTATAGTAGATGCCTTATAGTGACCAAAGGTCATGGGATAAGGTTATATAATTATATGTACTAATAATGAGTGGACTAGAGGGAAAACACACTGGCAAAACAGATTCATGACTGGATAGCTAATGGGTCAATGAATCAGGTGCTACATAATAGTGCAGGCTATTGAAAACATGCTAGTGACACGGCCTCATTCACACCCCGAGTGGTGATGACGTCCAATTTCTTGATCCATCTTGTCTCACATCTTAACAATGCTCGATGTCTGTCCCCTCTCCTAATTCTGGGGGCTACATGATCGATCATTCGATATTTGAGGCTAGCAAGCGAGTGCCGTGCTTCCACAAAGTGGCGTGCCACCGGCTGGTCGCTGGTTCCATTGGTTAAGGCTGCTCTAATAGTAGAGCGATGAGTGGTCATCCTCTCCTTGAATTTTCTTATCGTATTGCCTATGTAACACAAGCCACAGGGGCAAACTATCTGATATACCACGTAGGTGGATTCGCAAGTCAAGTGATGTTGTATCCTAATTTTGTAGCCCAAATGCGGATGACAGAATGTGTCACCTATGATGAGATGCCTACAGGTGATACATGAGCATCTGAAGCATCCTGCTTTTAATGGAGCTAACAGGCGATTATCATAGGGATGATTTTTAGTGGAGATGTCTGTCTTGACCAAGATGTCCCTCAAATTCCTGGCTCGCTTGTAGCAAGGCATGATGTCTGTAGATTGTAGATCTAACTTATTGTCCGTTTGAATCACGTGCCAGTTTTTCTTAGTCACTCTGTTTGTTATTACTGAAGTGGCATTAAATTCACTCTTCCATGGAAATTTTGATTTAGTCTTTGATGTAGCTCTCTTATGTAGTAATTTGGTACGGTCCATCTGTAAAACTGTATATTTGGTTTCGATCAGCTGCTTGATATACCCTCGCATAACCAGTCATTGAATCAAATCATCGATCTGTGTTTCGGTCATCTTGATATTATTGTTGGATCCTATGAATTCTGATCATTTGTGAATATGGCAGTCCAAATTTTAACCCTCTTGGATGACAACTGGAGGCATGCAGGAACGTATTCCTATCTGTGGGTTTGGTGAATACTGTGGTACTAATCAGAGCATTGTTCATAGAGATCCTTACATCCAAAAAGTCAATGCTACTTTCATCCATTTGATATGTAAGCTTGACAGGGCTGTCAGAGGCATTGTGTGCGTCCAAGATTTCTTTCAGGCTGCTGGATTGGCTCTTCCAAATGCTTAGTACATTGTCGATAAACTTCTTATGTGTAAGGTATATAAGGTGAGTACATTGTTTGTTCTTGTTTATCCTGACAACAATTTTTATAAAATGTAAACATTGATACCTGCAAGTAGTGCTGTTTGAAGTTTGATATACCTGAGTGCTGCACATATGCTAGATTTTATATATATATATATATATATATATATAATCTGCCCTGTGTGTGCCAACCGGCCTATACGTCGTATATAATTATGTGTCCTGCCCCGTGTATATAATTATGTGTCCTACCCTGTGTATATATTTATGCGCCCTGCCCCGTGTATATAACTATGTGTCCTGCCCCGTGTATATAATTATGCGTCCTGCCCCGTGTATATAATTATGTGTCCTGCCCCGTGTATATAATTATGCGTCCTGTCCCGTGTATATAATTATGTGTCCTGCCCCGTGTATATAATTATGGGTCCTGCCCCGTGTATATAATTATGTGTCCTGCCCCGTGTATATAATTATGTGTCCTGAATCGTGTATATAATTATGTGTCCTGCCCCGTGTATATAATTATGTGTCCTGCCCTGTGTATATAATTATGCGTCCTGCCCCGTGTATATAATTATGTGTCCTGCCCCGTGTATATAATTATGCGTCCTGTCCCGTGTATATAATGATGTGTCCTGTACCGTGTATATAATTATGTGTCCTGTACCGCGTATATAATTATGTGTCCTGCCCCGTGTATATAATTATGTGTCCTGCCCCGTGTATATAATTATGTGTCCTGCCCCGTGTATATAATTATGCGTCCTGCCCCGTGTATATTATGCGTCCTGCCCCGTGTATATAATTATGTGTCCTGTCCCGTGTATATAATTATGCGTCCTGCCCCGTGTATATAATTATGTGTCCTGCTCCGTGTATATAATTATGCGTCCTGCCCCGTGTATATAATTATGTGTCCTGCCCCGTGTATATAACTATGCGTCCTGCCCCGTGTATATAATGATGTGTCCTGTACCGTGTATATAATTATGTGTCCTGCCCCGTGTATATAATTATGTGTACTGCCCCGTGTATACAATTATGTGTCCTGCCCCGTGTATATAATTATGTGTCCTGTACCGTGTATATAATTATGTGTCCTGCCCCGTGTATATAATTATGCGTCCTGTCCCGTGTATATAATGATGTGTCCTGTACCGTGTATATAATTATGTGTCCTGTACCGTGTATATAATTATGTGTCCTGCCCCGTGTATATAATTATGCGTCCTGTCCCGTGTATATAATTATGCGTCCTGCCCCGTGTATACAATTATGTGTCCTGCTCCGTGTATATAATTATGCGTCCTGCCCCGTGTATATAATTATGCGTCCTGCCCCGTGTATATTATGCGTCCTGCCCCGTGTATATAATTATGCGTCCTGCCCCGTGTATATAATTATGCGTCCTGCCCCGTGTATATAATTATGCGTCCTGCCCCGTGTATATTATGCGTCCTGCCCCGTGTATATAATTATGCGTCCTGCCCACGTCTAGTGCGCACTTCTACATTTCTATACCAGTGATGGGTGTCACATGCAGATCACTGGGCGACAATATACTCTGGGTGAAATTTGTTACAGCATGTCTTCAGGAACGCTGGGTTTAGCCTCCCTGTATATCTTTCCTAAGGGCCAGGTTATACAGCTCTGACTCCTACCTACCCCTGTGGTGCTGAGTAGTTGAGTAAGTGCCCATTGCAGTTGTATCGTTTATCGCATTGTTTGTGACTTGTGCTTAGTTCTGCTGTCTGACTTTAATACTATGTTGTTATATATACGTATTATATCTCTTTTCTGTCCCTCTCAAACCTTTGGATTGTTATGTTCCTAAACTAAATCAAGCTGACCAACTTGCTTCTCGCCTAGAACCAGCACCAGTACAACAACCACCTTGGGTGGCTTCTTTTGCGCAGGTTTTGACGCGTATAGCGGATCACTTGGCTACACCTGCTATACCTCCAGCTACAGGGTTTCCTCCACAGCCTCCATGGGGAGATGTCTCCTCACATTCAGTCCAGGATTTGGCTCAGACCTCTGCGGCCTCTCAGCAGATGTTACCGGCTGACAAGTCTGTGGAAGGGAAAGCACGTAGACGTCTGACACCGTCCTCACAGTCTACACAGCTTTCAGGATGTGAGATGTCATCAGAAGATGAGGCTGACTCCTCGCTCCCTGAGTCCCCCTCAGGTGAAGAAGATTGTCTCAGTGGATGTGCCCGCATTGATTCACGTGGTAAAGTCCATATTGACAATAGAAGAACAGGAGCCACCATCAAAGTCTAAGACTCCAGTCTTAGCTGAATACCCGCTATCAGATCAGCTTACTGATATCATGCAGGAAGCATGGGGTACACCAAATAAGAGGTTTACACTGCCAAAGAAAATGGCTTCTTTTTACCCTCTTCCACCGGTAGAATGTGCTTAATGGGAACTACCTCCCACAGTTGATGCTCATGTGGCACGTCTAGTGCGCACTTCTACATTTCTATACCAGTGATGGGGAATCTTTGGCACTCCAGCTGTTGTTGAACTACACATCCCAGCATGCCCTACTACAGTGTTAGCATGGCCAAATAGCAAAACTGTAGCAAGGCATGCTGGGATGTGTAGTTCAACAACAGCTAGAGTGCCAAAGGTTCCCCATCACTGGCCTATTCCATAAAAGTCTTCTTTGAAAGACCTGACAGACAGAAAAGTTGAAACCTGTCTTAAAACCATTTTTTCCCTTACGGGGGCAATTACAAGACCAGCTATGGCCTCAGCATGGGTGGCCAAGGCTGTTTCAGGCTGGGTGGATGCATTTAGAAGATAGTCTCTCGGTGAACACCACAAGAGAACAGTTATCCTATATAACAAATATAAGGCAAGCAGCTGCCTAGTTGGAATAAGCAGCCTTAGATACAGGCCTACAAGCTTCAGCTACCTCAGTAGTAGCCAGCCGAGCAGTGTGGCTACGGCCCTGGAAGACTGATTCAGAATCCAAGAAGACGTTGGAATCCCTCCCTTTGCTGAAGATATTCTGTTTGGAATGGAATTGAAGAAAATAGTGGCCATCTTACCAGTCCCTAAATCAACGTTTCTGCTCTCAGCATCAACTTCTAAACCAAAATCCTCTGCTTTCTGGTCCTTTCAGACCCAGGTCAAAGCAAAAGGACAAGCTTATTCCAGACAGTGTCAATCAACCGTTTCAATCAAAACCGTTACATGCCTGGGCAGCCAGACGTCCGATTTCCAAATCAGAAGACATACCCTCCACCTGACCACGCGGGCCTCCACCTGTGGGACACCAGGGTGGGAGGCAGACTTCTGCAGTTTGCACAGGTATGATGTCAGTCCACCACAGATACCGGGGTGCAAGAAGTGGTTTCTTGGAGATCTTAGCGGTAAAATGGAAGTGTATTTCATATATGCAGCAGCTGTGTAGTGTGTGACTCACGTTACACGTTTCACTGCACCTGGCACCTTCATAGGAGGATGTCAGAGAAGTAGTCTCACCTTGTCAGAGTAATGAGTAAGGGGTATATTTACTAAGGTACGGCTTTTTTGAAGTAGAGATGTTGCTCATAGCAACCATTCAGATTCTACTTACCATTTATCTAGCACCTATTAGAGCAGGCATTCCCACGGTCCTCAAGGCACACCAACAGTGCAGGTTGTAGTGATATCCAGGTTGCAGCACAGATGGTCACATCAAAATAATTGAGCTACTAATTAAGTCACCTGTGTTCAAGCCTGGATATCACTAAAACCAGGACTGTTAGTGTGCCTTGAGGACCGTGGTTGGGAATGCCTGTATTAGAGGATAAAAGCTAGACCCCGGTTTGGTTGCTATGTGTCATGAGGTGAGTACTCACTGCCGCCGAGTCCGGGGTCTGGCCGCTGCGGCTGTTGGCGCTGCTGTGCAACCGCAGGGGGACATGGCGCGGGAACTCACCACCGCAAAGGTCCGGGGTCCGGCCACTGTCAGTATGGCTGCCATGGTGCTAGTGTGGCTGCAGGGAGGGGGCGGGGCGGTCAGCAGTGAGGATTTTGTGACTTCTGGGAGACCAGGAGTATTGAGAATCAGGTAGGCTGCAGTGCTTCTGTGTGTTTGCAGCACAGGAGGCGGCCATGTTGGAGACCAGTTTATTCTGTACCACTGAGGTAAGTGGTTAGCCAATCCCGTGGCTTCACTTCCTATAAATAAGCTGAGCATTAGGCACTCTCTGCCAGTGCTTTGTTGTTACTAGACAGCATCCCAGCTCTGAGCTCCAGCAGATTTATCTGTGTCCATCCAAGTGTCCTGGTCCTGTCTCCGCTCCCTGTGTTGGCTAGCCATTCCTCGCTGTTTTGATACCCGCCAGCTCCCCGGTACGTTGTACAGTTAACTGGGCGGTACTGCCGGTCTATCCTGAGTCCCGTGGTGGGGTGCCAGCTTCCCCGTAATATACTTCTCTTAAAGAAACAGCAGCAGTATTCTTCAGTCTCCTCTTAAAGACACAGTCACAGTATTCTTCAGTCTTGTCTTAAAGACACAGGCGCAGTATTCTTCAGTCTTGTCTTAAAGAAGAAAGTAGTGCGGCATTGCTGCTATAACTCTGCTACATTATCCTGTATGTACTGACAGTATTTACTATATACATCATTCACTCTCTCATAGCTAGCCAAGCCTCTGTGGTGGCCGACCGCAGCACTGAGCATGGGCCCCTGTCACTACATTCCCCCCATGGGCCCCTGTCACTACATTCCCCCCATGGGCCCCTGTCACTACATTCCCCCCATGGACCCCTGTCGCTACATTCCCCCCATGGGCCCCTATAGCTACATACCCCACATGGGCCCCTGTCACTACATCTCCCCCATGGGCCTCTGTCACTACATTCCCCGCATGGGCCCCTGTCACTACATTCCCCCCATGGGCCCCTGTCACTACATTCCCCCCATGGACCTCTGTCACTACATTCCCCCCATGGACCCCTGTCGCTACATTCCCCCCATGGGCCCCTATAGCTACATACCCCACATGGGCCCCTGTCACTACATCTCCCCCATGGGCCTCTGTCACTACATTCCCCGCATGGGCCCCTGTCACTACATTCCCCCCATGGGCCCCTGTCGCTACATTCCCCCCATGGACCCCTGTCGCTACATTCCCGCATGGGCCCCTGTCGCTACATTCCCCCCCATGGGCCCCTGTCGCTACATTACCCCCATGGGCCCCTGCCGCTACATTCCCCCCATGGGCCCCTGTCGCTACATTCCCTCATGGGCCCCTGTCGCTACATTCCCCTCATGGGCCCCTGTCGCTACATTCCCCCCATGGGCCCCTGTCGCTACATTCCCCCCATGGGCCCCTGTCACTACATCCCCCCGTGGGCCCCTGTCGCTACATTCCCCCCATGGGCCCCTGCCGCTACATTCCCCCATGGGCCCCTGCCGCTACATTCCCCCCATGGGCCCCTGCCGCTACATTCCCCCCATGGGCCCCTGCAGCTACATTCCCCACATGGGCCCCTGTCGCTACATTCTCCCCATGGGCCCCTGTCCCTACATCCCCCCCATGGGCCCTGTCACTACATCCCCCCCATGGGCCTCTGTCACTACATTCCCCGCATGGGCCCCTGTCACTACATTCCCCCCATGGGCCCCTGTCACTACATTCCCCGCATGGGCCCCTATCACTACATTCCCCCCATGGGCCCATCACCCCCCAGTCCCACACTGGCTCTCCACCATGGCTGACATGGGCCCTGTCATACATCCCCCCAATGGGCCCCTGTCACTACATTCCCCGCATGGGCCCCTGTCACTACATTCCCCCCATGGGCCCCTGTCACTACATTCCCCCCATGGACCCCTGTAACTACATTCCCCGCATGGGCCCCTGTCACTACATTCCCCCCATGGGCCCCTGTCACTACATTCCCCCCATGGGCCCCTGTCACTACATCCCCCCATGGGCCCCTGCCACTACATTCCCTGCATGGGCCCCTGTCACTACATTCCCCCCATGGGCCCCTGTCACTACATCCCCATGGACCCCTGCCACTACATTCCCTGCATGGGCCCCTGTCACTACATCCCCCCCATGGGCCCCTATCGCTACATTCCCCCCATGGGCCCATCACCCCCCAGTCCCACACTGGCTCACCACCAGGGCTGACATGGGCCCCTGTCACTACATTCCCCGCATGGGCCCCTGTCACTACTTTCCCCGCATGGGCCCCTGTCACTACATTCCCCCCATGGGCCCCTGTTACTACATTCCCCGCATGGGCCCCTGTCACTACATTCCCCCCATGGGCCCCTGTTACTACATTCCCCCCATGGGCCCCTGTCACTACATTCCCCCCATGGGCCCCTGTCACTACAATCCCTGCATGGGCCCCTGTCACTACATTCCCCGCATGAGCCCCTGTCACTACATTCCCCCCATGGGCCCCTGTCACTACATCCCCCCCCATGGGCCCAGTCACTATATTCCCCCCCATGAGGCCCTGTCACTACATTCCCCGCATGGGCCCCTGTCACTACATTCCCTGCATTGGCCCGTCACTACATTCCCCCCATGGGCCCCTGTCACTACATTCCCCCCATGGGCCCCTGTCACTACATCCCCCCCATGGGCCCTGTCACTACATTCCCCCCATGGGGCCTCTGTTACTACATTCCCCCGCATGGGCCCCTGTCACTACTTTCCCCGCATGGGCCCCTGTCACTACATTCCCCCCATGGGCCCCTGTCACTACATTCCCCGCATGGGCCCCTATCACTACATTCCCCCCATGGGCCCATCACCCCCCAGTCCCACACTGGCTCTCCACCATGGCTGACATGGGCCCTGTCATACATCCCCCCCATGGGCCCCTGTCACTACATTCCCCGCATGGGCCCCTGTCACTACATTCCCCCCATGGGCCCCTGTCACTACATTCCCCCCATGGACCCCTGTCACTACATTCCCCCCATGGACCCCTGTCACTACATTCCCCCCATGGGCCCCTGTCACTACATCTCCCCATGGGCCCATCACCCCTCAGTCCCACACTGCCTCTCCACCATGGCTGACATGGGCCCGTCACTACATTCCCCCCATGGGCCCCTGTCACTACATTCCCCGCATGGGCCCCTGTCACTACATTCCCCCCATGGGCCCCTGTCACTACATTCCCCCCATGGGCCCCTGTCACTACATCCCCCCCATGGGCCCAGTCACTACATCCCCCCCATGGGCCTCTGTCACTACATTCCCTGCATTGGCCCGTCACTACATTCCCCCCATGGGCCCCTGTCACTACATTCCCCCCATGGGCCCCTGTCACTACATCCCCCCCCATGGGCCCTGTCGCTACATTCCCCCCATGGGGCCCTGTCACTACATCCCCCCCATGGGCCTCTGTCACCACATTCCCCCGCATGGGCCCCTATCACTACATTCCCCCCATGGGCCCATCACCCCCCAGTCCCACACTGGCTCTCCACCATGGCTGACATGGGCCCTGTCATACATCCCCCCCATGGGCCCCTGTCACTACATTCCCCGCATGGGCCCCTGTCACTACATTCCCCCCATGGGCCCCTGTCACTACATTCCCCCCATGGACCCCTGTCACTACATTCCCCCCATGGACCCCTGTCACTACATTCCCCCCATGGGCCCCTGTCACTACATCTCCCCATGGGCCCATCACCCCTCAGTCCCACACTGCCTCTCCACCATGGCTGACATGGGCCCCTGTCACTACATTCCCCCCATGGGCCCCTGTCACTACATTCCCCGCATGGGCCCCTGTCACTACATTCCCCCCATGGGCCCCTGTCACTACATTCCCCCCATGGGCCCCTGTCACTACATCCCCCCCCATGGGCCCAGTCACTACATTCCCCCCATGGGGCCCTGTCACTACATCCCCCCCATGGGCCTCTGTCACTACATTCCCTGCATTGGCCCGTCACTACATTCCCCCCATGGGCCCCTGTCACTACATTCCCCCCATGGGCCCCTGTCACTACATCCCCCCCCATGGGCCCTGTCGCTACATTCCCCCCATGGGGCCCTGTCACTACATCCCCCCCATGGGCCTCTGTCACCACATTCCCCCGCATGGGCCCCTGTCACTACTTTCCCCGCATGGGCCCGTCACTACATTCCCCCCATGGGCCCCTGTCACTACATTCCCCGCATGGGCCCCTATCACTACATTCCCCCCATGGACCCCTGTCACTACATTCCCCGCATGGGCCCCTGTCACTACATTCCCCCCATGGGCCCCTGTCACTACATTCCCCCCATGGACCCCTGTCACTACATTCCCCCCATGGACCCCTGTCACTACATTCCCCCCATGGACCCCTGTCACTACATTCCTCCCATGGGCCCCTGTCACTACATTCCCCCCATGGGCCCCTGTCACTACATCCCCCCATGGGCCCATCACCCCTCAGTCCCACACTGCCTCTCCACCATGGCTGACATGGGCCCCTGTCACTACATTCCCTGCATGGGCCCCTGTCACTACATTCCCCCCATGGGCCCCTGTCACTACACCCCCCCCCCCCCATGGGCCCAGTCACTACATTCCCCCCATGGGGTCCTGTCACTACATCCCCCCCATGGGCCTCTGTCACTACATTCCCTGCATTGGCCCGTCACTACATTCCCCCCATGGGCCCAGTCACTACATTCCCCCCATGGGCCCCTGTCACTACATTCCCCCCATGGGCCCCTGTCACTACATCCCCCCCATGGGCCCTGTCACTACATTCCCCCCATGGGGCCCTGTCACTACATCCCCCCATGGGCCTCTGTCTCTACATTCCCCCGCATGGGCCCCTGTCACTACATTCCCCCCATGGGCCCCTGTCACTACATTCCCCCCATGGGCCTCTATCACTACATTCCCTGCATTGGCCCGTCACTACATTCCCCCCATGGGCCCAGTCACTACATTCCCCCCATGGGCCCCTGTCACTACATTCCCCCCATGGGCCCCTGTCACTACATCCCCCCCATGGGCCCTGTCACTACATTCCCCCCATGGGGCCCTGTCACTACATCCCCCCATGGGCCTCTGTCTCTACATTCCCCCGCATGGGCCCCTGTCACTACATTCCCCGCATGGGCCCCTGTCACTACATTCCCCCCATGGGCCCCTGTCACTACATTCCCCGCATGGGCCCCTGTCACTACATTCCCCGCATGGGCCCCTGTCACTACATTCCCCCCATGGGCCCATCACCCCCCAGTCCCACACTGGCTCTCCACCATGGCTGACATGGGCCCTGTCATACATCCCCCCCATGGGCCCCTGTCACTACATTCCCCCCATGGGCCCCAGTCACTACATTCCCCCCATGGGCCCATCACCCCCCTGTCCCAAACTGGCTCTCCACCATGGCTGGCACTGTGTGTGCTGGGATATGAAGACTAGGTGGCTGCAGCCCGGTCAGTAACACAGCAGCTGTGACCATACATCACCCATTATTATTATACACACATCACAGCATCAGGACGGGGCAGGCGCCATGTTCCCGGCTCCCTATGGGCGCCGCCATGTTGGCTTAGTCTGTGCTAGCGCAGATAAAGATGTATACAGGGAGCCGGGACTAGAGAGTAGGCGGGGCTAATGATGGCTGAGTGACGGGAGGCACCGTGCTGTGGGCGGAGCTGGAGGTAGTTGAGTGACGGGGCATTGCGGCCTAGAGACGGAGAGAGGGCGGGGCTGGGTGTGACAGTGACTGGAAACTACGGCCTATGAGCAGGAGAGTGGGCGTGGCCGCAGCTAAAGGGCAGGAGAGTGATAGAATACGGCGGCCAATGGGCAGGATAATGGGCGGGGCAGGCGGTTGTCTCACGAGACACTGCGTCCTATGGGCAGTGAGCGGGCGGGGCTTGAGGTAATTTAGTGACGGAGCATTGCGGCATATGAGAAGGAGAGAGGGCGGGGCTGGGTGTAACAGTGACTGAAAGCTGCGGCCTATGAGCAGGAGAGTGGGCGTGGCCTCGGTGAATAGGCAGGAGAGTGATAGGATTCGGCAGCCGATGGGCGGGATAGTGGGCGGGGCAGTGTAATTCTGTGACGAACGATGCGTCCTATGGGCAGAGAGAGGGCGGGGCTGGAGGTAAATGAGTGACGGAGCGTTGTGGCCTATGAGAGCGAGAGAGGGCGGGGCTGGCTGTAACTGACAGTAACCTGCGACCTATGAGCTGGAGAGTGTTAGGTGGGCGGGGCAGTGGGGGTTGTTGCGAGACGAGAAACTGCAGGGCTGTGAGTGGGCGGGGCTGGAGGTAAATGAGTGACGGGGCAATGCGGCCTATGAGAGGGAGGGCGGGGCTGGGTGTAGCAGTGACTGGAGGCTGCGACCTATGGGCAGTGAGTGGGCGGGGCTGCTCCTGGTTGCTGAGTTACCGTGGTAGTCACTACCCATAATCCCATGCGCTAGGGTGACGATGACTCGGAAATACCGCCCCGCCCACTTCCGGTACACATCCCTCTGTCTGTGTCCACGGTGTGATCTCTCCTGCCGCCTCATCCTGCAGGTAATGTCCTCTCATCCCTCCTGTCTCCTGCCCCCAACCTCTCCTAATACCCCCTCTCCTGCCCCCATCCTCTCCTAATGCCCCCAACCTCTCCTGCCCCCAACCTCTCCTAATACCCCTCTCCTGCCCCCAACCTCTCCTAATACCCCCTCTCCTGCCCCCAACCTCTCCTACTACCCCCTCTCCTGCCCCAACCTCTCCTAATACCCCCTCTCCTGCCCCAACCTCTCCTAATACCCCCTCTCCTGCCCCCATCCTCTCCTAATACCCCCTCTCCTGCCCCCAACCTCTCCTAATACCCCCTCTCCTGCCCCCACCTCTCCTAATACCCCCTCTCCTGCCCCCACCTCTCCTAATACCCCCTCTCCTGCCCCCATCCTCTCCTAATACCCCCTCTCCTCTCCTAATGCCCACAACCTCTCCTAGTACCCCCTCTCCTGCCCCCAACCTCTCCTAATACCCCCTCTCCTGCCCCCAACCTCACCTAATACCCCCTCTCCTGCCCCAACCTCTCCTAATACCCCCTCTCCTTCCCCAACCTCTCCTAATACCCCCTCTCCTGCTCCCAACCTCTCCTAATACCCCGTTTCCTGCCCCCAACCTCTCCTAATACCCCCTCTCCTGCTCCCAACCTCTCCTAATACCCCCTCTCCTGCCCCCAACCTCTCCTAATACCCCCTCTCCTGCCCCAACCTCTCCTAATACCCCCTCTCCTGCTCCCAACCTCTCCTAATACCCCGTCTCCTGCCCCCAACCTCTCCTAATACCCCTTCTCCTGCCCCAACCTCTCCTAATCCCCTCTATTTTGCTCCCAACCTCTCCTAATACCCTCACTCCTGCCCCAACCTCTCCTAATACCCTCACTCCTGCCCCCAACCTCTCCTAATACCCCCACTCCTGCCCCCAACCTCTCCTAATACCCCCACTCCTGCCCCCAACCTCTCCTAATACCCCCTCGCCTGCCCCCAACCTCTCCTAATACCCCCTCGCCTGCCCCCAACCTCTCCTAATACCCCCTCTCCTGCCCCCAACCTCTCCTAATACCCCCTCTCCTGCCCCAACCTCTCCTAATACCCCCTCTCCTGCCCCAACCTCTCCTAATACCCCCACTCCTGCCCCCAACCTCTCCTAATACCCCCTCTCCTGCCCCCAACCTCTCCTAATACCCCCTCTCCTGCCCCCAACCTCTCCTAATACCCCCTCTCCTGCCCCCAACCTCTCCTAATACCCCCTCTCCTGCCCCCAACCTCTCCTAATACCCCCTCTCCTGTCCCCAACCTCTCCTAATACCCCCTCTCCTGCCCCCAACCTCTCCTAATACCCCCAACCTCTCCTAGTACCCTCTCTCCTGCCCCCAACCTCTCCTAGTACCCCCTCTCCTGCCCCCAACCTCTCCTAGTACCCCCTCTCCTGCCCCCAACCTCTCCTAGTACCCCCTCTCCTGCCCCCAACCTCTCCTAGTACCCCCTCTCCTGCCCCCAACCTCTCCTAATACCCCCTCTCCTGCCCCCAACCTCTCCTAATACCCCCTCTCCTGCCCCCAACCTCTCCTAGTACCCCCTCTCCTGCCCCCATCCTCGTAGTACCCCCTCTCCTGCCCCCATGCTCTCCTAATACCCCCTCTCCTGCTCCCAACCTCTCCTAATACCCCCTCTCCTGCCCCCAACCTCTCCTAATACCCCCTCTCCTGCCCCCAACCTCTCCAAATACCCCCAACCTCTCCTAGTACCCTCTCTCCTGCCCCCAACCTCTCCTAGTACCCCCTCTCCTGCCCCCAACCTCTCCTAGTACCCCCTCTCCTGCCCCCAACCTCTCCTAGTACCCCCTCTCCTGCCCCCAACCTCTCCTAGTACCCCCTCTCCTGCCCCCAACCTCTCCTAGTACCCCCTCTCCTGCCCCAACCTCTCCTAGTACCCCCTCTCCTGCCCCCATGCTCTCCTAGTACCCCCTCTCCTGCCCCAACCTCTCCTAATACCCCCTCTCCTGCCCCCATCCTCTCCTAATACCCCCTCTCCTGCCCCCAACCTCTCCTAATACCCCCTCTCCTGCCCCCAACCTCTCCTAGTACCCCCTCTCCTGCCCCTATCCTCGTAGTACCCCCTCTCCTGCCCCCATGCTCTCCTAATACCCCCTCTCCTGCTCCCAACCTCTCCTAATACCCCCTCTCCTGCCCCCAACCTCTCCTAATACCCCCTCTCCTGCCCCCAACCTCTCCTAATACCCTCAACCTCTCCTAGTACCCCCTCTCCTGCCCCCAACCTCTCCTAGTATCCCCTCTCCTGCCCCCAACCTCTCCTAGTATCCCCTCTCCTGCCCCCAACCTCTCCTAGTATCCCCTCTCCTGCCCCCAACCTCTCCTAGTACCCCCTCTCCTGCCCCCAACCTCTCCTAGTACCCCCTCTCCTGCCCCCAACCTCTCCTAGTACCCCCTCTCCTGCCCCCAACCTCTCCTAGTACCCCCTCTCCTGCCCCCAACCTCTCCTAGTACCCCCTCTCCTGCCCCCAACCTCTCCTAGTACCCCCTCTCCTGCCCCCAACCTCTCCTAGTACCCCCTCTCCTGCCCCCAACCTCTCCTAGTACCCCCTCTCCTGCCCCCAACCTCTCCTAGTACCCCCTCTCCTGCCCCCAACCTCTCCTAGTACCCCCTCTCCTGCCCCTCTATACTTCTAATACCCCCTCTCATGTCCCTGACATTCGCCTAATGCCCACTCACCTGATGTCTGTCTGTTATCTGCTGCCCCTGACATCCTAATGCCCCCTCATTTACTACCCCCTGTCTGTCACCTTCTTCCCCTACATTCTCCTAATGCCTCCTCATTTGCTACCCCCTGTCAGTCACCTGCTGCCCTTATATTCTTCTAATGCCCCCTCACTTGCTGCCCCTGACATTTTCCTAATGCCCCCTCACCTGCTGCCCCTGACATTTTCCTAATGTCCCCTCACCTGCTGCCTCCTGTCTGTCCCTCACCTGCTGCCCTTCTAACCTACCGCTCCCTGTCATTCTCCTGTTGCCCCTTCACCTATATCCTGCCGCACCCCAGTCTTCTGCCATCAGAGCCATTTCTAGGTTTAGGTGATCTGTGCAATCACACGGGGCGCATGCGGCCGCGGTCTCTTTGAGACAGTATTCCATGTCTGGCTTTCCGCATGGAATAATGTTGAAAGTGTCTCACCCAAAATGCCCACCGCCTCAGAGGAGACACTTCAGACTGTTGCTAGAGGAGATGGCGACCATTTTTGGAGGGACATTTACAAGAATGGCAGACGCTAACAGCATCCCCACCCTCCTCCATTACCTGCCGCCCTCATCCTCCAGGTAATGGCTGTCGTATCCCATCTCACCCTGCAACCCCCCTTGCCTTGTGGCCCCCTGCCACCACTTTCTGCTGCCCCCCTTCCCAGTCTCCAGCCGCTCCCCACCTGTCTCCTGTTGACCCCCTCACCTGCTGACCATTGTCCCCCCCCCCCCACATGCAGCCCCCTGCCTGTCATTACTGTATCTCTACTGCAACCCCTCCTCACCTACCGCCTCCCCCATCCTACCACCTCACCTGCTGCCACCTGTCTTCTACTACCAACCTTTCCTGCTGCGCCCAGTCTGTTTCCTGCCGACCCTTAACATGCCACCCCGTCTGCCCCTGCTGCCCCCTCACCTTCCACTAGCCTGTCTTCTGCCACCCTCCTTCTTGAGGTGAGGGGATCTGTGAGCGACACAGTGACATCACTTATATCTATAGTAATAATACAGGGACATGACTGGGGAGGTGAGGGGATCTAGGAGTGTATACAATGATATTTGGTGTCTCCCGCATTTCACAGGAATACAGTGGTGAAGAAGACGCCCAGCTAGGAGGACATAGCAGGACCCAGAGCCCCATCCCGGTGCCTCCACCTCACTCACTGATACATGAGAGAGACAATGACCAGAAGATCCTGAAACTCACAAACAAGATCATTCAGCTGCTGACTGGAGAGGTGACTGCTGGGAATGGGACTTTATACAGTAACACCGGAGGACGTGTCTGAGTGATGACTGGAGAGGTGACTGCTGGGAATGGGACATTATACAGTAACACCAGGGGATGTGTCTGGGTGATGACTGGAGAGGTGACTGCTGGGAATGGGACATTATACAGTAACACCGGGGGATGTGACTGCTGGGAATTGGGCATTATACAGTAACACTGGGGGACGTGTCTGGGTGATGACTGGAGAGGTGACTGCTGGGAATGGGACTTTATACAGTAACACCGGAGGACGTGTCTGAGTGATGACTGGAGAGGTGACTGCTGGGAATGGGACATTATACAGTAACACCAGGGGATGTGTCTGGGTGATGACTGGAGAGGTGACTGCTGGGAATGGGACATTATACAGTAAC
Organism: Pseudophryne corroboree; assembly: GCF_028390025.1. NCBI lineage: Eukaryota > Metazoa > Chordata > Amphibia > Anura > Myobatrachidae > Pseudophryne > Pseudophryne corroboree. The sequence continues at coordinate 277,570 of NW_026970296.1, read as the reverse complement.
ACCGGGGGATGTGACTGCTGGGAATTGGGCATTATACAGTAACACTGGGGGACGTGTCTGGGTGATGACTGGAGAGGTGACTGCTGGGAATGGGACTTTATACAGTAACACCGGAGGACGTGTCTGGGTGATGACTGGAGAGGTGACTGCTGGGAATGGGGCATTATACAGTAACACCAGGGGATGTGTCCGGGTGATGACTGGAGAGGTGACTGCTGGGAATGGAGCATTATACAGTAACACCAGGGGATGTGTCTGGGTGATGACTGTATCACTGTATGTGTCAGGTTCCTATAAGGTGTCAGGATGTCACTGTCTATGTCTCCATGCAGGAAGGGGAGTATATAGAGAAACACAGGGGTCTGTACAAGGACGTGATGATGGAGAATCACCGGCCCCTCACATCACTGGGTAAGAGGAGACTGTCATGTATTGTACAGGTGAGAGCAGGTATGGGGGCCCCCTATATACACACATCATCTGATAATCACATTTCTCTGACGTCCTAGTGGATGCTGGGGACTCTGAAAGGACCATGGGGATTAGCGGCTCCGCAGGAGACTGGGCACAAAAGTAAAAGCTTTAGGACTACCTGGTGTGCACGGGCTCCTCCCCCTATGAGCCTCCTCCAAGCCTCAGTTAGATTTTTGTGCCCGAACGAGAAGGGTGCTCACTAGGTGGCTCTCCTGAGCTGCTTAGTAAAAAAGTTTAAGTATAGGTTTTTCTCTAACGTCCTAAGTGGATGCTGGGTACTCCGTAAGGACCATGGGGAATAGCGGCTCCGCAGGAGACTGGGCACATCTAAAGAAAGCTTTAGGACTATCTGGTGTGCACTGGCTCCTCCCCCTATGACCCTCCTCCAAACCTCAGTTAGATCTCTGTGCCCGAACGAGAAGGGTGCACACTAGGGGCTCTCCTGAGCTTCTTAGTGAAAGTTTTAGTTTAGGTTTTTTATTTTCAGTGAGACCTGCTGGCAACAGGCTCACTGCATCGAGGGACTAAGGGGAGAAGAAGCGAACTCACCTGCGTGCAGAGTGGATTGGGCTTCTTAGGCTACTGGACATTAGCTCCAGAGGGACGATCACAGGCCCAGCTTGGATGGGTCCCAGAGCCGCGCCGCCGGCCCCCTTACAGAGCCAGAAGGCAGAAGAGGTCCGGAGAATCGGCGGCAGAAGACGTCCTGTCTTCAACAAGGTAGCGCAGAGCACTGCAGCTGTGCGCCATTGCTCTCAGCACACTTCACACTTCGGTCACTGAGGGTGCAGGGCGCTGGGGGGGGGCGCCCTGAGACGCAATAAAAACACCTTGGATGGCAAAAAATGCATCACATATAGCTCCTGGGCTATATGGATGCATTTAACCCCTGCCAGAATACATAGAAAAATGGGGGATAAGGCCGCCGATAAGGGGGCGGAGCCTATCTCCTCAGCACACTGGCGCCATTTTCCCTCACAGCTCCGTTGGAGGGAAGCTCCCTGGCTCTCCCCTGCAGTCACTACACTACAGAAAGGGTTAAAAAAGAGAGGGGGGCACTAATTAGGCGCAGTATTAACTATACAGCAGCTATAAGGGGAAAAACACTTATATAAGGTTATCCCTGTATATATATAGCGCTCTGGTGTGTGCTGGCAAACTCTCCCTCTGTCTCCCCAAAGGGCTAGTGGGGTCCTGTCCTCTATCAGAGCATTCCCTGTGTGTGTGCTGTATGTCGGTACTTTTGTGTCGACATGTATGAGGAGAAAAATGATGTGGAGACGGAGCAGATTGCCTGTAATAGTGATGTCGCCCCCTAGGGGGTCGACACCTAAGTGGATGAACTGTTGGAAGGAATCACGTGACAGTGTCAGCTCTGTATAAAAGACAGTGGTTGACATGAGACAGCCGGCTACTCAGCTTGGGCCTGTCCAGACGTCTCATAGGCCGTCAGGGGCTCTAAAGCGCCCGTTACCTCAGATGGCAGATATAGACGCCGACACGGATACTGACTCCAGTGTCGACGGTGAAGAGACGAATGTGACTTCCAGTAGGGCCACACGTTACATGATTGAGGCAATGAAAAATGTTTTACACATTTCTGATAATACGAGTACCACCAAAAAAAAAAGGGGTATTATGTTCGGTGAGGAAAAACTACCTGTAGTTTTCCTGAATCTGAGAAATTAAATGAGGTGTGTGATGATGCGTGGGTTTCCCCCAACAACAACTGATAATTTCTAAAATGTTATTGGCATTATATCCTTTCCCGCCAGAGGTTAGGGTGCGTTGGGAAACACCCCCTAGGGTGGATAAAGAGCTCACACGCTTGTAAGGGCTCTACCTTCGCCTGAGATGGCCGCCCTTAAGGATCCTGCTGATAGAAAGCAGGAGGGTATCCTAAAAGGTATTTACACACATACTGGTGTTATACTGCGACCAGCAATCGCCTCAGCCTGGATGTGCAGTGCTGGGTTGGCGTGGTCGGATTCCCTGACTGAAAATATTGATACCCTAGATAGGGACAGTATATTTTTGCCTATAGAGCATTTAAAAGATGCATTTCTATATATGCGTGATGCACAGCGGAATATTTGCCGACTGGCATAAAGTCTAAGCGCGTTGTCCATTTCTACCAGTAGAGGGTTATGGACACGTCAGTGGTCAGGTGATGTGGATTCCAAACGGCATTTGGAAGTATTTCTTTATTAAGGGGAGGAGTTATTTGGGGTCGGTCTTTCAGACCTGGTGGCCACGGCAACAGCTGGGAATTCCACGTTTGTACCCCAGGTCGCCTCTCAACATGAGAAGACGCCATATTATCAGGCGCAGTCTTTTCGTGGACAAGCGGGCAAAAGGTTCCTCATTTCTGCCCCATGACAGAGGGAGAGGAAAAAGGCTGCAGAAATCAGCCAGTTCCCAGGAACAGAAACCCTCTCCCGCCTCTGCCAAGCCCTCAGTATACGCTGGGGCTTTACAAGCAGAATCAGGCACGGTGGGGGGGCCCGTCTCAATGAATTTCAGCGCGCAGTGGGCTCACTCGCAAGTAGACCCCTGGATCCTTCAGGTGATATCTCAGGGGTACAAATTAGAATTCGAGACGTCTCCCCCTCGCCGTTTCCTAAAGTCGGCTTTACCGATGTCTCCTTCTGACAGGGAGACAGTTTTGGAAGCCATTCACAAGCTGTATTCCCAGCAGGTGATAATCAAGATACCCCTCCTGCAACAGGGAACGGGGTATTATTCCACACGGTTGTGGTACCGAAGCCGGACGGCTCGGTGAGACCGATTCTAAATCTAAAATCTTTGAACACTTACATACGGAGGTTCAAATTCAAGATTGAGTCACTCAGAGCAGTGATTGCGAACCTGGAAGAAGGGGACTACATGATGTCTCGGGACATCAAGGATGCTTACCTTCTTGTCAAAATTTACCCTTCTCACCAAGGGTACCTCAGGTTTATGGTACAGAACTGTCACTATCAGTTCAGACGCTGCCGTATGGATGGTCCACGGCACCCCGGGTCTTTACCAAGGTAATGGCCGAAATGATGATATTCCTTCGAAGGAAGTGAATTTTAGTTATCTCTTACCCTTATCAGGGAATTGTCCAAGTAAGATCCAGGGAACAGTTGGAGGTCGGTGTAGCACTATCTCAGGTAGTGTTGCGGCAGCACGATTGGATTCTCAATATTCCAAAATCGCACCTGGTTCCGACGACGTGTCTTCTGTTCCTAGGGATGATCCTGGACACAGTCCAGAAAAAGGTGTTTCTCCCGGAGGAGAAAGCCAGGGAGTTATCCGAGCTAGTCAGGAACCTCCTAAAACCGAGCCAAGTCTCAGTGCATCAATGCACAAGGGTTCTGGGTAAAATGGTGGCTTCCTACGAAGCAATCCCATTCGGCAGATTCCACGCAAGAACTTTCCAGTGGGACCTGCTGGACAAATGGTCCGGGTCGCATCTTCAGATGCATCAGCGGATAACCCGGTCACCAAGGACAAGGGTGTCCCTCCTGTGGTGGTTGCAGAGTGCTCATCTTCTAGAGGGCCGCAGATTAGGCATTCAGGACTGGGTCCTGGTGACCACGGATGCCAGCCTTCGAGGCTGGGGAGCAGTCACACAGGGAAGGAATATCCAGGGCTTATGGTCAAGCCTGGAGACATCACTTCACATAAATATCCTGAAGCTAAGGGCCATTTACAATGCTCTAAGCTTAGCAAGACCTCTGCTTCAAGGTCAGCCGGTGTTGATCCAGTCGGACAACATCAAGGCAGTCACCCACGTAAACAGACAGGGTGGCACAAGAAGCAGGAGGGCAATGGCAGAAGCTGCAAGGATTCTTCGCTGGGCGGAAAATCATGTGATAGCACTGTCAGCAGTATTCATTCCGGGAGTGGACAACTGGGAAGCAAACTTCCTCAGCACGACCTCCACCCGGGAGAGTGGGGACTTCACCCAGAAGTCTTCCACATGATTATAAACCGTTGGGAAAAACCAAAGGTGGACATGATGGCGTCCCACCTCAACAAAAAACTCGACAGGTATTGCGCCAGGTCAAGGGACCCTCAGGCAATAAGCTGTAGACGCTCTGGTAACACCGTGGGTGTACCAGTCAGGGTATGTGTTCCCTCCTCTGCCTCTCATACCCAAGGTACTGAGATTGATAAGATGGAGAGGAGTAAGCACTATATTCGTGGTTCCGGATTGGCCAAGAAGGACTTGGTAACCGGAACTTCAAGAGATGCTCACGGAGGATCCGTGGCCTCTACTTCTAAGAAGGGACCTGCTCCAGCAAGGACCCTGTCTGTTCCAAGACTTACCGCGGCTGCGTTTGACGGCATGGCGGTTGAACGCCGGATCCTGAAGGAAAAAAGGCATTCCAGATAAAGTCATCCCTATCCTGATCAAAGCCAGGAAGGATGTAACCGCAAAAACATTATCACCGCAATTGGCGAAAATATGTTGCGTGGTGCGAGGCCAGTAAGGCCCGACGGAGGAAATTCAACTGGGTCGATTCCTACATTTCCTGCAAACAGGAGTGTCTATGGGCCTGAAATTGGGGTCCATTAAGGTTCAAATTTCGGCCCTGTAAATTTTCTTCCAAAAAGAACTAGCTTCAGTCCCTGAAGTTCAGACGTTTGTAAAAGGGGTACTGCATATACAGCCTCCTTTTGTGCCTCCAGTGGCACTTTGGGATCTCAATGTAGTTTTGGGTTCCAAAAGTCACATTGGTTTGAACCACTTAAATCTGTGGAGTTAAAATATCTCACATGAAAAGTGGTCATGCTGTTGGCCCTGGCCTGGGCCAGGCGCGTGTCAGAATTGGCGGCTTTATCCTGAAAAAGCCCTTATCTGATTTTCCATTCGGACAGGGCGGAATTGAGGACTCGTCCTCAGTTTCTCCCCAAGGTGGTTTCAGCGTTTCACCTGAACCAACCTATTTGTGGTGCCTGCGGCTACTAGGGACTTGGAGGCCTCCAAGTTGCTAGACGTTGTCAGTGCCCTGAAAATATGTTTCCAGGACGGCTGGAGTCAGGAAATCTGACTCGCTGTTTATCCTGTATGCACCCAACAAGCTGGGTGCTCCTGCTTCTAAGCAGACTATTGCTCGTTGGATTTGTAGTACAATTCAGCTTGCACATTCTGTGGCAGGCCTGCCACAGCCAAAAATCTGTAAATGCCCACTCCACAAGGAAGGTGGGCTCATCTTGGGCGGCTGCCCGAGGGGTCTCGGCTTTACAACTTTGCCGAGCAGCTACTTGGTCAGGAGCAAATACGTTTGTAAAATTCTACAAAATTGATATCCTGGCTGAGGAGGACCTGGAGTTCTCTCATTTGGTGCTGCAGAGTCATCCGCACTCTCCTGCCCGTTTGGGAGCTTTGGTATAATCCCCATGGTCCTTACGGAGTCCCCAGCATCCACTTAGGACGTTAGAGAAAATAAGAATTTACTTACCGATAATTCTATTTCTCATAGTCCGTAGTGGATGCTGGGCGCCCATCCCAAGTGCGGATTGTCTGCAATACTTGTACATAGTTATTGTTACAAAAATCGGGTTATTATTATTGTGAGCCATCTTTCAGAGGCTCCTCTGTTATCATGCTGTTAACTGGGTTCAGATCACAGGTTATACGGTGTGATTGGTGTGGCTGGTATGAGTCTTACCCGGGATTCAAAATCCTTCCTTATTGTGTACGCTCGTCCGGGCACAGTATCCTAACTGAGGCTTGGAGGAGGGTCATAGGGGGAGGAGCCAGTGCACACCAGATAGTCCTAAAGCTTTCTTTAGATGTGCCCAGTCTCCTGCGGAGCCGCTATTCCCCATGGTCCTTACGGAGTCCCCAGCATCCACTACGGACTATGAGAAATAGGATTATCGGTAAGTTAATTCTTATTTTTATTTTCAGTGAATCCTGCTGGCAACAGGTTCACTGCACCGAGGGACTAAGGGGAGAAGAAGCGAACTCACCTGCGTGCAGAGTGGATTGGGCTTCTTAGGCTACTGGACATTAGCTCCAGAGGGACGATCACAGGCCCAGCCATGGATGGGTCCCAGAGCCGCGCCGCCGGCCCCCTTACAGAGCCAGAAGACTGAAGAGGTCCGGAAAATCGGCGGCAGAAGACGTCCTGTCTTCAATAAGGTAGCGCACAGCACCGCAGCTGTGCGCCATTGCTCTCAGCACACTTCACACTCCGGTCACTGAGGGTGCAGGGCGCTGGGGGGGGGGGGGGGGGGCCCTGAGACGCAATAAAAACACCTTTTATGGCAAAAAATACATCACATATAGCTCCTGGGCTATATGGATGCATTTAACCCCTGCCAATTTTTCCTTAAAAAAGCGGGAGAAAGGCCGCCGAGAAGGGGGCGGAGCCTATCTCCTCAGCACACTGGCGCCAATTTTCCTCTCAGCTCCGTTGGAGGGAAGCTCCCTGACTCTCCCCTGCAGTCCTGCACTACAGAAACAGGGTAAAACAAGAGAGGGGGGGCACTAATTTGGCAGATACATCTATACAGCAGCTATATAAGGGAAAAACACTTATATAAGGTTATCCCTGTATATATATATAGCGCTCTGGTGTGTGCTGGCAAACTCTCCCTCTGTCTCCCCAAAGGGCTAGTGGGGTCCTGTCCTCTATCAGAGCATTCCCTGTGTGTGTGCTGTGTCGGTACGTTGTGTCGACATGTATGAGGAGGAAAATGGTATGGAGGCGGAGCAATTGCCTGTAATAGTGATGTCACCCCCTAGGGAGTCGACACCTGACTGGATGGTCTTATGGAAGGAATTACGTGATAGTGTCAGCACTTTACAAAAGACTGTTGACGACATGAGACAGCCGGCAGTTATTACCTGTACAGGCGTCTCAAACACCGTCAGGGGCTCTAAAGCGCCCGTTACCTCAGATGGTCGACACAGACCCAGACACGGACACTGACTCCAGTGTCGACGGTGAGGAAACAAACGTATTTTCCAGTAGGGCCACACGTTACATGATCACGGCAATGAAGGAGGTTTTGAACATTTCTGATACCACAAAAAAGGGTATTATGTAGGGTGTGAAAAAACTACCCGTAGTTTTTCCTGAATCAGATGAATTAAATGAGGTGTGTGATGAAGCGTGGGTTTCCCCCGATAAAAAACTGCTAATTTCTAAAAAATTATTGGCATTATACCCTTTCCCGCCAGAGGTTAGGGCGCGTTGGGAAACACCCCCTAGGGTAGATAAGGCGCTCGCACGCTTTTCAAAACAAGTGGCGTTACCGTCTCCTGACACGGCCGCCCTCAAGGAACCAGCTGATAGGAAGCTGGAAAATATCCTAAAAAGTATATACACACATACTGGTATTATACTGCGACCAGCAATCGCCTCAGCCTGGATGTGCAGTGCTGGGGTGGCTTGGTCGGATTCCCTGACTGAAAATATTGATACCCTGGACAGGGACAGTATATTATTGACTATAGAGCATTTAAAGGATGCATTTCTATATATGCGAGATGCACAGAGGGATATTTGCACTCTGGCATCAAGAGTAAGTGCGCTGTCCATTTCTGCCAGAAGAGGGTTATGGACGCGACAGTGGTCAGGTGATGCGGATTCCAAACGGCATATGGAAGTATTGCCGTATAAAGGGGAGGAGTTATTTGGGGTCGGTCTATCGGACCTGGTGGCCACGGCAACGGCTGGGAAATCCACCTTTTTACCCCAGGTCACCTCTCAGCAGAAAAAGACACCGTCTTTTCAGGCTCAGTCCTTTCGTCCCCATAAGGGCAAGCGGGCAAAAGGCCACTCATATCTGCCCCGGGGCAGAGGAAGGGGAAAAAGACTGCAGCAGGCAGCCTCTTCCCAGGAACAGAAGCCCTCCCCCGCTTCTGCCAAGTCCTCAGCATGACGCTGGGGCCTTACAAGCGGACTCGGGCACGGTGGGGGCCCGTCTCAAGAATTTCAGCGCGCAGTGGGCTCACTCGCAAGTGGACCCCTGGATCCTGCAGGTAGTATCTCAGGGGTACAAATTGGAATTCGAGACGTCTCCCCCTCGCCGGTTCCTGAAGTCTGCTTTACCAACGTCTCCCTCCGACAGGGAGGCGGTATTGGAAGCCATTCACAAGCTGTATTCCCAGAAGGTGATAATCAAGGTACCCCTCCTACAACAGGGAAAGGGGTATTATTCCACGCTGTTTGTGGTACCGAAGCCGGACGGCTCAGTGAGACCTATTTTAAATCTGAAATCCTTGAACACTTACATACAAAGGTTCAAATTCAAGATGGAGTCACTCAGAGCAGTGATAGCGAACCTGGAAGAAGGGGACTATATGGTGTCTCTGGACATCAAGGATGCTTACCTCCATGTCCCAATTTGCCCTTCTCACCAAGGGTACCTCAGGTTTGTGGTACAGAACTGTCACTATCAGTTTCAGACGCTGCCGTTTGGATTGTCCACGGCACCCCGGGTCTTTACCAAGGTAATGGCCGAAATGATGATTCTTCTTCGAAGAAAAGGCGTCTTAATTATCCCTTACTTGGACGATCTCCTGATAAGGGCAAGGTCCAGAGAACAGTTAGAGGTCGGAGTAGCACTATCTCAAGTAGTACTACGACAGCACGGGTGGATTCTAAATATTCCAAAATCGCAACTGATTCCGACGACACGTCTGCTGTTCCTAGGGATGATTCTGGACACAGGCCAGAAAAAGGTGTTTCTCCCGGAGGAGAAAGCCAGGGAGTTATCCGAGCTAGTCAGGAACCTCCTAAAACCAGGCCAAGTGTCAGTGCATCAATGCACAAGGGTCCTGGGAAAAATGGTGGCTTCTTACGAAGCGATTCCATTCGGCAGATTCCACGCAAGAACTTTTCAGTGGGATCTGCTGGACAAATGGTCCGGATCGCATCTTCAAATGCATCAGCGGATAACCCTGTCTCCAAGGACAAGGGTGTCTCTCCTGTGGTGGTTACAGAGTGCTCATCTTCTAGAGGGCCGCAGATTCGGCATTCAGGACTGGGTCCTGGTGACCACGGATGCCAGCCTGAGAGGCTGGAGAGCAGTCACACAGGGAAGAAATTTCCAGGGCTTGTGGTCAAGCATGGAAACGTCACTTCACATAAATATCCTGGAACTAAGGGCCATTTACAATGCCCTAAGTCAGGCAAGGCCTCAGGGTCAGCCGGTGTTGATCCAGTGTTGATGGCAGTCGCCCACGTAAACAGACAGGGCGGCACAAGAAGCAGGAGGGCAATGACGGAAGTTGCAAGGATTCTTCGCTGGGCGGAAAATCATGTGATAGCACTGTCAGCAGTGTTCATTCCGGGAGTGGACAACTGGGAAGCAGACTTCCTCAGCAGACACGACCTCCACCCGGGGGAGTGGGGACTTCACCCAGAAGTCTTCCACATGATTGTGAACCCTTGGGAAAAACCAAAGGTGGACATGATGGCGTCCCGCCTCAACAAAAAACTGGACAGATATTGCGCCAGGTCAAGGGACTCTCAGGCAATAGCTGTGGACGCTCTGGTAACACCGTGGGTGTACCAGTCAGTGTATGTGTTCCCTCCTCTGCCTCTCATACCCAAGGTACTGAGAATCATAAGAAGGAGAGAAGTAAGGACTATACTCGTGGCTCCGGATTGGCCAAGAAGGACTTGGTACCCGGAACTTCAAGAGATGCTCACGGAAGACCCGTGGCCTCTACCTCTAAGAAAGGACCTGCTCCAGCAGGGACCCTGTCTGTTCCAAGACTTACCGCGGCTGCGTTTGACGGCATGGCGGTTGAACGCCGGATCCTGAAGGAAAAAGGCATTCCGGATGAAGTCATCCCTACCCTGATCAAAGCCAGGAAGGATGTAACTGTGCAACATTATCACCGTATTTGGCGTAAATATGTTGCGTGGTGTGAGGCCAGGAAGGCCCCTACAGAGGAATTTCAACTGGGTCGTTTCCTGCATTTCCTGCAAACAGGACAGTCTATGGGCCTAAAATTAGGGTCCATTAAGGTTCAAATTTCGGCCCTGTCGATATTCTTCCAAAAAGAACTAGCTTCAGTTCCTGAAGTTCAGACGTTTGTCAAGGGGGTACTGCATATACAGCCTCCTTTTGTGCCTCCAGTGGCACCTTGGGATCTCAATGTAGTTTTGGGGTTCCTAAAATCACATTGGTTTGAACCACTCACCACTGTGGACTTAAAATATCTCACATGGAAAGTGGTAATGCTGTTAGCCCTGGCTTCAGCCAGGCGTGTCTCAGAATTGGCGGCTTTATCCTATAAAAGCCCTTACCTAATTTTTCATACGGACAGGGCAGAATTGAGGACTCGTCCTCAATTTCTCCCTAAGGTGGTTTCAGCGTTTCACTTAAACCAGCCTATTGTGGTACCTGCGGCTACTAGGGACTTGGAGGATTCCAAGTTGCTGGACGTAGTCAGGGCCCTGAAAATATGTTTCCAGGACGGCCGGAGTCAGAAAATCTGACTCGCTGTTTATCCTGTATGCACCCAACAAGCTGGGTGCTCCTGCTTCTAAGCAGACTATTGCTCGTTGGATTTGTAGTACAATTCAGCTTGCACATTCTGTGGCAGGCCTGCCACAGCCAAAATCTGTAAAAGCCCATTCCACACGGAAAGTGGGCTCATCTTGGGCGGCTGCCCGAGGGGTCTCGGCTTTACAACTTTGCCGAGCAGCTACTTGGTCAGGGGCAAACACGTTTGCTAAATTCTACAAATTTGATACCCTGGCTGAGGAGGACCTGGAGTTCTCTCATTCGGTGCTGCAGAGTCATCCGCACTCTCCCGCCCGTTTGGGAGCTTTGGTATAATCCCCATGGTCCTTTCGGAGTCCCCAGCATCCACTAGGACGTCAGAGAAAATAAGAATTTACTTACCGATAATTCTATTTCTCATAGTCCGTAGTGGATGCTGGGCGCCCATCCCAAGTGCGGATTGTCTGCAATACTTGTACATAGTTATTGTTACAAAAATCGGGTTATTATTGTTGTGAGCCATCTTTTCAGAGGCTCCTCTGTTATCATGCTGTTAACTGGGTTCAGATCACAAGTTGTACGGTGTGATTGGTGTGGCTGGTATGAGTCTTACCCGGGATTCAAAATCCTTCCTTATTGTGTACGCTCGTCCGGGCACAGTATCCTAACTGAGGCTTGGAGGAGGGTCATAGGGGGAGGAGCCAGTGCACACCAGGTAGTCCTAAAGCTTTTACTTTTGTGCCCAGTCTCCTGCGGAGCCGCTAATCCCCATGGTCCTTTCGGAGTCCCCAGCATCCACTACGGACTATGAGAAATAAAATTATCGGTAAGTAAATTCTTTTCTCTGACGTCCTAGTGGATGCTGGGTACTCCGTAAGGACCATGGGGAATAGCGGGCTCCGCAGGAGACTGGGCACTCCAAAAGAAAGATTAGGTTCTATCTGGTGTGCACTGGCTCCTCCCTCTATGCCCCTCCTCCAGACCTCAGTTAGAATCTGTGCCCGGCCCGAGCTGGTTGCACACTAGGGGCTCTTCTGAGCTCCTAGTAAAGAAAGTATTTGTTAGGTTTTTATTTTCAGTGAGATCTGCTGGCAACAGACTCACTGCTACGAGGGACTAAGGGGAGAAGAAGCGAACCTACCTGCTTGCAGCTAGCTTGGGCTTCTTAGGCTACTGGACACCATTAGCTCCAGAGGGATCGAACACAGGCCCAGCCTCGGTCATCTGGTCCCGGAGCCGCGCCGCCGTCCCCCTTACAGAGCCAGAAGCAAGAAGAGCATCCTGGAAATCGGCGGCTGAAGACTTCGGTCTTCATTATGGTAGCTGTGCGCCATTGCTCCCTATGCACACCACATACTCCGGTCACTGATGGGTGCAGGGCGCTGGGGGGGGGGCGCCCTGGGCTGCATTTAGAGTACCTTACATTGGCAAATGGCACATAATATAGCCTAATAAGCTATATATGTGCAAAAATCCCCTGCCATAATATAAATATAAGAGCGGGAGAAGTCAGCCGAAAAAGGGGCGGGGCTATCTCCCTCAGCACACAGGCGCCATTTTCTCTTCACAGTGCAGCTGGAAAACAGCTCCCCAGGCTCTCCCCTGCAGTTTCCAGGCTCAAAGGGTTAAACAGAGAGGGGGGGCACTAAATTTAGGTGAAAACTGTATATCAAAGCTATAGGGAAAATCACTTTCTGTTAGTGTAAATCCCTGCTTAAATAGCGCTGTGGTGTGTGCTGGCATACTCTCTCTCTGTCTCCCCTAAGGACTTTGTGGGGTCCTGTCCTCAGTCAGAGCATTCCCTGTGTGTGTGCGGTGTGTCGGTACGGCTGTGTCGACATGTTTGATGAGGAGGCTTATGTGGAGACTGAGCAGGTGCCGATAAATGTGATGTCACCCCCTGCGGGGCCGACACCAGAGTGGGTGGATATGTGGAAGGTATTAAACGACAGTGTCAACTCCTTACATAAAAGGCTGGATGACGTAACAGCTGTGGGACAGCTGGCTTCTCATTACGCGCCTGCCCAGGCGTCTCAAAGGCCATCAGGGGCTCAAAAACGCCCGCTACCTCAGATGGCAGACCCAGATGTCGACACGGAGTCTGACTCCAGTGTCGACGACGATGAGACATATACACAATCCACTAGGGACATCCGTTGCATGATTACGGCAGTGAAAAATGTGTTACACATTTCTGACATTAACCCAAGTACCACCAAAAAGGGTATTATGTTTGGGGAGAAAAAGCAACCAGTGGTTTTTCCCCCATCAGATGAGTTGAATGAAGTGTGTGAAGAAGCGTGGGCTTCCCCCGATAAGAAACTGGTAATTTCTAAAAAGTTACTAATGGCGTACCCTTTCCCGCCAGAGGATAGGTCACGTTGAGAGATATCCTCTAGGGTGGATAAGGCGCTCACACGCTTGTCAAAAAGGGTGGCACTGCCGTCTCAGGATACGGCCGCCTTGAAGGAGCCTGCTGATAGAAAGCAGGAGGCGATCCTGAAGTCTGTATATACACACTCAGGTACTATACTGAGACCCGCAATTGCCTCAGCATGGATGTGTAGTGCTGCTGCAGCGTGGTCTGATACCCTGTCAGATAATATTGATACCCTCGACAGGGATACTATTTGCTAACCATAGAGCATATTAAAGACGTCGTCTTATATATGAGAGATGCACAGAGGGATATTTGTCGGCTGGCATCCAGAATTAATGCAATGTCCATTTCTTCCAGGAGGGTATTAGGGACCCGGCAGTGGACAGGTGATGCTGATTCTAAAAGGCACATGGAGGTTCTGCCTTATATGGGTGAGGAATTGTTTGGGGATGGTCTCTCGGACCTCGTATCCACAGCAACAGCTGGGAAGTCGACGTTTTTACCTCAGATTCCCTCACAGCCTAAGAAAGCACCGTATTATCAGGTACAGTCCTTTCGGCCTCAGAAAAGCAAGCGGGTCAAAGGCCCTTCCTTTCTGCCCAGAGGCAAGGGAAGAGGGAAAAAGCTGCACCAGACAGCCAGTTCCCAGGATCAAAAATCTTCCCCCGCTTCCTCTAAGTCCACCGCATGACGCTGGGGCTCCACAGGCGGAGCCAGGTGCGGTGGGGTCGCGTCTCCGGAACTTCAGCGACCAGTGGGCTCGCTCACAGTTGGATCCCTTGGTTCTGCAAGTAGTATCACAGGGATACAAGCTGGAGTTCGAGGCGACTCCCCCTCGCCGTTACCTCAAATCAGCCTTGCCTGCTGCTCTCAGAGAAAGGGAGGTAGTACTGGCGGCAATTCACAAGCTGTATCTTCAGCAGGTGATAATCAAGGTACCCCCTCCAACAGGGAAGGGGTTACTATTCCACAATGTTTGTGGTACCGAAACCAGACGGTTCGGTGAGACCCATCCTAAATTTAAAATCCTTGAACATTTATATAAAAAAGTCCAAGTTCAGGATGGAATCGCTCAGGGCGGTCATTGCAAGCCTGGAAGAGGGGGATTTTATGGTGTCATTGGACATCAAGGATGCTTACCTGCATGTCCCCATTTATCCACCCCACCAGGAGTACCTCAGGTTTGTGGTACAGGAATGTCATTACCAATTCCAGACGTTGCCGTTTGGTCTTTCCACGGCACCGCGGGTATTTACCAAGGTAATGGCCGAAATGAGGATGCTCCTCCGAAAGAAGGGAGTCATGATTATTCCGTACTTGGACGATCTCCTTATAAAGGCGAAGTCCTAAGAGCAGTTGCTAGTCAGCATAGCACTATCTCAGGAAGTGCTGCATCAGCACGGCTGGAATCTGAATATCCCAAAGTCGCAGCTGATTCCTGCGTCGCGTCTGCTGTTCTTGGGCATGATTCTGGACAAGATATTTCTCCCAGAGGAGAAGGCCCAGGAATTATCATCTCTGGTCAGGGACCTCCTGAAACCAAAGCAGGTGTCGGTGCATCACTGCACACAAGTCCTGGGAAAGATGGTAGCTTTTTACGAAGCAATTCCCTTTGGCAGATTCCATGCAAGGATCTTCCAGTGGGATCTGTTGGATTAGTGGTCCGGATCGCATCTCCAGATGCATCGGTTAATCACCCTGTCCCCGAGGGCCAGGGGGTGTCTGCTGTGGTGGCTGCAGAGTGCTCATCTGCTCGAAGGCCGCAGATTCGGCATACAGGACTGGGTCCTGGTGACCACGGATGCAAGCCTCCGAGGTTGGGGGGTTGTCACCCAGGGAAGAAACTTCCAAGGACACTGGTCGAGTCAGGAAACTTCCCTACACATAAATATTCTGGAACTAAGGGCCATTTACAACGCCCTGAGTCAAGCAGAACCCCTGCTTCAAAACCAATCGGTTCTGATTCAGTCAGACAACATCACTGCGGTCGCCCATGTAAACCGCCCGGGCGGCACAAGAAGCAGGGTGGCAATGGCAGAAGCCACAAGGATTCTTCGATGGGCGGAGAATCACGTGATAGCACTGTCAGCAGTGTTCATTCCGGGAGTGGACAACTGGGAAGCAGACTTCCTCAGCAGGCACGACCTCCACCCGGGAGAGTGGGGACTTCATCCAGAAGTCTTCCACATGATTGTGAACCGTTGGGAACGGCCACAGGTGGACATGATGGCGTCCCGCCTCAACAAAAAGCTAAAAAGATATTGCGCCAGGTCAAGGGACCCTCAGGCGATAGCTGTGGACGCTCTAGTGACACCGTGGGTGTACCAGTCGGTTATGTGTTCCTTTCTCTTCCTCTCATACCCAAGGTACTGAGGATAATAAGGAGAGGAGTAAGAACTATACTCATTGTTCCGGATTGGCCAAGAAGAGCTTGGTACCCAGAACTTCAAGAAATGATCTCAGAGGACTCATGGACTCTGCCGCTCAGACAGGACCTGCTGCTGCAGGGGCCCTATCTGTTCCAAGACTTACTGCGGCTGCGTTTGATGGCATGGCGGTTGAACACCGGATCCTAAAGGAAAAGGGCATTCCGGAGGAAGTCATTCCTACGCTGATTAAAGCTAGGAAGGATGTGACCGCAAAATATTATCACCGCATATGGCGGAAATATGTTGCTTGGTGTGAGGCCAGGAAGGCCCCAACGGAGGAATTTCAGCTGGGTCGATTTCTGCACTTCCTACAGTCAGGGGTGAATATGGGCCTCAAATTGGGTCCCATTAAGGTCCAGATTTCGGCTCTGTCGATTTTCTTCCAAAAAGAACTGGCTTCACTGCCTGAAGTTCAGACTTTTGTTAAAGGAGTGCTACATATTCAGCCTCCTTTTGTGCCTCCAGTGGCACCTTGGGATCTCAACGTGGTGTTGGATTTCCTAAAGTCGCATTGGTTTGCGCCACTTAAAACCGTGGAGTTAAAATATCTCACGTGGAAAGTGGTCATGCTGTTGGCCTTGGCTTCGGCCAGGCGAGTGTCAGAATTGGCGGCTTTGTCATGTAAAAGCCCTTATCTGATTTTCCATATGGACAGGGCAGAATTGAGGACTCGTTCCCAATTCCTTCCTAAGGTGGTATCAGCTTTTCATTTGAACCAATCTATTGTGGTGCCTGCGGCTACTCGGGACTTGGAGGATGCCAAGTTGCTCGACGTAGTCAGGGCCCTGAAAATCTATGTTTCCAGGACGGCTAGAGTCAGGAAAACTGACTCGCTATTTATCCTGTATGCACCCAACAAGCTGGGTGCTCCTGCTTAAAAGCAGACTATTGCTCGCTAGATCTGTAGCACGATTCAGCTTGCACATTCTGCGGCTGGACTGCCGCATCCTAAATCTGTGAAGGCCCATTCCACGAGGAAGGTGGGCTCTTCTTGGATAGCTGCCCGAGGGGTCTCGGCTTTACAACTTTGCAGAGATGCTACTTGGTCGGGTTCAAACACATTTGCAAAATTCTACAAGTTTGATACCCTGGCTGAGGAGGACCTTGAGTTTGCTCATTCGGTGCTGCAGAGTCATCTGCACTCTCCCGCCCATTTGGGAGCTTTGGTATAATCCCCATGGTCCTTACGGATTCCCCAGCATCCACTAGGACGTCAGAGAAAATAAGAATTTACTCACCGGTAATTCTATTTCTCTGCAATACATATATATAGTTATTGCGTAACTAAAGGGTTTTGTTATGAGCCATCTCTTAAATGAGGCTCAGTTTTTTGTTCATACTGTTAACTGGGTAAAGTTATCACAAGTTGTACGGTGTGATTGGTGTGGCTGGTATGAGTCTTACCCTGGATTCCAAATCCTTTCCTAGTAATGTCAGCTCTTCCGGGCACAGTTTCCCTAACTGGGGTCTGGAGGAGGGGCATAGAGGGAGGAGCCAGTGCACACCAGATATAGTACCTAATCTTTCTTTTGGAGTGCCTAGTCTCCTGCGGAGCCCGCTATTCCCCATGGTCCTTACGGAGTACCCAGCATCCACTACGGACTACGAGAAATAGAATTACCGGTGAGTAAATTCTTATTATATACACTGTACTCAGTCACTGTGTGTCTCCTACAGATGGGCCCAGTAACAGAGATACCCCAGAGAGATGTCCCCGTCCTCTGTATTCCCAGGATTGTACAGAGGAGAATCACAGGATCCCACAGGAGGATCAGGTAGGTGGGATTTAGGGTCTCCCCAATATACCAAAGTGACTGTCACTATATGATGTGTAGAGGAGCTGTCTGTATTATACACTGATATTATACTGTTTCATCTGACTGTATGCAAATGTCATTATAGTGTTGTGGTTTTTTTTCTGCTGCAGGGTACACTGGGTTCCACAAGGAATAACATCGGGGTGTAGAGTAGGATCTTGATCTGAACCACCAACAGGCTAAAAGCTTTGACTGTTCCCAGAATGCATAGCGCCTCCTCTATAACCCCGCATGTAACTGCTCTGTGATATCTACTCCGTGTATCTCACTCCTGCTATCCATATATTCTATACCCTGAGGGGGCTAAGTGCGTCAGGGTTATTGTTTAGTATAGGTAGTTCACAGGAAATGCTTATTGTGTATTTCTCTGGCTGGGTCCACAGGGTTATCCACAGGATAACATTGGGATATTGTCGAGCGACAGCGAAAATGGCACCAACACGGCCACAAGCTTTCTGGCCTCCCAGGATGCATTGGGGCCTCCACTATATAGTCCCGCCCACTGACTCAGTCAGATCAGTTTTTTGCTTGGTGCGGCAGGAAGCCGCATGGTCACAGGGCTGCTGAGAGAGCAGCCTCAAGCTTTTACTTTACTTTATTTTTATAGACTTACTATATGTTTTTTGAGCGATTTCTCTTAACAGCGTCTTAAACGCATACTAGAAAGAGTCGCTCCAACAACTCCCCACCGGGTCGCAACTACGCTTACCTTCGGGTATCAGTGCTGTCTCGACGGGCGTCTGTGTCGGATGTTCTAGCAGACGTTACCAGGCTGTGGCCGGAGCATGGGGAGACGGTAAGTCTATGGACTTCTAGTGTTCACTCTAGGAGTGAAATGAGGCAGGGCGCCGGAATCCGGGGGCACATGCGCGTGAGATGGGGGCGTGGCCATGCAAATTAGGGGGTGTGGCCACGCCTACGTCATTTTAGGGGGCGGTGCGGCCCACAGACACTACTATAGAGCGGTTGTGGCCGGCGACGTCACTGTTGGGGTCGTGCCCAGCACCTCCGTCGGTGCTGGGCTTCCCCCCAGCCCTCTCCCAATGCGTGAATGGATGCCGCGCGCGTGCGCACGGCATCTATACACGCCGGGAGGGCAGGAAGCGGACGGCTGTTCTAGCAGGGCGCCGCAAAAGAGGCAGGGCGGGTTTTGCCTGGTAAAAAACGGGCAGGGCCCGGCGCCCTGCTAAAACAGCCTAGAGTGAACACTAGACTTCCTCTTACTAGAGGGGTCAGGACACGGCTACACTGATTTGGTGGAGACTACAGTGTGTTGATGCGCCGAACATTTGAGTGCGACAGCGCTATGCTCCAGGATTATAGGCGCCAGGACTAGGTAGAGGCAGCGATTCTGGGAGTTTAAGTCAACAGGGGGATTCAGACGCTCTCCTGGCCGCCCCTCCTCCGAGTTCATGGCCAGTTCCCGCGTGTCTCTCGTTTCATGAACTGAATGACCTCACTTCCGGCTCAGACGCTACCACAAGGGTACTCGGTCGCAGCTTAGACGCTGCGGTTGTGTACACTGGATATAAACCCGCCCAGACCGAGTCGCAGGCCTTAGCGTCTGCATACATGTGGAAGTCGCTCAGCGTCCGTGTCCGTCAGTGAGCGTCCTTGTCCGTTATCAGTTTTCAAGAGCGATAGTGTACACCAGTAGCGTCTGAATCCACTCAGCGTCTTACGAGCGTCTTTGCTTGGATATGGAAGTGTGGTGAGTCTCCCTGTATCCCACTCTCTGGAGGCAGGGTATACAGTACTAAAAATTCTCTCTACTTCTTAGTATGCATTGTTAATTTTTAGTACCTATTGCATATGAGACCTGTATATTACTGTGTTTTCTGCATGTTATGTTGAAAAAGAACCAGTTAGGACAGAAGTACAATTTTTCTACTTATGTTTAAGTTGTTATGGAGGTTGTATTCTCATATGGCAATGTCTAATGCTTTAACATGTGACTGACTGCTAGTATGTGTGCTGACTTTTATGTGTAATGTCAGTCCTGTTCTGACCCTCAAATCAGGTGCACTGTGGTCAGATTGATCTCACTTTTGTATACTCATATATAGGTGACTTTCAGTCACAAATTGTGTAGTCATTAACAGATTATTACCATGTCTGTGAGCGGCAAAAGTGATGAGGAGAATTTGTCAAGCACTCCTACATCCCTAACATGCTTATCTTGTAAGACAGGGTTAATTGATATGAATCAATTGGTCACTTATGAGGGTTTGTGTGCAAACTGTTTCGCGTTTCAGCGAAGTAAAAAACAGGAGTTGGTTCAGCCACAAACAGAGCCACCATGGAATATGTTCGCAAAGACTATCTTCTATAGCGGACAGGTTAACTCCAGTAGCACCACCTCGAGGGTTAGGTTACACTATGAACCCATACATGCAGCTCCCTTCCTATGGCTTGGTTCCAGTAGCCTCTACAAGCAACCAAGGGGCAGGTAAAAAGACAGATAAGTCTATGTGGCAGACTACACAGGATGATACAACGGATGATGATACAATAGATTCGACTCCGTATGATGATCAGTCGCAGAGTTTTAGTTCAGATGATGTATCTGAACTGATTAATGCTGTTAAGGCTGTTCTCTCTTTGGAAGAGCCAGCCAAGTCAGTGTTAAAAACTAAAGCACCTGTATTTAAACGAACAAAGTCAGTGAAAGCTGAATTCCCAGCGTCAGATGAGCTGACGGAAATGATGGATGAGTCTTGGGCGGCGCCCAGTAAAAAGTTTAAGATCCCTAAAAGATGGGATTCTTATTATCCATTTCCAGCTGTGGATTGTTCGAAAAGAGAAGTTCCTCCAAAAGTAGATGCACATGTTCTGCGACTTGTGCATAAATCTGCTTTACCACTGTCATCTACCTCTTTGAATGATGTCACAGACAGAAGGGTAGAGAGCCTATTGAAAAATATTTTTTTCTCTTGTTGGAGCAGTGGTAAGACCTGCTATGGCTTTGGCCTGGGTAGCAAAGGCAATGGGCGAATGGATAGAGGAACTAGAGAATAGCATCCCTTCCCCTACTAGGGAACAAGAGGATAGCTTTTGCCGTTTAAGACAATCTGCCCAGTATTTGGAAGAAGCAGCAATTGACGTAGGTACAGTTGTTTCTAAAGCTTCAGCCTTGACAGTAGTCGCCTGCAGAGCAGTTTGGCTACGTACCTGGAAGGCAGATGCGGAGTCCAAGAAGAAATTGGAAGCATTGCCTTTTGTCGGTAATGTATTATTTGGGAAACCTTTATCGGATATCCTAGAATCAGAGGCTGAGTCGAGAGAGGTCAGATTTCCGGCTACCTATAACCCTAAATCCAAGGGTTTAAAATTTCACTCATTTCGTTGGCAAAGTAAAGCCAAGGCAAAAGAGGAGCCTAAACAACCCCAGTTTAAACCCAGGGGTAGGAAGCAGTGGGCTAGGAAAAAGCCCGCTTCCAAACCTGAACAGAAACAATCAGCCTGAAGAGACGGGCCTCCACCTGGAGGTTTCCAGGGTTGGGGGCCGACTCCTGCATTTTGCACACAAATGGCAACAGTCAACAACAGATGTAGTTCCAAAAAATACACACACCTGGCGCTTTGACTACAGATGAAATGCTGCAATCCCAAAAGGGTCCTTGGTTTTGACCCTTATTATGGAACCACAAGAAAAAACACAAAACTGGGAATGCGCAATTCACTCTGATATGGATATTTATTATCACATAAAATTAATCTTTTAAAAATACATACAAACACATATATAACTAGATGCCGGCCAGCATCACATAAAAATAGTGATATATAAGTTTAACCAGTATATTACCAATAGGTCTAGTGATTTAATAACATATCACTTGGTTCTATTGTATACCTAATATACCTCTTATCTTAAATTTTACACACTAAAAAACAAATGAACCATTAGTGACTTTTTCTTCTGGACTATGGATAGTATCACTTCAAGTAAATTTAAAACCAACAAATGTCCAGCGCTTTTTTATGGTTTTTAGCATCCAGCAATGCTGGGTATTTCTTTCCTTTTTAATATTTATATTCTGTCCCAGCATAAGATAAATGTCTCGATCCAAGCCAGAAAAGTCTCTCTCCTCAAGTGAGAACCATCCACATTCGATTAAACACTTGGAATCACCTTAACCCTATTTCGGGCTTCTGCCGTTTAGCTAAGCAGATCATACATGATAACGCCTCTTAAAAGCAGGTATAATGTTCCACTTTTTCAGGGTATAATACTGTGCCTGTAAGGTGTTCTTTGGACGATCGCTCCCGGCTAGTGTAGCCTTATCTGGAGTCTCCGGGTTCTCACTGCGGCGTAGTTATATTCTCAACCACGGTGGAGTTTCATATGCCTGCGGCCGGCCGGCCCGTTAGTGTCTCCGCTGCTATCTCTTGTAACGACAGACGCGTTTCTCCGCCTTCCACTACATCGGCGGCTTCCTCAGTGTCAAGAGGATAGCTTTTGCCGTTTAAGACAATCTGCCCAGTATTTGGAAGAAGCAGCAATTGACGTAGGTACAGTTGTTTCTAAAGCTTCAGCCTTGACAGTAGTCGCCTGCAGAGCAGTTTGGCTACGTACCTGGAAGGTAGATGCGGAGTCCAAGAAGAAATTGGAAGCATTGCCTTTTGTCGGTAATGTATTATTTGGGAAACCTTTATCGGATATCCTAGAATCAGAGGCTGAGTCGAGAGAGGTCAGATTTCCGGCTACCTATAACCCTAAATCCAAGGGTTTAAAATTTCACTCATTTCGTTGGCAAAGTAAAGCCAAGGCAAAAGAGGAGCCTAAACAACCCCAGTTTAAACCCAGGGGTAGGAAGCAGTGGGCTAGCAAAAAGCCAGCTTCCAAACCTGAACAGAAACAATCAGCCTGAAGAGACGGGCCTCCACCTGGAGGTTTCCAGGGTTGGGGGCCGACTCCTGCATTTTGCACACATATGGCAACAGTCAACAACAGATGTAGTTCCACATGGAGACATTGCGCTCCATAATGTTGGCTATGGAACCGGGAGATTACATGGTATCTCTGGATGTACAGGATGCTTGCCTTCATGTGCCTATAGCACTATCACATCAGTGTTACCTCAGGTTTGCCATCCTCCCAGGAACATTTCCAGTTCCAAGTTCTGCCTTTCGTGCTAGCTACAGCACCCAGGGTGTTTACCAAGATCATGGTGGTTATGGCAGCTTGTCTGCGCAAACAGGGGATAAGAATATTCCAATACCTGGACGACCTGTTAATCTTAGCACAGTCGCAAGATTTACTGTTGAGCCATCTTCAACAGACGATAGTTTGTTTACAAAGACACGGATGGTTCATAAATTGTGAAAAGTCATCCCTGAATCCGTCACAGCGGATGGTTCATTTGGGGGCCATATTGTATTCAGACCTACAGAAAGTTCTCTTACCAGAGAAAAAGATAGTCAAGGTGCAGGTCATGGCTCAGGAAGCGTTGCAAGCCCAGACATTGTCAGTCCATGCAGTAATGCGACTGTTGGGTCTGATGGTATCAACCTTCGACATGGTGGAATATGCGCAATTCCACTCCAGACCATTGCAGCACCTTATTCTGACCAAATGGAACGGAAATCATCAGACGATAAAGAAGCAGATGATAAAGTTTCCAGTGAATGTAAAAAGGTCTCTAGCGTGGTGGCTACAGACAGACCATTTAAACAAGGGGAGACCCTTTTGTATAAAAGAGTGGCAAGTCCTGACAACAGATGCCAGCCTGCAAGGCTGGGGGGCGGTACTCGGAAGCTATGGTTCCAGGGAAAATGGACCGCAAGGGAAAGTCGCCTGCTGATAAATCTCTTGGAGGTAAGGGCCGTTTACTTGGCTCTAGTTCAGGCAATGGACAATCTACTAGGAAGACTAGTCCAGATCCGCTCAGACAATGCGACGGCAGTAGCATACATAAATCATCAAGGAGGGACTCGCAGCAAGAGTCTGATGGATGAAGTAACTCCCATTCTAAAATGGGCAGAACTCCATCTCCCGGCACTGTCTGCAGTATTTGTCCCGGGTGTACTAAATTGGGAAGCGGATTTTCTCAGTCGGCACACCATTTAGGAAACCGAATGGGCACTACACCCAGAAGTGTTTCAGACACTGGTGAACAGATGGGGTCTACCGGAGAAAGACCTGATGGCGTCTCAACTAAACAACAAAGTTCCAAGGTACGGATCAAGAACAAGACCCAGGAGCGGTCCTGATAGACGCACTGTCAGTAGAATGGAGGTTTCAGCTGGCATATCTGTTCCCTCCAATATCTCTGTTACCCAGAGTAGTGAGAAAGATAAAACAGGCAAAAGGAGCAATCATTCTAATAGCTCCAGCTTGGCCAAGAAGGCATTGGTACACAGATCTGTTGAGAATGTCTGTGAAAGCACCGATACTGCTCCCTCAACGTCCAGATCTGTTAATGCAGGGTCCTTGTTGTCACAGTCATCTGGATCGCCTATCTTTGACTGCGTGGCTGTTGAAACCTCTATCTTAGAAGCTAAAGGATTTTCGAAGGAAGTAATCCAAACCATGCTTAGAGCAGGAAAGCCTTCTTCGGCCAGTGTATATCATAGAATATGGCAAGCCTATATTCATTGGTGTACTGGAAAAAATTTCAATCCGAGATCTTTTAAAATAGCTAGGATATTGGATTTCCTTCAGGCAGGCTTGGATAAGGGTTTGAAAGCTGCTTCCTTGAGTATCCAAGTATCATCGTTAACTGTATGGTTTCAGCAGAAGATTGTATGTACGTTTTTTCAAGGAGTAGTACATATTCAACCGCCATTTGTTCCTCCTGCAGCTCCCTGGGATTTGAATCTAGTTCTTAAATTTCTCCAGGGTCCTCTGTTTGAACCACTTTGAGAGAGCAGATCTTAAGTGGTTAATGGTTAAAGTTCTTTTTTTACTGGCAATGGCGTCAGCCAGAAGAGTGTCAGATTTAGGAGCATTATCATGTAAGTCTCCTTTCCTAAGTTTTTATCCAGACAGAGCAGTTCTCAGAACGAGATCTAGCTATCTTCCAAAGGTGGTATCAAAGTTTCACCTGAATGAAGAGATTGTAGTCCCAGCTTTTCAGGTATCGGGACTATCTGCGGGAGAAGCGTCGCTGGACGTGGTCCGGGCTTTAAAAATCTACATAGATCGTACTAGTGCCATCAGGAAAACAGATTTCCTCTTCATCCTCTACGGATTCCATAGAAGAGGATGGCCTGCTAGTAAACAGACGCTGGCGAGATGGCTCTGAATGGTAATATCAGAAGCTTATTCTCATGCAGATCTCCCTATTCCGGCTAATGTCTCTGCACACTCTACACGTAAGGTAGGTCCTTCTTGGGCAGCACAACATGGTGCTTCAGCAGAACAGATATGTAGGGCAGCCACATGGTCTTCCATAAACACATTCATCAGACATTATGCCTTGGATACTTTTGCCTCTCATGACGCAGACTTCGGGCGAAAGGTCCTCCTGTGCAATCAGGAGCGTCCCCACCACTAAAATGGCTTTGGAAATCCCAACGTTATCCTGTGGATAATCCTGTGGACCCAGCCAGAGAAATATACGTTATGGTAAGAACTTACCGTTGATAACGTGATTTCTCCTATGTCCACAGGTATCCACAGGGATCCCACCTGGACGCATCTGATTTGAGGTTCTAGACAATCACTAAAACCTCTTCCTTCTTGTATGGAAGGGTGTGCATGTGTGTTTTTATCGCCTGTACAGGTCTCTACCTAATGTTCCTGCCTAAAAACGCTGTGGAAAGAACTGATCTGACTGAGTCAGTGGGCGGGACTATATAGTGGAGGCCCCAATGCATCCTGGGAGACCAGAAAGTTTGTGACCGTGTTGGTGCCATTTTCGCTGTCGCTCGACAATATCCCAATGTTATCCTGTGGATCCCTGTGGACATAAGAGAAAACACGTTATCAACGGTAAGTTCTTACCATAACGTATATTTTCTCTTACGTCCTAGAGGATGCTGGGGACTCCGTAAGGACCATGGGGGTATAGACGGGCTCCGCAGGACATATGGGCACTCTAAAGAACTTTTAGTATGGGTGTGCACTGGCTCCTCCCTCTATGACCCTCCTCCAGACCTCAGTTAGATTCTGTGCCCAGAGGAGAATGGGTGCACTACAGGGGAGCTCTACTGAGTTTCTCTGAAAAAATAATTTTGTTAGGTTTTTTCTATTTTCAGGGAGCTCTGCTGGCAACAGGCTCCCTGCATCGTGGGACTGAGAAAAGAGAAGCAGACCTACTTAACTGATAGGCTCTGCTTCTTAGGCTACTGGACACCATTAGCTCCAGAGGGATCGGAACGCAGGTCTCCCCCTGCCGTTCGTCCCGGAGCCGCGCCGCCATCCTCCTCACAGAGCCAGAAGATAGAAGCCGGGTGAGTATAAGAAGAAAGAAGACTTCTAAGGCGGCAGAAGACGGCAGGCACTGATTGGTGCAGGTCGCAGGGGGGACGCCTTGGGCAGCAATATATACTTCTATTTTTGGTACAATACACATATAGGGACTGCGGAGTCAGTGACTATGTTCATCCCCCGCCATTAATTGTGAATTTTAGCGGGACCGAAGCCTGCCACTAGAGGGGGCGGAGCTTGGTCGCACAGCACTAACCAGCGCCATTTTCTCCACAGTGTGCTGAAGAGAAGCTGTCTCCCCAGACTCTCCCCTGCAGAACGGTGATACAGGGCTGAAAAAAAAAAAGGGGGGGGGGGGCACATTTTGGCGCAGTGAGTGTATTACACAATTAACATAAAAGCGCTTTATCTGGGAATTGGTTCCAGTGTCAGTTGGCACTGGGTGTGTGCTGGCATACTCTGTCTGTCTCTCCAAAGGGCCTTGTTGGGGACCTGTCCCCTTACAGATAGATCCCTGTGTGTGTGTGACTGTGTCGGTACACGTGTGTCGACATGTCTGAAGCGGAGGGCTCATCCAAGGAGGAGGTGGAGCAGATGATTGTGGTGTCTCCATCGGCAACGCCGACTCATGATTGGTATGATATGTGGAATATTTTAAATGCTAATGTGACCTTATTACATAAGAGAATGGACAAAGCTGAGTCCAGGGAAACAGCAGGGAGTCAATCCGCGGATTTGACTGGGTCACCGGGCCCGTCAGGGTCTCAAAAGCGTCCCTTATCACAAATGGTAGACACGGGTACCGACACGGATTCTGGCTTCAGTGTCGACCATGATGAGGCAAGGTTACGCCCAAAGTATTCGTTATACGATTATGGCTATAAAAGATGTTTTGCATATCACAGATGACCCCTCTGTCCCTGACACGAGGGTACACATGTTTAAGGGGAAGAAACCTGAGGTAACATTTTTCTACATCTCATGAACTGAACAAATTATTTGAAAAAGCTTGGGAATCTCCAGACAAAAAACTGCAGATTCCCAAGAGGATCCTTATGGCGTATCCTTTCCCTGCAAAGGACAGGGTACGTTGGGAATCCTCGCCCAGGGTGGACAAGGCATTAACGCGTCTGTCCAAAAAGGTGGCGCTACAGTCTCCAGACACCGCGGCCCTTAAGGATCCTGCGGATTGTAGACAGGAGACTACCTTAAAGTTTATGTACATACAGGGGCTTTACTCAGACCGGCAATCGCATCAGCATGGGTCTGTAGCGCTGTTGCAGCATGGACAGATATTTTGTTGGCTGACATGGATACCCTGTACAATGATACTGTTGTCCTGACTTTAGGCCACATTAAGGACGCAGTCTTGTATATGAGACGCTCAAAGAGACGTAGGGCTGCTTGGTTCCAGAGTCAACGTCATGGCGGTTTCGGCAAGGCGAGCTCTCTGGACCCGCCAATGGTCGGGTGATGCCGACTCAAAAAAGCATATGGAGGTTTTCTCACTAGGTGATATGACTTTTTAATTGCATAATGCGAAAAGATAAGTGACTCCTGGGGAATATTGTCGGGTCTACACTCTTTGCAGAATTAAAAATAATATCTAAGAGCATGAGAGTGTGAGTTATTTATGTGTATATACATACACACATATATACAAACATATGGAAAAGATAAAATAGATGTGTGATATATGTGTGTGTGTGTGTGTGTGTGTGTGTATGTATATATATATATATAACCCTATAAGATCATGTTATGGTATGATAGGTCGTACTCCTTTATGAATAATATGTCTAGATGTCATGTGATAATTATGCTTGTATAAAGATTTTTACATGCATTATTTGAAACCATTTCATCCTTATGAGATTTGGAATGTAATCCTATTAAGAGAGTGTATGTATCTAGAAGATCATTTAGAATCAAGTTGCGTCTGGTTTTGATAAATTTAGTAAATTCAATGAATATGAGAAACATTAATAAAATAAAAATCTAATGAATTTGAAGCAAATAGAAAATCTTTTTTCCGGGGCTGAGAGGGTGATTGGAAGCCGGGTCTGCCGGGTTGCAGGTGGAGGCTTTAGCCTCTTGAGCCACATGGCTTCATATTGGTTTGGGTTATACGAAAATATATCTATCATCTGTGAAAAGATTTAAAATGAATGAACTCCTATGTCTCTTGTTTAAAATAAATAAAGAAATAATATGTAGTACATATTATAAATAAAATAGTTTTTACATCTGTGCAATGAGTATAATTAGGTTGTTGCTTTTTGCTATAGTATTTAATGTGTAAAACAATGAGAGATGAAAGACAGGTTTAGAATATCAATGCACCTGTAAAAGTTGGGTACCTGGTATTTAAATATGGACAATCAAATGCACCTCAATACCTTCTGATGAAACCGTGAGATTGGAAGCACGGAGAAACGCGTTAAGGATCCATTTTTAAACACCGGCAGGCTGTCCAGAATCCCTCTATGCCAGAGGATACTTTGGAAGAATACTCGATTCAACCTTGGAAGTGTGCACCCTTCCCCCGTGGACGCTGCTGTCACCGCCGCTCCCGCCGGAGCAACTTCGGCACTGACCGTTCAAGATCTAGCCGTGCTGAGGCTCTAACGTACGGCTGTGGTGAGCTAAAATCATTGGCGGTGGGGAGAGAAAGGGAACACTAGCTGCTGTGCGGCAGGCACGTTGTGAACACTTGCAGTCTCTACAAAACTTAATGTTCTGGCTTGTGGATACAAAGTAAACAACATACATCCAATTAATAATAACCAGCTCTTCACCGGGGAGTTACAGAAATAGCATTTTGTATGCTTAAAGAATATCCTCATTGGAGCTCCAGCGGTATATGGTTATCTGGACGGTAATAATCACGGTTTCTGGACTTTGTTTGCACTGCAGATTGGTGTGTTTTAAGATTATATTATGCTATGCATTATTAAGAAAATTGTCTATTAAGCAAATAAAAAATATTTACAATTTTTAATCAAATATACATATGCGCTCCCTTGTAATATATTTATATGGTATATTTTTTTTTATATGGAGGTTTTACCTTACAAGGGTGAAGTTTTGTTTGGGGATGGTCTCGCGGACCAGGTTTCCACAGCTACCGCGGGTAAATCTACATTTTTGCCTTTTGTTCCTCCACAGCAAAAGAGAACCTCACAATATCAGATGCAGTCTTTTCGGTCACATAAGTCCAGAAGAGGTCGGGGCTCCTCTTTCCTCGCCAGAGGTAAAGGTAGAGGTAAGAGAACACCTGCTTCGGCTAGTTCCCAGTAGCAGAAGTCCTCCCCGGCTTCTGCTAAATCCACCGCATGACGCTGGGGCTCCACGGAGGGAGTCCGCACCGGTGGGGGCACGTCTTTGACTCTTCAGCCAGGTCTGGGTCCTATTGGGCGTTGATCCTTGGGCGTTGGAAATTGTATCCCAAGGTTTCAAACTGGAGTTCGAAGAGGTGCTCCCTCGCCGATTTCTCAAGTTGGCCTTGCCAACCTCTTCCCCGGAGAGGGAAGTGGTATTAGATGCAATTCAAAAGCTGTGTCAACAGCAAGTGATTGTCAAAGTTCCCCTAGGCCAACAGGGAAAAGGGTACTATTCAACAATGTTTGTGGTCCCGAAGCCGGATGGTTCGGTCAGATCAATTTTGAATCTAAAATCACTAAACCTATACTTGAAAAAGTTCAAATTCAAGATGGAATCACTCAGGACTGTGATATCCAGTCTGGATGCAGGGGATTTTATGGTGTCGCTGGATGTGAAGGATGCCTACCTTCATGTCCCAATATTTCCTCTTCATCAAGAATACCTGCGTTTCGTGGTACAGGACTGTCATTACCAGTTTTAGACGTTGCCGTTTGGGCTTTCCACTGCACCAAGGATTTTCACCAAGGTGATGGCGGAAGTGATGGTGCTCCTGCGCAAGCAGGTTGTCATAATTATCCCCTACTTGGACGATCTCCTGATAAAGGCGATATCAAGGGATCAATTGCTGAAAAGCGTGTCACTCTCCCTGAGAGTGTACATCAACACGGTTGGATTCTCAATCTGCCAAAGTCAGAGTTGCTTCCAACGACTCGACTATCATTCCTAGGCATGATTCTGGACACGGAACAGAAGAGGGTTTCTCTATCGTCCTAGTGGATGCTGGGGTTCCTGAAAGGACCATGGGGAATAGCGGCTCCGCAGGAGACAGGGCACAAAAAGTAAAGCTTTTCCAGATCAGGTGGTGTGCACTGGCTCCTCCCCCTATGACCCTCCTCCAGACTCCAGTTAGATTTTTGTGCCCGGCCGAGAAGGGTGCAATCTAAGTGGCTCTCCTAAAGAGCTGCTTAGAAAAAGTTTAGCTTAGGTTTTTTATTTTACAGTGAGTCCTGCTGGCAACAGGATCACTGCAACGAGGGACAGAGGGGAGAAGAAGTGAACTCACCTGCGTGCAGGATGGATTGGCTTCTTGGCTACTGGACATCAGCTCCAGAGGGACGATCACAGGTACAGCCTGGATGGTCACCGGAGCCGCGCCGCCGGCCCCCTTGCAGATGCTGAAGTAAGAAGAGGTCCAAAATCGGCGGCTGAAGACTCCTGCAGTCTTCTAAAGGTAGCGCACAGCACTGCAGCTGTGCGCCATTTTCCTCTCAGCACACTTCACACGCAGTCACTGAGGGTGCAGGGCGCTGGGGGGGGGGCGCCCTGGGAGGCAACTGTAACCTATATAAAGGCTAAAAATACCTCACATATAGCCCCCAGAGGCTATATGGAGATATTTAACCCCTGCCTGGATTCACAAAATAGCGGGAGACGAGCCCGCCGGAAAAGGGGCGGGGCCTATCTCCTCAGCACACGGCGCCATTTCCTCTCACAGCTCCGCTGGTCAGGACGGCTCCCAGGTCTCTCCCCTGCACTGCACTACAGAAACAGGGTAAAACAGAGAGGGGGGGCAAATTTATGGCGATATTTTTATATATATATAAAGCAGCTATAAGGGAGCACTTATTATAAGGCTATCCCTGTTATATATAGCGCTTTTGGTGTGTGCTGGCAAACTCTCCCTCTGTCTCCCCAAAGGGCTAGTGGGTCCTGTCTTCGTTAGGAGCATTCCCTGTGTGTCTGCTGTGTGTCGGTACGTGTGTGTCGACATGTATGAGGACGATATTGGTGTGGAGGCGGAGCAATTGCCAAATATGAGGATGTCACCCCCTAGGGAGTCGACACCAGAATGGATGCCTTTATTTATGGAACTACGGGATAGTGTCAACACGCTAAAGCAGTCGTTTGACGACATGAGACGGCCGGACAATCAATTAGTGCCTGTCCAGGCGACTCAAACACCGTCAGGGGCTGTAAAACGCCCTTTGCCTCAGTCGGTCGACACAGACCCAGACACAGGCACTGACTCCAGTGGTGACGGTGACGAATCAACCGTATTTTCCAGTAGGGCCACACGTTATATGATTTTGGCAATGAAGGAGGCGTTACATTTAGCTGATACTACAGGTACCACTAAACAGGGTATTATGTGGGGTGTGAAAAAACTACCTATAGTTTTTCCTGAATCAGAAGAATTAAATGACGTGTGTAATGAAGCGTGGGTTGCTCCTGATAAAAAGCTGAAAATTTCAAAGAAATTATTGGCATTATACCCTTTCCCGCCAGAGGTTAGGGAGCGCTGGGAAACATCTCCTAGGGTGGACAAGGCGCTAACACGCTTATCTAAACAAGTGGCGTTACCCTCTCCTGAGACGGCCGCACTTAAAGATCCATCAGATAGGAGGATGGAAAATATCCAAAAAAGTATATACACACATGCAGGTGTTATACTACGACCAGCTATAGCGACTGCCTGGATGTGCAGTGCTGGGGTAGTTTGGTCAGAGTCCCTGATTGAAAATATTGATACCCTGGACAGGGACAATATTTTACTGTCGTTAGAACAAATAAAGGATGCATTTCTTTATATGCGTGATGCACAGAGGGATATCTGCACACTGGCATCACGGGTAAGTGCTATGTCCATTTCGGCCAGAAGAGCTTTATGGACGCGACAGTGGACAGGCGATGCGGATTCAAAACGGCATATGGAAGTTTTGCCGTATAAAGGGGAGGAGTTATTTGGAGTCGGTCTATCAGATTTGGTGGCCACGGCTACAGCCGGGAAATCCACCTTTCTACCTCAAGTCACTCCCCAACAGAAAAAGGCACCGACTTTTCAACCGCAGCCCTTTCGTTCCTTTAAAAATAAGAGAGCAAAGGGCTATTCATATCTGCCACGAGGCAGAGGTCGAGGGAAGAGACAGCAACAGGCAGCTCCTTCCCAGGAACAGAAGCCCTCCCCGGCTTCTACAAAAGCCTCAGCATGACGCTGGTGCTTCTCAAGCGGACTCGGGGACGGTGGGCGGTCGTCTCAAAAATTACAGCGCGCAGTGGGCTCACTCGCAAGTAGATCCCTGGATCCTGCAGATAATATCTCAGGGGTACAGGTTGGAATTAGAGACAGATCCACCTCGCCGTTTCCTGAAGTCTGCTTTACCAACGTCCCCCTCCGAAAGGGAGACGGTTTTGGAAGCCATTCACAAGCTGTACTCTCAGCAGGTGATAGTCAAGGTACCTCTTCTACAACAAGGGAAGGGGTATTATTCCACTCTTTTTGTGGTACCGAAGCCGGATGGCTCGGTAAGGCCTATTCTAAATCTGAAGTCCTTGAACCTGTACATAAAGAAGTTCAAGTTCAAAATGGAGTCACTCAGAGCAGTGATAGCGAACCTGGAAGAGGGGGATTTTATGGTATCCTTGGACATCAAGGATGCGTATCTCCACGTTCCAATTTACCCCTCACACCAGGGGTACCTCAGGTTCGTTGTACAAAACTGTCACTATCAGTTTCAGACGCTGCCGTTCGGATTGTCCACGGCACCTCGGGTCTTTACAAAGGTAATGGCCGAGATGATGATTCTTCTTCGAAGAAAAGGCATATTAATTATCCCATACTTGGACGATCTCCTAATAAGAGCAAGGTCCAGAGAACAGCTAGAGATGGGATTAGCACTGTCTCAAGAAGTGCTAAAACAGCACGGGTGGATTCTGAATATTCCAAAATCCCAGTTAATGCCGACAACTCGTCTGCTGTTCCTAGGGATGATTCTGGACACGGTTCAGAAAAAGGTTTTTCTCCCGGAGGAAAAAGCCAAGGAGTTATCCGAGCTTGTCAGGAACCTCCTAAAACCAGGAAAGGTGTCTGTACATCAATGCACAAGAGTCCTGGGAAAAATGGTGGCTTCTTACGAAGCAATTCCATTCGGCAGATTCCACGCAAGAATTTTCCAAAGGGATCTGTTGGACAAATGGTCAGGGTCGCATCTTCAGATGCACCTGCGGATAACCCTGTCTCCAAGGACAAGGGTGTCTCTTCTGTGGTGGTTGCAGAGTGCTCATCTATTGGAGGGCCGCAGATTCGGCATACAGGATTGGATCCTGGTGACCACGGACGCCAGCCTGAGAGGCTGGGGAGCAGTCACACAAGGAAGAAACTTCCAGGGAGTATGGACGAGCCTGGAAACGTCTCTTCACATAAACATTCTGGAACTAAGAGCAATCTACAATGCTCTAAGCCAGGCAGAACCTCTGCTTCAGGGAAAACCGGTGTTGATCCAGTCGGACAACATCACGGCAGTCGCCCATGTGAACAGACAGGGCGGCACAAGAAGCAGGAGTGCAATGGCAGAAGCTGCAAGGATTCTTCGCTGGGCAGAGAATCATGTGATAGCACTGTCAGCAGTGTTCATCCCGGGAGTGGACAACTGGGAAGCAGACTTCCTCAGCAGACACGATCTTCACCCGGGAGAGTGGGGACTTCATCCAGAAGTCTTCCACATGCTGGTAATCCGTTGGGAAAGACCAATGGTGGACATGATGGCGTCTCGCCTCAACAAAAAACTGGACAGGTATTGCGCCAGGTCAAGAGATCCGCAGGCAATAGCTGTGGACGCGCTGGTAACGCCTTGGGTGTACCAGTCGGTGTATGTGTTTCCTCCTCTGCCTCTCATACCAAAAGTATTGAGAATTATACGGCAAAGAGGCGTAAGAACGATACTAGTGGTTCCGGATTGGCCAAGAAGGACTTGGTACCCGGAACTTCAAGAGATGATCACGGAAGATCCGTGGCCTCTACCTCTAAGGAGGGACTTGCTTCAGCAGGGTCCCTGTCTGTTTCAAGACTTACCGCGGCTGCGTTTGACGGCATGGCGGTTGAACGCCGGATCCTAAAGGAAAAAGGCATGCCGGAAGAAGTCATTCCTACTTTGATTAAAGCAAGGAAGGAAGTAACCGTGCAACATTATCACCGAATTTGGCGAAAATATGTTGCGTGGTGCGAAGATCGGAGTGCTCCGACGGAGGAATTTCAACTGGGTCGATTCCTACATTTCCTGCAATCAGGATTGTCTATGGGTCTCAAATTGGGATCTATTAAGGTTCAAATTTCGGCCCTGTCGATTTTCTTTCAAAAAGAATTGGCTTCAGTCCCTGAAGTCCAGACCTTTGTTAAGGGAGTGCTGCATATACAGCCTCCTGTGGTGCCTCCAGTGGCACCGTGGGATCTCAATGTGGTTTTGGACTTTCTAAAATCTCATTGGTTTGAACCACTAAAAAAGGTGGATTTGAAATATCTCACATGGAAAGTGACCATGCTTCTAGCCCTGGCTTCGGCCAGGAGAGTGTCAGAACTGGCAGCTTTATCTTACAAAAGCCCATATCTGATTTTCCATTCGGACAGGGCAGAACTGCGGACTCGTCCGCATTTTCTCCCTAAGGTGGTGTCAGCATTTCATCTGAACCAGCCTATTGTAGTGCCTGCGGCTACAAGTGACTTGGAGGACTCCAAGTTACTGGACGTTGTCAGAGCATTAAAAATATATATTACAAGGACAACTGGAGTCAGAAAATCTGACTCGTTGTTTATATTGTATGCACCCAACAAGATGGGTGCTCCTGCGTCTAAGCAGACGATTGCTCGTTGGATCTGTAGCACAATCCAACTTGCACATTCTGTGGCAGGCCTGCCACAGCCTAAATCTGTAAAGGCCCACTCCACAAGGAAGGTGGGCTCATCTTGGGCGGCTGCCCGAGGGGTCTCGGCATTACAACTTTGCCGAGCAGCTACGTGGTCAGGGGAGAACACGTTTGTAAAATTTTACAAATTTGATACTCTGGCTAAGGAGGACCTGGAGTTCTCTCATTCGGTGCTGCAGAGTCATCCGCACTCTCCCGCCCGTTTGGGAGCTTTGGTATAATCCCCATGGTCCTTTCAGGAACCCCAGCATCCACTAGGACGATAGAGAAAATAAGATTTTACTTACCGATAAATCTATTTCTCGGAGTCCGTAGTGGATGCTGGGCGCCCATCCCAAGTGCGGATTATCTGCAATAATTGTACATAGTTATTGTTAACAAATTCGGGTTATTGTTGAAGGAAGCCATCTTTCAGAGGCTCCGCTGTTATCATACTGTTAACTGGGTTTAGATCACAAGTTGTACGGTGTGATTGGTGTGGCTGGTATGAGTCTTACCCGGGATTCAAAATCCTCCCTTATTGTGTACGCTCGTCCGGGCACAGTACCTAACTGGAGTCTGGAGGAGGGTCATAGGGGGAGGAGCCAGTGCACACCACCTGATCTGGAAAAGCTTTACTTTTTGTGCCCTGTCTCCTGCGGAGCCGCTATTCCCCATGGTCCTTTCAGGAACCCCAGCATCCACTACGGACTCCGAGAAATAGATTTATCGGTAAGTAAAATCTTATTTTTTCTACCAATAGAAAAAGCCCAGGACATCCAGAACATGGTCAGGGACCTGCTAAACCCAAAAAGAGTGTTGGTGCATCAATGCACTCGAGTTCTGGGAAAAATTGTGGCGGCCTATGAGGCCATTCCTTTTGGCAGGTTCCATGCGAGGACTTTTCAGTGGGACCTTCTCGACAAATGGTCGAGGTCCCATCTACACCTTCATCAAAAGATAAGCCTGTCCCCAGGGCCAGGGTGTCTCTCCTGTGGTGGCTGCAGAGTGCTCACCTTCTAGGGGGTCGCAGGGTCGGCGTTCAAGACTGGGTTCTGGTGACTACGGACGCGAGCCTCCGAGGATGAGGAGCAGTCACAAAAGGAAGAAATTTTCAGGGGATATGGTCAAGCCAGGAGGCTTGTCTACACATCAACGTACTGGAATTGAGGGCCATATACAACGTCCTACGACAAGCGGAGAATCTTCTTCGCGACCTACCGGTTCTGATTCAATCAGACAACATCACAGCAGTGGCTCATGTAAACCGCCAAGGCGGGACAAGGAGCAGAGTGGCAATGGCGGAAGCCACAAGAATTCTGCGCTGGGCAGAAAATCACGTAAGTGTTCTGTCAGCAATCTTCATACCGGGAGTGGACAACTGGGAAGCAGACTTCCTCAGCAGACACAATCTCCAGGAGAGTGGGGACTTCATCAAGAGGTCTTTGCAGAGATAGCAAGTCTTTGGTGACTTCCTCAGATAGACATGATGGCGTCACGCCTCAACAAAAAGCTTTGGATGTATTGTGCCAGGTCAAGGGACCCTCAGGCAGTAGCGGTAGACGCCCTAGTGACACCATGGGTGTTTCAGTCGGTCTATGTGTTCCCTCCTCTACCTCTCATCTCAAAAGTGTTGAGAATCATAAGACGAAACAGAGTACAAGCAATACTCGTGGTTCCAGATTGGCCTCGAAGGACCTGGTATTCGGATCTTCAGGAAATGCTCACAGAATATCCGTGGCCTCTTCCTCTCAGGGAAGACCTGTTACAGCAGGGGCCTTGCATGTTCCAAGACTTACCGCGGTTGCGTTTGATGGCATGGCGGTTGAACCCCGAATCCTAGCAGAGATAGGTATTCCGGTGGAAGTTATCCCTACTCTGATAAAGGCGAGGAAGGAAGTAACGGCGAAGCATTATCACCGTATCTGGAGAAAGTACGTATCTTGGTGTGAAACCAAGAATGCTCCTACGGAAGATTTCCATCTGGGCCGTTTTCCCCACTACCTACAGACGGGAGTGGTTATGGGCCTAAAATTAGGCTCCATTAAGGTACAAATTTTGGCCCTATCTATTTTTTCAAAAGGAATTGGCTTCTCTCCCAGAAGTCCAAACTTTCGCAAAGGGAGTGCTGCACATCCAGCCTCCTTTTGTGCCAACAGTGGCACCATGGGACCTTAACGTGGTGTCACAGTTCCTTAAATCACACTGCTCTGAACCTCTTCAAACGGTGGAATTAAAATTCCTCACCTGGAATGTGGTTATATTAGCCTTGGCATCTGCACGGCGGGTTTCGGAGTTAGCGGCCTTGTCTCACAAGAGCCCCTACTTGATTTTTCATGTGGATAGAGCAGAGTTGAGGACTCGTTCTCAATTTCTGCCTAAGGTGGTCTCTTCTTTTCATTTGAACCTACCTATTGTGGTGACTTGGACTCCAAAATCCTGGATGTGGTCCGGGCCTTGAAAATTTACGTAGCCAGGACGGCTAGGGTTAGGAAAACAGAGGCTCTGTTTGTCCTGTATGCAGCCAACAAGATTGGCACGCCTGCTTCTAAACAGACTATTGCTCGCTGGATCTGTAACACGATCCAGCAGGCTCATTCTACGGCTGGTTTGCCGGTACCAAATTCGGTAAAGGCCCATTCCACTAGAAAGGTGGGCTCTTCTTGGGCGGCTTCCCGAGGCGTCTCGGCATTACAGTTGTGCCGAGCAGCTACTTGGTCGGGTTCAAACACGTTTGATACCCTGGCTGATGAGGACCTCACGTTTGCTCAATCGTGCTGCAGAGTCATCCGCACTCTCCCGCCCGGTTTGGAGCTTTGGTATAATCCCCATGGTCCTTACGGAGTCCCAGCATCCTTTAGGACGTAAGAGAAAATAAGATTTTAAACCTACCGGTAAATCTTTTTCTCCTAGTCCGTAGAGGATGCTGGGCGCCCGTCCCAGTGCGGACTAAATCTGCAAGACTTGTATATAGTTGTTGCTTACATAAGGGTTATGTTACAGTTGGAATCGGTCTTTGACTGATACTGTTTTTCGTTCATACTGTTAACTGGTTACGTATATTCTAAGTTATACGGTGTGATTGGTGTGGCTGGTATGAATCTTGCCCTTAGATTTACAAAATCCTTTCCTCGTATTGTCCATCTCCTCTGGGAACAATTTCTCTAACTGATGTCTGGAGGAGGGGCATAGAGGGAGGAGCCAGTGCACACCCATACTAAAAGTTCTTTATAGTGCCCATATCTCCTGCGGAGCCCGTCTATACCCCATGGTCCTTACGGAGTCCCCAGCATCCTCTACAGACTAGAAGAAAAAGATTTACCGGTAGGTTTAAAATCTTATTTTTTCTCTGATTTTTATTCACCATATATCTCATGAATCCTCTGGTTGTGCTGATACACTGCACAGGGGGTTCTTGTCAGGTATTGAGCTGCTGTTATTGTACTGTGTTGCCTTGTATTGAGCTTTCAGATATGTCAGCTACAGAGGGCAATGGTGCTGCGGCTGATCCCACAGTGCGTGGTGGTGACACTGCAGACACGTTAGAGGAAAACGTAGCCGCAGAGGGTTCAGGTTCTGGGGGTTCCTTACCCCCCAGTGGGACCGTAGCAACGGGGGTTCAAAATGACCCACCTTGGGCTACGTTTTCCACGTTAAGTACACTGGTAACTAAATTTACGCCACCTATGGGACCTCATGTGCTGGTACAACCGCTTATGGTCCCTGCGGTTAATCCGCCGTGGGCAGATCACCTGTCCACTCAGTTATAGCAATTGAACCAATCACTGACTAAACAGAAATCTAATCCTCGCCCGCCTTAGACCAAGGGGTCCCCTAAGCGGGCCATTACTTCCTCACAATCCACCCACGTCCCAGACACCTCATCTGATGAGGATGGCGTCTATACGGACCCCACAAACACTGATCCAGATAATTCTGATGGGGAATCTGTTTCACAGGTAGATGTTCTTGACTTGTTGGAGGCTATCAGGCTCATTCTTCGATTACTGATGACCCAGAGCCTGACGCTGCCCCTAAGAAACCGGACAGATTTAAACGGCAGAAAGTCGTTAAACAAGTTTTACCTCATTCTGCCCATTTAGTTGACATACGTCAGGAATCCTGGGGAAATCCAGGAAATAAACTCACGCCTCACAAGAAGATGCTGGCTCGCTATCTCCTCGCTGCGTAGCTAAGTAAGAATTGGGAAACACCCCCACCAGTCGATTCGCAGGTGGTGCGGCTGGTGGTATCCTCGGCTCTGCCTGTAACTACCGTGACGTCTCTGAAAGAACCGACGGATAAGCGTGTGGAGGGTTGTTTAAAGGCGATTTACACCCTAGCAGGAGCTGTGTATTGGCCCACTCTTGCAGCGACATGGGCTGGAGAGGCTATTGAAGCATGGGCTCAGTAGGTGGAAGCGGAGCTGCCTTCCAACTTTTCTGATAGTGCTAGACAATGTCTATCGTATATTGTCACAGCTTCTCATTACATTAAGGGGGTGGCTTCTGATGCCGGTATTCTGGCGGCCAAGGCTTCTACTGCGTCCATTTTGGCTCGCCGAATTCTTTGATTACGATCCTGGTCTGTGGATCTGGATTCTAAGAAAACCCTGGATGTGCTCCCTTTTTAAGGGAGACATTCTTTTTGCAGAAGACATCAACAAGATAGTGGCTGACTTAGCTTCTGCTAAAACAGCGTGTCTACCTAGTACTGCTCCTTTGGTACCGAAGGCTAAGAGTACTTCCTTTCATCCTTCAGGGAAAGCATGAAGTCAGGCGTACCCGAAACAGGTTCGCACTTCCAAACCCACTAAGCCCAAACCTTAATGGGCTTGGTCTGCCCGTCGGCCTGCTGCATGGCGGGGAGGGCCTCCCTCTGGGGGATCCCAGTGGGGGGGCCGACTTCTAGGGTTTTCCCAGTAATGGTTGAAGACCACTTCCGATGCCTTGATACAGGAAGTCGTCACTCGAGGTTACGCCGTATCCTTCAAAAGTCGTCCCCCTTGTCTATTTTGCCTGACATACGTCCCTTCGGATCAGGTGAATGCAAAAACTCTTCTTTCGGTGGTACAGTCCCTCCTGGACAGGTGGCTCTGGTTCAGAGAGGCAAGAGGTACTATTCACTGCTGTTCCTAGTCCCGAAACCGAATGGGTCCTCTCGGCCCATTCTCTACATCAAGTCCTTGAACAAATATGTGAGATTCTCCAAGTTTCGTATGGAAGCTCTCCGCTCTATTGTTCTGGCCTTGGAGCCCGAGGATTATATGGTCTCCCTGGACATACAGGATGATTACCTGCATATTCGTATCGCAATGTCGCATCAGCAGTACCTGAGGTTTTGCTGTTGGCAACCTCCATTACCAATTTCGGGCGTTACCTTTTGGTTTGACCACGGCCCCGCGAGTCTTCACCAAGGTCATGGCGGTAATGACGGCTGTACTCCGCCGTCAAGGGGTCAGGATCCTACCGTATCTGGACAACTTGTTGATCCTGGCGAATTCCCCAGAAATTCTCCTACGCCACATAGATATGACATTCCAGTTTCTGCAAGCCCACGGGTGGCTCATCAACTGGAAGAAATCTTCCCTGGTCCCTGCTCAGAGCATGGTGCACCTGGGGGCGTTGATGGACACTCACAACCAGCGGTTGTTCTTGTCTCAGGAGAATGTCCTGAAGCTTCAGGACAGGATTCAATGCTTTCTATCTCATCCGCAAGTGTCGATACATTCGGCGATGCAAGTGCTAGGTCTCATGGTGTCTGCGTTCGACATGGTGGAGTACGCTCAATTCCATTTCCGCACTCTGCAGAAATTGATACTTGCCAAGTGGGATGGCCTGCCTCACCAGATCAGGTCTCATATGATCTCCTTGTCTCCGGGGGTCCGTCTGTCACTAAGGTGGTGGCTACAGGACCAACGATTGAGCAGGGGTCATCCCTTCTGGATCTCCAACTGGGTCCTTCTGACGATGGATGTCAGTCTGAGAGGTTGGGGCGTGATTTTGGAGCATCAGTTCCTTCAGGGTCGGTGAACCAAGGAGGAGTCTCTCCTCCCGATAAACATTCTGGAACTGCAGGCGGTGTTCAATGCACTGAACTTGGCCCAGCAGTTGATACAGAACAGACCTGTTCAAGTACAGTCGGACAACGCCACCACGGTGGCGTACATAAATAGTCAAGGTGGCACTCGAAGCCGCATGGCAATGAGGGAAGTATCAATGATTCTTCAGTGGGCGGAACGCCATCTGCCAGCTATATTGGCAGTGTTCATTCAGGGGGTCCTAAACTGGGAAGCAGACTTCCTCAGTCGTCAAGACGTACACGCCGGAGAGTGGAGCCTCCATCCAGAAGTATTTCAACTCCTCGTGGAAAAATAGGGCCTCCCAGATGTGGACCTGATGGCGTCTTGACACAATCACAATTTTCCGGTCTTCGGGACAAGGGATCCTCAAGCAGCGTTCGTGGACACATTGGCAGTTCCATGGAACTTTCAGCTGCCATACGTGTTCCCTCCGTGGTCACTCCTGCCCAGAGTAATAAGGAAGTTCAAGCAAGAAGGAGGAATCCTACTTCTGATCGCTCCAGCGTGGCCCAGACGGCATTGGTTCTCAGACCTTCAGGGTCTATTGATAGAGCGTCCCCTTCTACTTCCGCAGCGCCCAGATCTCCTCGTTCAGGGCCCCTGTGTATATCATGATTTGGCCCAGTTAGCTTTGACTGCGTGGCTCTTGGAGCTTCCATTCTGAGGGCTAAAGGATTTTCTGAGGCGATCATTCAAACCATGTTGAAGGCCTGGAAACCGGTTTCTGCTCTGGTTTATCATAGGGTCTGGAGTTCTTACTTTGCTTGGTGCACCACTAACAATCGTGATGCTTACCAATTTAGTACGGCCAAACTTTTGGCCTTTCTACAGCAGGGCCTGGACTTGGGCCTTCGTCTGGCCTCCATCAAGGTTCATATTTCTGCCTTGTCGGTTTGGTTGCAGAGGAAAATTGCGACTCTACCTGATGTTCATACATTCACTCGGGGTGTGTTGCAGATTCAACCTCCTTATGTCCCGCCTGTGGCTTCTTGGGACTTGTCGTTGGTTCTGGAGGCATTACAAGGGTCTCCATTTTTTGCTGGCTATTGCCTCTGCTAGACGGGTGTCGGATTTGGGTGCCTTGTCTTGTAGGTCTCCATATCTGATTTTTCACCGTGAGCGGGCGGTTCATAGAACACGTCCCGGGTACCTACCTAAGGTGGTTTCTTCTTTCCACCTTAATCATGAGATTGTGGTTCCGGCCTTTGCCTCTCCTAAATTGTCTTCCAAAGAGTGGTCTTTGAATTTGGTACGTATCTATGTGAAGAGAACTGCCTCCATTCGGAAGTCTGATTCTCTCTTTGTACTGTTTGGTTTTCACAAATGTGGCTGTCCTGCTCACAAGCGGACCTTGGCCAGATGGCTTAGAATGGTGATTGCGCATGCTTATGTACAGGCTGGTCGTCCAGCTCCTGCGACTATCAATGCCCATTCTACTCTATCTGTTGGACCTTCTTGGGCGGCCCGCCGTGGTGCAACCCTTGAACAATTGTGCAAGGTGGCTACTTGGTCCTCAGTGAACACGTTCATAAGGTTCTATGCCTTCGATACTTCCGCCTCCCAGGATGCTTCCTTTGGACGACGGGTTCTTGTGCCCGCTACAGTGCATCCCCTCCCATGAGGAACTGCTTTAGGACATCCCCGATGTTGTTCCCTGTGGAACCCAGTGTACCCCGCAGCCGAAAACAAGATTTATGGTAAGAACTTACAGTTGTTAAATCTTTCTGCGAGGTACACTGGGTTCCACAGGGCGCCCACCCTGATGCACTTGGCTTTTTTTGGTTGGTATGGCAGTAGCTGCTGACACCTTCTCCTGTCGTGAGAACGTGGTGTATGTGGCTACTAATGATTGTCGTCTCTTTTACCTGCTACTGCATTGGACTGGTTAACAAAAACTGAACTCCTGTGCACGGAGGCGGGGTTATAGAGGAGGCGGCGCTATGCATTCTGGGAACAGTCAAAGCTTTTAGCCTGCTGGTTGCTCGGATCAAGATCATACTTTACACCCAAATGTTATTCCCTGTGGAACCCAGTGTACCTCGCAGAAAGATTTAACAGTAAAATCTCGGGTTTTTGCTTTTTTTTTTTTAGGTAGAACGTGTGTCTGATATTAAAACAGAAAATATAGAGGGAGAAGAAGAGAAGTATCTAACTGTTATAAAGGCAGAAGATACAGATGAAGAAGAGATGTATCTAACTGTTATAAAGGTAGAAGATACAGAGGGAGAAGAAGAGATGTATCTGAGGGGTGATCAACAGTGTAAGGAGGAGGAGATCCCTACAGATATCAGCACAGGTGAGTAATAAACACTTATTACAGAAAAGAGTCACATATTCTCCTTGCTCAGTCACTACAGCAATCTCTTATTCTTCACCCTCCTCTGTCAGTACAGACTAATGAGGAATATGTATTTTCCCAGTGTGGAGTCAGGAGCCATCACCTCTATTATACTCCTGCTCTCCCCCTCACATCATGTCACTGTGTGTTACCAGCCCAGAGATCTGACCAGTCTCCTCCCCACACTCTCTGGTGTATCTCATACATCAGGAGACATCAGCCCCTATTATACTCCTGCTCTCCCCCTCACATCATGTCACTGTGTGTTACCAGCCCAGAGATCTGACCAGTCTTCTCCCCACACTTTCTGGTGTATCTCATACATCAGGAGCCATCAGCCCCTATTATACTCCTGCTCTCCCCCTCACATCATGTCACTGTGTTACCAGCCCAGAGATCTGACCAGTCTCCTCCCCACACTCTCTGGTGTATCTCATACATCAGGAGCCATCAGCCCCTATTATACTCCTGTTCTCCCCCTCACATCATGTCACTGTGTGTTACCAGCCCAGAGATCTGACCAGTCTCCTCCCCACACTCTCTGGTGTATCTCATACATCAGGTGCCATCAGCCCCTATTATACTCCTCTTTATTTATTTTTTCTCTAACATCCACAAGGGATATTGGGGACTTATTGCAATGGGGTATAGATGGGGTCCAAAGGAGCCGGTGCACTTTAAATATCTTCCACTGGGTGTGCTGGCTCCTCCCCTCTATGCCCCCTCCTACATCCAGTTTATAACTATGTGCCCCAGGAGAGGATGCCACTCTGGAGCTCCAGAAGTTTTTCTTTAGTTTATTTTAAACGTTATTGTCAGTATGCTGTTTGGGCAACAGTATAACAGTATACCTGCACTGAGGGAGTTGGGGGTGGGGGGGTTACCGGTCTCTTCAGGCGTCAGAGCCGCTTCCCCGCTGCATGA
Organism: Pseudophryne corroboree; assembly: GCF_028390025.1. Lineage (NCBI taxonomy): Eukaryota > Metazoa > Chordata > Amphibia > Anura > Myobatrachidae > Pseudophryne > Pseudophryne corroboree. The sequence goes on along the minus strand of NW_026970296.1, from coordinate 233,222 downwards.
CCACAGTCCTGAGAGGTTGTTGGTACTGCAGGGCATTGCACCTTACCAAACGCAGCACGCCGCACACCACTAACAATGCCGGGAGGGGAGAAGAGTGGAGAGTACAAACCAGGGGACCCACAAGGGGGTCCCCCGGCTCTTGGTGCGGCGCGATTACAGGGGCGGCATACAGACGCTTTACGGAGGGATCCGCTATAGCCCCCCTGTGTACACTGGCCAGCGGTGGTGGAAACAGGCATTCATGTTACGTTTTACACCTGTTAGGAGACATTTGCCAGTATAAATATCTGTAGAGCTCCAGCGCCATTACAGGGGGCGGAGCTTCCTTAGAGCGGGACCAGTGACGTTTTGGCTCTTTCCTCTGCTTACAGCTGCAGCAGCAAGGACACACAGCTCCTGCAGACACTCAGTATACACAGGAAACTGGTATAGGGGTGTAATTAAGGGGAGAGACGCTATTATACACACTATAGTGTCCTGAAAAGGACAAGACTCTGGTGTTATACTGTGATACAGACAGCCTGCTGTCTCACGGAGTCTGACAGGCTTTTTGGGTGTGCTGTTCCTCTCTCTCTGTCTCTCCTCACATACCAGTCTGGGCAGGCTTGCTATTCAATATACTTGTGTGTGTGTGTGTGTGTGTTTGTCTACTGTAAACATGGTAAAACACTAATTATGCAGTGTATGTCACACCAGATTCTCTCCCTCTGCGGCTGGTTCCCTCTCGTGAACAATGCAGCCAGTCCTCCCAAGTTAGTGAGGAGGGTCAGGAGCCATCCTGGCTCAGTGCCATAAAAATCATGATGGCGGACATGTCATCCCAGCTCACTGCTCAGTGATCGCGCTGATCCAAAAAAAAAGTGGGTCCCAGGGACCCCTCACTTTCAAAAATTGGGGTCCTACCGTTCTTTTTCTGGGTCCCATCGGAATAAAGGTTCTTATTAATCTTAATCTTGTTTGGACATTACAAAAGTTTTGCAAGGTGGGGGGATGGGGTGACAGTGCTGCTGGGCTGTGTAGCATGCAGGACACCCTGCACCAGAGCTGTAAGTAGACATTTTGGTGCCCTAGGCATGAAGTGAATTGGTGTTCCACCTGCGAGACAGGAAAGGGTAGGCAGTGCGCGCCGAAGGCGCGCTGCAAAATTTAAGGGGCGTGGCTTCATGCGGAAGGGGCGTGACTACATAATAGTGCCAATTCACATTACACCACACAGAAGTGCCGCTTATACACATTGCACCAGGTAGAGCACGTTATACACAATGCGTCCGGTAGTGCATGTTATATACATTGCACCAGGTAAAGCAAATATAAACACTGCACAAGGTAGAGCACGTTATACACAATGCGCCAGGTAGAGCACGTTATACACATTGCGCCAGGTAGAACACTTAGACACACTGCACCAGGTAAAGCACATATAAAACATTGCACCAGGTAGAGCACGTTATACACATTGCGCCGGGCAGAGCACGTTATACACATTGCGCCGGGCAGAGCACGTTACACACAATGTGCCGGGCAGAGCACGTTATACACATTGCGCCGGGTAGAGCACGTTATACACATTGCGCCGGGCAGAGCACGTTACACACAATGTGCCGGGCAGAGCACGTTACACACAATGTGCCGGGCAGAGCACGTTATACACATTGCGCCGGGTAGAGCACGTTATACACATTGCGCCGTGCAGAGCTCGTTACACACAATGCGCCGGGCAGAGCACGTTATACACATTGCGCCGGGTAGAGCACGTTATACACATTGCGCCGTGCAGAGCTCGTTACACACAATGCGCCGGGTAGAGCACGTTATACACATTGCAACAGGTAGAGCACGTTATACACATTGCAGCAGGTAGAGCACATTATATACATTGCGCCGGGCAGAGCACGTTACACACAATGCGCCGGGTAGAGCACGTTATACACATTGCAGCAGGTAGAGCACGTTATACACATTGCAGCAGGTAGAGCACGTTACACACAATGCGCCAGGTAGAGCACGTTATACACATTGCGCCAGGTAGAGCACGTTACACACATTGCACCAGGTGACCACTTAGGGACATTGTAGCCACCATCTTGGACCCCCAGTTGTCGTCCCCAGACACAGTGATCACGGGTGTCAGTGGAGGGGGTGTCAGATGGGTGTGTGTATAATGGGCAGTGTGAACACGTTGTGGGGAGTGTGTATGATTGGCACTGTGTGTGTATGATTGGCACTGTGTGTGTATAATGGGCAATGTGTGGGTATTGGGGGTGTGTATGATGGGCACTGTGTGGTTGGTGGGGTGCATGTGATGGCACTGTGTGGCTATGGAGGGTGTATGGAGGGTGTGGGTATATGGGGGTGGGGCTGGCCAATGTGTGCATTTGTGTTGGTGTATGCTGGGCACTGCCCCCACCCCCAGTGTTTGAATCGTTAGCTGCTGCCATCCCAATTACCCATATGTTTATTACTAACATGAATCCTCCATGCCAGGTGCTGCTTGAAATTCTTCTCTTCAGATCCTTACTGCTGTGGGCGGGATGTAGTAACCTCTTCTACAGCATTAACAGGCTTTCTCTGCGGCCACCCGTCTCCTCCCCGTCCCAGCCCTGCTATTCGCTTTTACCCCCCACCGCCGCGGGCACTCAGGACTCAGCGTTGTAAGTGCCGCGCTGAGCCTTTGAATCCACCGGCGCATGACCCCGCATCCTGAGTGGCCGCGGCGGTGAGGGGGGAGAAGTGAATAGCAGCGGTGGGACAGGGAGGAGACGGGAGGCTGCAGAGAGAGCCTGTTAACGCTGCAATTCGGGCCGCCTTCTGAGTACGGGTGCCGGCGCTGCATACAGGAGTAAAAGGCACCAACAGCTCCTCCTCCCCGTCTACTAGCCCTCCCGGAAGCCCGGCTATTGGAGGGGTTTGAGAGGGAGAGCTCTGTGTATACATGTGATTGTCCGCTGGACCTGGCACCACAGGATTGGCCGCTGGACCTGGCACCACAGGATTGGCCGCTGGACCCAGAGACATCAATGAAGCCACAAGATTGGCAGCGGGACCCGCGGAGAGATCAAAGGAGCTACAGGACGGCCTACAACGGAGCGCGTCCCCAGGGACGCACTCATTTTGTAAAAGAGAGTCCCCGATCCTCATTATGGGGTAAAATACGCGCTATAGCGCGTTTTTGCGATCACTGCTGCTAATAATCAAAAGACACAATAACTGCAGCAGGCTGTAGCAGACCTAGCTGCAAGGGCAGATGATAAACAGCCCCCCCTCCCTAGTTCAGGGCAACATAATTGTGGGCTGCCTGATTTACTCTCAGAATCTGAGGACGAGGTGCAGGAGGGGGAGGAATGGGATCCTATTACAGAGGATTCACCTTCTGCACAAGGTATTGAGCCCCTTATACTTGCTATCAGGGATGTGATAAAAGTCCCTTTGGAAGACGCTGCAGTGCCGCAGTCGTTTTTATTAGCACAGAAAAATAAATTAGTGTAACTTTCCCTGTTTCTAAGGAACTAGATGACATGTTCAAGTTAACCTGGAAAAATCCTGATAAATACCAGGTGACAAAACGGTTTCTGCACATTTTCCCATTTACTCCAGAAGGCAGGAAACACTGGGAAGAGCCCCCGGCAGCAGACGTATCAGTCTCTCGCCTATCAAAGAAAGTGCTATTACCAGTCCCTGGCTCCCCTGCATTAAAGGACCCTGGGGATAGGAAAATAGAGACTACATTTAAACATTTAAAGTCTATTTACACAGCGGCTGGTGTATCACAAAGGCCTGTGATAGCGGGTTGCTGGATGACGCATGCCATTCATACATGGGCGGCTCAAATTCAAGAAAGCCTTGCTGGAGATACGTCCCTGGTGACTCTCATAAAGCACATTCAGGACACTGCACATGTCCTGTGTGACTCTCTCAAGGAGATAGGTGCTATTAACGCTAGGACTACTGCCATGGCAGTGTCGGCGCGCAGAACTTTGTGGCTGCGTCAGTGGATAGCCGACGCAGATTCCAAGCGCAGAGTGTGGAGTCTCTTCCTTTCTCAGGGGAGTGGCTATTTGAGGTTGAGTTGGATACATGGATTTCAAAGGTTACTGTGAGGAAATCCACATTTCTCCCCTCTGGGGCCCCACTGGCTAGGCGTTCCTACCCAGGGAGGTCTACCCAGTCCTTTCGGACTGCCAGGTTCAGATCAAGAGCCGGAGGCACCTCAAACGCGGCGAGAGGCACCAGAGACAAGACCGGCCGCCACAGGTTCTCGGTAACAAAGCACCAGTTCAGCTTCCACTAGGGCCTCAGCATGATGGTGCCGCCTCCCCCCCAACCCTGAGGGGATCTTCACTGCGTTGTCATGCTCGGCGGAGATTGGGGTTCCGACAATCGACCTTGGGCTGGGAGGACAGCTGACTGTGTAGGAAGTAGACGAGTAGGTTGAATGTAGTTCTTCCTCATGAGGTGGAGGCCTAGTGGGTGTTAGAGTTGGCTGGAGGGCGTAAAAAGAATGAGAACTCTGTAGAAGGATAACTGTGTTTTTAATGAAGAAACAACTGTACACCAATACTTGAGGAATTGAAAGACACGGAATAATGAACTGAAGTCTGTGATTAAACAAGGTGAGCAATGGAGCTGAAGATCACCGTTGTTGAGGAGCTGAAAGACTGGGGTTTGTGGTTGGTACACAAGGCTGAAGGAGACTGGGTTTTTGAAGAACTGAAAGACTGGCTTGTGACTGGTAGACGAGGCTGAGAAACTCTGACTTTGAAGAAATGAAGACTGTGGCTTCGGCTTGGAAAGTGAGGCAGAACTCCGATCTGGAAGAAGTGAAGACTGTGGCTTGAGCTTGCAAGACGCTCGCAGGAACCACTGTTTAGCACCCGAAGCCCCTTAACGACCGGGACCCCCGTGAGAGCCTCCATGAGTGGTGACGGGTTAAACAACAGGACTGCAGCAGTGATGGGTCATGGACAGATGATAGCAACCGGAACCGGGGAACCAGGAGCAGCCTGGGAGCACAGAGCTGGAGCACCTTTCACAGGAAAGTAACTTTAAACACTGGCACTCTCCCTGAGCCAGCCCCCCTTTATAAGAGAAGACTACACTGGATTGGCTGGATACAGAGTGTGGATTTCATTGGCAAATCTCAGGTCTCCAACATGGCCACCCCCAGCACTGGGGATATTCTCAGCTGCAGCACTTTAGCTAACCCAGCTCCGGCCTTGCCTTCCTGAGACAGTCACCGCCAGAGGGCTCTGCTGCAGCAACTACCCGCCGCAACACCCGGCCCCCGACCTCCGGAAGCCGCACACGCGCCCAAGGACCCACTGAAAGCAGCTCCCCGCCGCTGGAACTAAAGTAGGCCTAACTAAAGGTTTTCAAGTTCACAATGGAATCCTTGTGAGCAATGATTGTGGGTCTGGAAGAACAAGAGTTCATGGTTTTGTTTGATATAAAGGATGCTTATCTCCATATCTCGATTTGGCTGCCTCACCAATCTTACCTACGGTTTGCCCTGCTTGAATGATCACTACCCGTTCCAGGCGCTACCCTTCGGCCTGGCCACAGCTCCAAGGGTCTTCACAAAGGTGACGGCGGAGATAATGTTCCAGCTCCGAGTCCAGGGGATCAATATTGTCCCTTACCTAGACGAGCTCTTGATAAAAGTGAGATCCAGGGAGCTTCTATTGCTCAATATAGGCCGCACTATTCAGCTTCTGTCACATCATGGGTGGATCCTCAATTTACAGAAGTCCCTACTTCTGAGAAACATTCCCAGGAACAGGAGCCTACTCAGTGGCTCCTGTTCCTGGGAATGTTTCTGGATACAGTGGCTCAGAAAGTGTTCCTCCCAGAGGACAAGGCAAGGACGCTCCAGGATGTGGCCCGAGCGATTCTACAACCGAATCAGATCTCCATCCATCTTTGCATAAGATTGTTGGGAAAGATGTTAGCCTCATACGAGGCGATCCAGTACGGAAGGTTCCATGCCAGAACATTTCAATTGGATCTCCTGAACTAGTGGTCCGGTTCACATCTTCAGATACACCAGATTATACACTACCGTTCAAAAGTTTGGGGTCACTTAGACATTTATTTTTTTAAGGAAAAGCACTGTTTTTTTCAATGAAGATAACATTAAATTAATCAGAAATACACTCTATACATTGTTGATGTGGTAAATGACTATACTAGCTGCAAACGTATGGTTTTTAATGGAATATCTACAGAGGTGTATAGAGGCCCATTTCCAGCAACCATCACTCCAGTGTTCTAACGGTACATTGTGTTTGCTAATCGCGGTAGAAGACTAATGGATGATTAGAAAACCCTTGTGCAGTTATGTTAGCACAGCTGAAAACGGGTTTGCTCGTTAGAGAAGCTATAACACTGGCCATCCTTTGAGTTAGTTGAGTGTCTGGAGCATCACATTTGTGGGTTCAATTATACTCTGAAAGTTGCAAGAAAAAGAGAACTTTCATGTGAAACTCGACAGTCTATTCTTGTTCTTAGAAATGAAGGCTATTCCATGCGAGAACTTGCTGAGAAACTGAACATTTCCTACAACGGTGTGTACTACTCCCTTCAGAGAACAGCACAAACAGGCTCTAACCAGAGTAGAAAGAGAAGTGGGAGGCCCTGGTGCACAACTGAGCAAGAAGACAAGTACATTAGAGTCTCTAGTTTGATAAATAGACGCCTCACAGGTCCACAACTGGCAGCTTCATTAGGTGGTACCCACAAAATGCCAGTGTCAATGTCTACAGTGAAGAGGCGACTCCGGGATGCTGGCCTTCTAGGCAGAGTGGCAAAGAAAACGCCAATAAAAGGAAAAGATTAATATGGGCAAAAGAACACAGACGTTGGACAGAGGATGAAAAGACAACAAAGAAGTCCCGCACCAGCTTAATTGGATATTAGATAATATTGCTCAGCAATTGCTCTCTTGATCTCGCCTTTATCAGGAGATCGTCCAAGTATGGGATAATTGTGACTCCATGCTTGCGCAGGACCACCATAATTTCCACCATTATCTTGGTGAAAATCCTTGGGGCTGTGGAAAGCCCAAACGGCAACATCTGAAATTGGTAATGACAATCCTGTACAGCGAATCTCGGGTACTCCTGATGGGAAGGATATATGGGGACATGAAGGTAAGCATCCTTTATGTCCAGTGACACCATAAACTCCCCCTCCTCCATGCTGGCTATTATCGCCCTGAGCGATTCCATCTTGAATTTGAATCTTTTCATGTACAGGTTTAGGGACTTTAGATTCAAAATAGGTCTGACTGAACCATCCGGTTTCGGGACCACAAAAGAGGGTTGAGTAGTACCCTCTTCCCTGCTGGTTCAAGGGAACCCTGATAATTACTTACTGTTGACACAGCGTTTGAATTGCAGCTAACACTACCTTCCGTTTTGGGGTAGAAGCTGGTAAGGCCGACTTGAAAAATCGGCGTGGGGGCACCTCTTCGAATTCCAGTTTGTATCCCTGGGAAACTATTTCCAACGCCCAAGGATTCAGGTCTGAGCTGACCCAGACCTGGCTGAACAGTCGAAGACGTGCCCCCACCGGTGCGGACTCCCGCAGGGGAGCCCCAGCGTCATGCAGTGGGTTTTGTAGAAGCCGGGGAGGACTTCTGTTCCTGGGTACCAGGCGAAGCAGGTGTTCTTTTCCCTCTGCCCTTACCTCTGGCAAGGTAGGAGGATCCCCGACCTCTTCTGGACTTTTGCGACCGAAAGGACTGCATCTGATATAGTGGTATTTTCTTCTGCTGTTGGGGAATAAACGGTAAAAAATTAGATTTACCTGCGGTAGCTGTGGAAACCAGGTCCGCCAGCCCATCCCCAAACAACACGTCACCCTTATAGGGTAGAACCTCCATATGCTTTTTCGAATCCGCATCACCCGTCCATTGGCGGGTCCATAAGGATCTTCTCGCTGGCTCTGGAAGCCAGTAATCCAATGTCCCTTTAAGCGTCTCTCATATACAAGACTACGTCTTTGATATGGGCTAGAATTAACAAAACAGTATCTCTATCCATGGTATCAATGTCAGCTGTCAGATTATCTGTCCAGGCTGAGATTGCGCTACATACCCATGCCGACGCAATTGTTGGTCTTAGCACAGCTCCCGTATGTGCATAAATAGACTTTAAAGTAGTCTCCTGCCTGCGATCCGCAGGATCCTTGAGGGCCGCTGTGTCTGGAGACGGTAGCGCCACTTTCTGTGACAGGCGCGTTAAAGCCTTGTCCACAGTGGGAGGGGATTCCCAACGTACCCTGTCCTGTGTAGGGAAGGGGTATGCCATATTAATTCTTTTGGGGGATCTGCGGTCTCCCAAGCTTTTTCAAAAAACTCATTAAGTTTATGAGATGGGGGAAAATGTATTATCTGTTTCTTTCCCTTAAACATGTGTACCCTCGTGTCAGGAACATAGGGTTTATCAGCAATATGCAACACATCTCTTATTGCTATAATCATACACTGAATGCTCTGTCACCTTAGGGTGCAATTTAGCTTCATCAGAGTCCGTGTCGGTAGTTGTGTCCACAATTTGTGCTAAGGGACGCTTTTGAGACCCTGATGGGCCCTGTGAGTCGGTCCAATTTGAGGATTGACCCCCTGATGCCTCCCCTGATTCAGCCTTATCAAGCCTTTTATGTAAAGATGCCACACTTGCATTCAACATATGCCACGTGTCCATCCATTCCTGAGTCGGCACAACCGACGGGGACACACCACTCATCTGCTCCACCTCCTCCTTGGAGAAGCCTTCCGCTTCAGACATGTCGACACACACGTACAGACCCCCCCCCCACACACACACACACACAGGGATATACCTATAAGGGGACAAAACCCCAACCAGGCCCTTAGGAGAAACAGAGAGAGAGTATGCCAGCACACACCCAGCGCCCAAATGACACTGGAAAAAAACAGACAGCGCTTTTCTATATTATAACTATCCAATTTCCCACTCACTGCGTTACCAATGTGCCCCTCCTTTCTTTTTCCAGCCTCTGAAGCGTTCAGCAGGGTAGAGTCCGGGGAGCCAGTGTGTGTCATGCAGCTCTGTGGAGAAAATGGCGCTGGTTAGTGCTGAGGGATCAAGCTCCGCCCGCCCCCAGCGGCGGGCTTCGGTCCCTGTACAATTTTCATAAAATGGCGGGGGATCGTCTATTTGCTGCCTCCGCAGCCTAATTAGACCCTTTATTGCCTAAAACGAGGATTATTGCTGCCCAGGGCGCCCCCCCTGCACCCATCAGTGCTGCCTCTGTGTGTTGTGTATGGGAGCAATGGCGCCCAGCTTACCGCTGCGTGCCTTACCTCATAAAGATCTGAAGTCTTCTACTGCCTGAGATGTCTTCTTGTTTCTCATACTCACCCGGCTTCTATCTTCCGGCATCTGTGAGGAGGACGGTGGCTCGGCTCTGGGACGAACCCCAGGGTGAGACCTGTGTTACGACTACGTCTGGAGCTAATGGTGTCCAGTAGCCTAAGAAGCAGAGCCCATCAGTTAAGTAGGTCTGCTTCTCTCTCCTCAGTCCCACGATGCAGGGAGCCTGTTGCCAACAGGACTCCCTGAAAATAAAAAACCTAACAAAATTTATTTTTCCACAGAAAACTCAGGAGAGCTCTCTGCAGTGAACCCATTCTCCTCTGGGCACAGAATCTAACTGAGGTCTGGAGGAGGGGCATAGAGGGAGGAGCCAGTGCACACCCATACTAAAAGTTCTTTTTAGGTGCCTATGTCTCCTGCGGAGCCCGTCTATATCCCATGGTCCTTACGGAGTCCCCAGCATCCTCTAGGACGTAAGAGAAAAAGTGTTATGGACAGATGAATTGAAGTTTGAGGTGTTTGGATCACACAGAAGAACATTTGTGAGACTCTGAACAAGTGAAAAGATGCTGGAAGAGTGCCTGACGCCATCTGTCAAGCATGGTGGAGGTAATGTGATGGTCTGGAGCTGCTTTGGTGCTGGTAAAGTGGGAGATTTGTACAAGGTAAAAGGGATTATGAATAAGGAAGGCTATCACTCCATTTTGCAATGTCATGCCATACCCTGTGGACATCGCTTGACTGGAGCCAGTTTCCTCCTACAACAGGACAATGACCCAAAGCACACCTCCAAATAATGCAAGACCTATTTATGGAAGATATACAAACAAATATTTGTGGTAACAGACTGTGCGCTATTAGCAGCCGTGTCCTGTTGGTAATAAAGTGTCACCAACATGTCAATCAACAAGGAAAAAGGCAATTTTACCATACAAGTCAGAGCGCTTCAATTTTATAAATGAATCATTACGTATGTCGATTCCGTTTACTTGGAAATCACTGTAAGACAACATAAAAATGACAAAGGCATGTAATGAACTGGTCCAGGCGTCCCCAGGAACCGTCATACAGGCAAGTGAGCGATCCACGTGTCCTCCCGTTTCCTCCACCAACGCGTTTCGATAGCTCTAGGCTCTTTTTCAAGGTGTAGGAGGTTGTTGTGCTGTGGGAATATTTTTACCCCACTTGATGAACTCCAATCGGTAAACTTGTGTAAAACCTAATACCAGACAAAGACCTACTACTTTCTATGATCCCCATACCCAGTAATGAAAATCCAGTCCGAAAAAGTCCATTCCAGTGTCTCCATTCCCACCCGCAAGGACAGGTTCTAATTTACTGGGTGAAACAGTGTCCGACATTTGTTCCGCTTCCGGCGGAAGGAGGTCAGCGGCATCTCTATCCAATTGTCGAAGGACGTATCCATTAAGGACTTCATTACTTGTCATTCAGTAAATATTATCTATTGTATTGAGTGCAGTTGTGATAAATTTTATGTAGGTCGGACCAGTAAGGCTCTAAAGATTAGAATGGGTGAACACCTACGTAATATAAGAAAAGGCTTGGATGCACATTGCGCCAGGTAGAGCGCGTTCTACACATTGCGCCAGGTAGAGCGCGTTCCACGCATTGCACCAGGTAGAGCACGTTATACACATTGCAGCAGGTAGAGCACGTTACACACATTGCAGCAGGTAGAGCACGTTATACACATTGCACCAGGTAGAGCACATTATACACATTGCAGCAGGTATAGCACGTTATACACATTGCAGCAGGTAGAGCACGTTATACACATTGCACCAGGTAGAGCACGTTATACATATTGCACCAGGTAGAACACGTTATACACATTGCAGCAGGTAGAGCACGTTATACACATTGCACCAGGTAGAGCAGGTTACACACATTGCAGCAGGTAGAGCACGTTATACACATTGCAGCAGGTAGAGCACGTTACACACATTGCAGCAGGTAGAGCACGTTATACACATTGCAGCAGGTAGAGCACGTTATACACATTGCACCAGGTATAGCACGTTATACACATTGCAGCAGGTAGAGCACGTTATACACATTGCAGCAGGTAGAGCACGTTATACACATTGCAGCAGGTAGAGCACGTTATACACATTGCACCAGGTAGAGCACGTTATACACATTGCAGCAGGTAGAGCACGTAATACACATTGCAGCAGGTAGAGCACGTAATACACATTGCACCAGGTAGAGCATGTTATACACATTGCAGCAGGTAGAACACGTTATACACATTGCAGCAGGTAGAGCACGTTATACACATTGCAGCAGGTAGAGCACGTTATACACATTGCAGCAGGTAGAGCACGTTATACACATTGCAGCAGGTAGAGCACGTTATACACATTGCAGCAGGTAGTGCGCGTTATACACATTGCAGCAGGTAGAGCGCGTTTTACACACTGCAGCAGGTAGAAATCGTTATACACATTGCAGCAGGTAGAGCACGTTATACACATTGCAGCAGGTAGAGCACGTTATACACATTGCAGCAGGTAGAGCACGTTATACACATTGCAGCAGGTAGAGCACGTTACACACATTGCGCCAGGTAGAGCACGTTACACACATTGCGCCAGGTAGAGCGCGTTATACACATTGCGCCAGGTGGCGCGCGTTATACACTTTGCGCCAGGCGGAGCGCGTTATACACTTTGCGCCAGGCGGAGCGCGTTATACACTTTGCGCCAGGCGGAGCGCGTTATACACATTGCAGCAGGTAGAGCACGTTATACACATTGCAGCAGGTAGAGCACGTTATACACATTGCAGCAGGTAGAGCACGTTATACACATTGCAGCAGGTAGAGCACGTTATACACATTGCAGCAGGTAGAGCGCGTTATACACATTGCAGCAGGTAGAGCGCGTTATACACATTGCAGCAGGTAGAGCACGTTATACACATTGCAGCAGGTAGAGCACGTTATACACATTGCAGCAGGTAGAGCACGTTATACACATTGCAGCAGGTAGAGCACGTTATACACATTGCAGCAGGTAGAGCACGTTATACACATTGCACCAGGTAGAGCGCGTTATACACATTGCGGCAGGTAGAGCGCGTTATACACATTGCGCCAGGTAGAGCGCGTTATACACATTGCGCCAGGTAGAGCGCGTTATACACATTGCGCCAGGTAGAGCGCGTTATACACATTGCGCCAGGTAGAGCGCGTTATACACATTGCGGCAGGTAGAGCGCGTTATACACATTGCGGCAGGTAGAGCGCGTTATACACATTGCGGCAGGTAGAGCGCGTTATACACATTGCACCAGGTAGAGCGCGTTATACACATTACACCAGGTAGAGCGCGTTATACACATTGCAGCAGGTAGAGCACGTTATACACATTGCAGCAGGTAGAGCACGTTATACACATTGCAGCAGGTAGAGCACGTTATACACATTGCGCCAGGTAGAGCGCATTATACACATTGCAGCAGGTAGAGCGCGTTATACACATTGCACCAGGTAGAGCGCGTTATACACATTGCACCAGGTAGAGCGCGTTATACACATTGCACCAGGTAGAGCGCGTTATACACATTGCACCAGGTAGAGCGCGTTATACACATTGCAGCAGGTAGAGCGCGTTATACACATTGCAGCAGGTAGAGCGCGTTATACACATTGCAGCAGGTAGAGCGCGTTATACACATTGCGCCAGGTAGAGCGCGTTATACACATTGCGCCAGGTAGAGCGCGTTATACACATTGCGCCAGGTAGAGCGCGTTATACACATTGCGCCAGGTAGAGCGCGTTATACACATTGCGCCAGGTAGAACGCGTTATACACATTGCGCCAGGTAGAGCGCGTTATACACATTGCGCCAGGTAGAGCGCGTTATACACATTGCAGCAGGTAGAGCACGTTATACACATTGCAGCAGGTAGAGCGCGTTATACACATTGCAGCAGGTAGAGCGCGTTATACACATTGCACCAGGTAGAGCGCGTTATACACATTGCAGCAGGTAGAGCGCGTTATACACATTGCAGCAGGTAGAGCGCGTTATACACATTGCAGCAGGTAGAGCGCGTTATACACATTGCAGCAGGTAGAGCGCGTTATACACATTGCGCCAGGTAGAGCGCGTTATACACATTGCGCCAGGTAGAGCGCGTTATACACATTGCGCCAGGTAGAGCGCGTTATACACATTGCGCCAGGTAGAACGCGTTTTACACATTGCGCCAGGTAGAACGCGTTATACACATTGCGCCAGGTAGAGCGCGTTATACACATTGCGCCAGGTAGAGCGCGTTATACACATTGCAGCAGGTAGAGCGCGTTCTACACATTGCAGCAGGTAGAGCGCGTTATACACATTGCAGCAGGTAGAGCGCGTTATACACATTGCAGCAGGTAGAGCGCGTTATACACATTGCACCAGGTAGAGCGCGTTATACACATTGCAGCAGGTAGAGCGCGTTATACACATTGCACCAGGTAGAGCGCGTTATACACATTGCACCAGGTAGAGCGCGTTATACACATTGCACCAGGTAGAGCGCGTTATACACATTGCAGCAGGTAGAGCGCGTTACACACATTGCAGCAGGTGGAGCGCGTTACACACATTGCAGCAGGCGGAGCGCGTTACACACATTGCACCAGGCGGAGCGCGTTACACACATTGCACCAGGCGGAGCGCGTTACACACATTGCACCAGGCGGAGCGCGTTACACACATTGCAGCAGGTAGAGCACGTTACACACACTGCACCAGGTGGAGCGCGTTACACACATTGCAGCAGGCGGAGCGCGTTATACACATTGCACCAGGTAGAGCACGTTATACACATTGCACCAGGTAGAGCACGTTATACACATTGCACCAGGTAGAACACGTTATACACATTGCAGCAGGTAGAGCACGTTATACACATTACACCAGGTAGAACACGTTATACACATTGCACCAGGTAGAACACGTTATACACATTGCAGCAGGTGGAGCACGTTATACACATTGCAGCAGGTGGAGCACGTTATACACATTGCACCAGGTGGAGCGCGTTATACACATTGCAGCAGGTAGAGCGCGTTACACACACTGCACCAGGTGGAGCACGTTACACACATTGCAGCAGGTAGAGCACGTTATACACATTGCAGCAGGTAGAGCACGTTATACACATTGCAGCAGGTAGAGCACGTTACACACATTGCACCAGGTAGAGCGCGTTATACACATTGCAGCAGGTAGAGCACGTTACACACACTGCACCAGGTGGAGCACGTTATACACATTGCAGCAGGCGGAGCGCGTTATACACATTGCAGCAGGCAGAGCACGTTATACACATTGCAGCAGGTAGAGCACGTTATACACATTGCAGCATGTAGAGCACGTTATACACATTGCAGCAGGTAGAGCACGTTATACACATTGCAGCAGGTAGAGCACGTTATACACATTGCAGCAGGTAGAGCACGTTATACACATTGCTCCAGGCAGAGCACGTTATACACATTGCACCAGGTAGAGCACGTTATACACATTGCACCAGGTAGAGCACGTTATACACATTGCACCAGGTAGAGAATGTTATACACATTGCAGCAGGTAGAGCACGTTGTACACATTGCTCCAGGTAGAGCGCGTTATACACATTGCAGCAGGTAGAGCACGTTATACACATTGCAGCAGGTAGAGCACGTTACACACATTGCACCAGGTAGAGCGCGTTATACACATTGCAGCAGGTAGAGCACGTTACACACACTGCACCAGGTGGAGCACGTTATACACATTGCAGCAGGCGGAGCGCGTTATACACATTGCAGCAGGTAGAGCACGTTATACACATTGCAGCAGGTAGAGCACGTTATACACATTGCAGCAGGTAGAGCACGTTATACACATTGCAGCAGGTAGAGCACGTTATACACATTGCAGCAGGTAGAGCACGTTATACACATTGCAGCAGGTAGAGCACGTTATACACATTGCTCCAGGCAGAGCACGTTATACACATTGCACCAGGTAGAGCACGTTATACACATTGCACCAGGTAGAGCACGTTATACACATTGCACCAGGTAGAGAATGTTATACACATTGCAGCAGGTAGAGCACGTTGTACACATTGCTCCAGGTAGAGCGCGTTATACACATTGCAGCAGGTAGAGCACGTTATACACATTGCAGCAGGTAGAGCACGTTATACACATTGCAGCAGGTAAAGCGCGTTATACACATTGCAGCAGGCGGAGCGCGTTATACACATTGCACCAGGTAGAGCGCGTTATACACATTGCAGCAGGTAGAGCACGTTATACACATTGCTCCAGGTAGAGCGCGTTATACACATTGCAGCAGGTAGAACACGTTATACACATTGCAGCAGGTAGAGCACGTTATACACATTGCAGCAGGTAGAGCACGTTATACACATTGCAGCAGATAGAGCACGTTATACACATTGCAGCAGGTAGAGCACGTTATACATATTGCAGTAGGTAGAGCGCGTTATACACATTGCAGCAGGTAGAGCACGTTATACATATTGCAGTAGGTAGAGCGCGTTATACACATTGCACCAGATAGAGCACATTATACACATTGCACCAGGTACAGAACGTTATACACATTGCACCAGGTAGAGCACGTTATACACACTGCAGCAGGTAGAGCACGTTATACACATTGCACCAGGTAGAGCACGTTATACATATTGCAGTAGGTAGAGCGCGTTATACACATTGCACCAGATAGAGCACATTATACACATTGCACCAGGTAGAGCACGTTATACACATTGCAGCAGGTAGAGCACGTTATACACATTGCAGCAGGTAGAGCACGTTATACACATTGCAGCAGGTAAAGCGCGTTATACACATTGCAGCAGGCGGAGCGCGTTATACACATTGCACCAGGTAGAGCACGTTATACACATTGCACCAGGTAGAGCACTTATATGATGAAAAAAACAGGACAATAAATGCTTCTAAACACATTAGTAAATAATACATTTTATATATGTAATGGGTTTATGGTGCTGCTATAATAGAAGCCCCAGACTGGATTTAGGGGTCATTCCGAGTTGATAGCTCGCTATAGATTTTCGCAGCACAGTGAACAGATTACTACTGCGCATGTGTATGCACCGCAATGCTCAGGCGGGTCGTACAGGTACAAAGCGAATCGTTGCTGAGTGATGGATTTAACGAAGAATCCATTCGCAACGCCGGTCGCAAGGTGATTGACAGGAAGAGGGCGTTTGTGGGTGGCAATTGACAGTTTTCTGGGTGTGTTTGGGAAAACGCAGGGGTGTCCAGGCGTTTGCAGGGCGGGTGTCTGACGTCAATTCCGGCTCCAAAAAGACAGAAATGATCGCAGCGGCTGAGTAAATCCAGAGCTGCTTAGAAACTGCACAAAATGTTTTTGCAACGCTCCGCCGCACAAGCGATCGCACACTTACAAAGCGAATATACACTCCCCTATAGGTGGGGACTATCTGATCGCTGCGCTGCAAAGAATAGCTAGCGAGCTATCAACTCGGAATGAGGGCCTTAGACGCTACAAAAGTGTTACAGGGGGAGTGAGAGGGTGACAATGCTGCTGGGCTGTTATCATACCGGAGGTATGCATTCAGGATCCCGGCAGCCGTAATACCGACACCGGAATCCCGACAGCCGCCAGAATACCGATGCCGGCATTCCGAGGAGATCAGGATCCCGACTGATATCCTGACAGTCAGGATCCTGAAGGTAAGTAGGCACTGCCGCCACAGGTTTAGCGTGCGGAAGGGGGGGTAGGTTTAGGTACACCCAGGGGGGGGGGGGGGGGTTAGGGTATGGGGTGGGGGAGGTTAGGGTTAGGCTGCAGAGAGGGGGAATAAGGTTAGGCACTAAGGGGGGGAGGTTAGAGTTAGGCTGTGGGTAAGGGGTGGTTAGGTTTAGGTTGTGGGTAAGGGGGGGTTAGGTTTAGTTTGTGGGTAAGGGGGGGTTAGGTTTAGGTTGTGGGTAAGGGGGGGGTTAGGCACTGCTGGGGGAGGTTAGGTTTAGACTGGGGGTAAGGGGGGATTAGGTTTAAGCACTGCTGGGGGAAGTTAGGGTTAGGCTGTGGGTAAGGGGGGTTAGGGTTACGCACTGCTGGGGGGAGGTTAGGGTTAGGCTGTGGGTAAGGGGGGTTAGGTTTAGGCACTGCTAGGGGGAGGTTAGGGTTAGGCTGTGGGTAAGGGGGGTTAGGTTTAAGCACTGCTGGGTGAAGGTTAGGGTTAGGCTGTGGGTAACGGGGTTAAGTTTAGGCTGTGGGTAAGGGGGGTTGTTAGGCACTGCTGGGGGGAGGTTAGGGTTAGGCTGTGGGTAAGGGGGGTGGTTAGGTTTAGGCACTGCTGGTGGAAGGTTAGGTTTAGGCTGTGGGTATGGGGGGGTTAGGGTTAGGCACTGCTGGGGGGAGGTTAGGGTGTGGGTAAGGGAGGGTTAGGTTTAGGCACTGCTGGGGAGAGGTTAGGATTAGGCTGTGGGTAAGGGGGGTTAGGTTTAGGCACTGCTGGGGGGAGGGTAGGTTTAGGCTGTGGGTAAGGGGTGTGGTTAGGTTTAGGCACTGCTGGGGGGAGGTTAGGGTTAGGCTGTGGGTAAGGGGGGTGGTTAGGCACTGCTGGGGGGAGGTTATGGTTAGGCTGTGGGTAAGGGGGGTGGTTAGGTTTAGGCACTGCTGGGGGGAGGTTAGGGTTAGGATGTGGGTAAGGGGGTTAGGTTTTGGCACTGCCGAGGGGAGGTTAGGGTTAGACTGGGTAAGGGAGGTCAGGTTTAGGCACTGCTGGGGGGAGGTTAGGGTTAGGCTGTAGGTAAGTTTAGGCCATGCTGGGGGTAGGTTAGGGTTAGGCTGTGGGTAAGGGGGTTAGGTTTAGGCACTGCTGGGGGGAGGTTAGGGTTAGGCTGTACGTAAGGGGGGTTAGGTTTAGGCACTGCTGGGGGGAGGTTAGGGTTAGGCTGTATGTGGGAGGGTTAGGCGTCGGCAGTGCTGCGATTTAGGATGCCGGTGTGTTTTCTCATTTCTAGCCTTATATGATGTAGCCCTGGCTCAGATCACTTGTATATATGCTTTTGATGGAAGCAGACGTTTTAGGCAGCTTGACAGGATGATCCCAGAAGTAGCGGGTGCACCACAGGTAGCAGCAGTGCCTGCACATTAGATTCATGTTATATTCTCATAGATCCTTAGCTTGGTCTAGTTGTGAATGGCGCTGAGAATATCAGGGAAACTTACTGTAGTGGATGCCTGAAACAACCACTGAGGTCGGGCTACAAGCCCATGACACTCCCAGAAGACACACAAGGCATGCAAGGAAAGCCACCACCCAAGTTCAGCCACCCGCTCCAAGGCTACTTACCCTACCCCACAGCACTTACGCTGTCACCGGCACTCACCTCCCGCCCGCAGCACAGCGTAGAGCAGCCGTAGAGCCGTCTTCACTCTCGGCCCGGCCCCCGTGTGAAGCCGCGGCTGCATGTGACCAGAAGGGGGAGGCACCGCCAGAGGACTGGTAGTGGTAAGGCTCCACCTCCTCTTTACAGGCATGAAGCGCAGTCGATTGAGAGCCAGGAATTGGCTGCAGCGGAGCGCGTCCTCGGGGACCCACACGTTTTTTTAAAAGTGAGTCTCCGTCCCCTGTTCTGGGTAAAATATGCGCTATAGTGCGTATTTGCGAACACTGTATGTATGTGTGTGTATCTATATCTGTATGTATGTATATGTGTGTATCTATATCTGTATGTATGTATATGTGTGTGTATATATATATATATATATATATATATAGGCACTGCAGTGTTATATTTAAGCAACAATGTGTATTTGAGTTGTATATAAAGTGAAATGCACTTACTTGGTTGTGTGTCCCAGGAGGGGGAAATTCATTACTGTGCAGGCTGTTGGATTCACCTAGTACTTTTCCCCCAGAATGGAATGCCTTCCTCTCTAGCCTCCCACATGGAAGTATCATGGAGCAAGAGAGGAACAGCTCAGCTTTAAAACAAGCCAAAATAAAAATATTTTGCAGCGCACATAGATTCGGCAAAAATGTTTTTATTAAGACTTTATATATAATTATTTATCAATGCTTGCCAAATTCAAATATATTCTAAAAGTTCAAAACAACCACCGGCCGGTATAATTAAATCTCTATTGTTATATTTAAAAAGGACAAAAATAAAACAGAACACTTTGCACAGCCTATATCGATTTTTCCATTAATATACTGAATTCTATTCAGTGTGGACACTTTGTGTCACCCTTGACTAAAATAATGTCTAAAAATCGATACAGAGGTGCACAGAGACTCAAATATAAATTAATATCACTATGTTACAATAAATGATGACGGCATCCTCCAGAGATGACTGCGCTTTAAAGGTTACCAGCATCAGCAGCCGGGAGGAGCCCTGTGGACCTAATAAACGGAAGAGTGCGGTGAGAATAATCACACTGTCTGGCCAGACAAAGTAACTTACACTGTCAGACCTAATTATATGGTCCTCTGTATCCTAAACGGATCACTGCAATATCCTGTGTTTTAGAATTAATTACTCACGGATATCAGGAACACTAATCAGCTGAAGATTCCCAAGTGTTTGTATGGTTTAATAAATCTTAAACACTGAATGGACTTCCAATGTTATGAATGGACTGAAAAAGTTCTTGTGTCCTAAACAGAGTGTGAAGCCATACAGCTGAACTGCTATTAGAGACTTCAAAAGAAATGCCATTCTTTTTCTTTCTGTTATCTTTCAGAATGCAACAATGATACATTTATTGTAACATAGTGATATTAATTTATATTTGAGTCTCTGTGCACCTCTGTATCGATTTTTAGACATTATTTTAGTCAAGGGTGACACAAAGTGTCCACACTGAATAGAATTCAGTATATTAATGGAAAAATCGATATAGGCTGTGCAAAGTGTTCTGTTTTATTTTTGTCCTTTTTAAATATAACAATAGAGATTTAATTATACCGGCCGGTGGTTGTTTTGAACTTTTAGAATATATTTGAATTTGGCAAGCATTGATAAATAATTATATATAAAGTCTTAATAAAAACATTTTTGCCGAATCTATGTGCGCTGCAAAATATTTTTATTTTCTCTTTTTCTGATTTCTAAGGTTGAGTAGCCTTAATTTGCTGGCAGCACGTAGATTTGGAGTGAATGAGCGCTTGGCTAAATATATCTTTAAAACAAGCCAAGTGGTTTTCTGGAGCTCCATAGGGATCACCTAGGCTGCCCATCTCTGGAGCCCAAGTTTAGGCTGGAGATGGTGAGCTGAGTAACCGGGCAGATTCCTGGAAGTAGTTTAGATGGGAAAACTTCCTCCAGCCTAGACTGAGCGTCACCAGGGCAGATACCAATCCTCCATGATGGGGCAGTCAAAGGAGAGTGACTACTCCCCACCATCCAGAGAGGACAGTGTTAGCTGTGCATGTGGCCAAGGCATGCACGTCACATGGGTAAACAATAATTGGTTGAGAACAGCACGGTGGACTTACCCCCTGTGGTATGTGTAATGGAGTTAGATAAAAAAAAGGAGGCCTGTGAGCCTCCAGAGGTATTATACCATTTTCACTCTGCTGTAAACATCTTGCTGTATTGCTGTTGCCCCTAGCAATACGGAAGAGTCTTTTTTTAAGACTGGGTGAATAAACATCTGCCTCAAGATGACCGCTTCATGTTGTGACCTGCAGTGCTGTGCAAAACATAGTTCCGTTTTCCGACTGTCCAGGGTGCACTCAGTGTCTGCAAGCTCCGCCTCCCGCCAGCTACCGTACAGAGGCCTAGTCCAGCGACTAGTGGTTAGACAGCGTGTCGACGCATACAGAGCAGTACCATGGTTCCAGACTCCATAGCAACAAGGAGTCTGGTGGTGGCAGTGCAGTACCCGCCCACTATGCTGTGGGTGGTGTCAGTAGTAGGCGGTTACTCACAGTAAGTGGCAATCCCCTAATTGGCCAGATCCCGTGTGACTTAAACATCCATTCTGTGACTGGGGCGGGATGTGAGGCAGGGCGAGGGCTTTCATACAGAACCGTCCAGTCACAGAAATTGCTGGCATAGCGGTGGGATAATCCTAGGTGGCTTTTTGGTCACCTGATTAGAGAAGCTGGGTTATTCAGGAGAGGAGTAACTGCAGCGCAGGAGAATGCACATGATGGCGGACTTCAGCGGAATGTCCAAGGACGATCTGGAGATCATGTATCAGGAGAAAGGGTGTGGATATCCCTTTCAACGTGTCCAGAAGCATCATGAGGGCAGCACTCGTGAGCTTGGAGGAGTCCCGCCGGGCGGAGGCAGAGAGTGCTAAGGGCGTTGGCAGTGAAGAGGGCGGTCTACCAGTGGATGTTCATACAGAACCGGTGAGACCCACAAGCGCCACCCTCTCTACTAGCTGCAGCCATGTTTCATACCTAGCAGGGCCAGAGGTCCAACGTCCCAGGTGGGGCGACACGGATACCTTAGCAGATCGGCTAGTGGAATTCGGAGAAAGGGCAACGGAGCAAGAGTGCGTGATCATCACCTCACTTTCCAATATCACTGCCGTGCTCCGGTGACTCTGCGCAGCCCGCTCTGTCCCCAGCAGTAGCGGAAGAGCCAGTGCTCCCACCTGAGGCAAAAGCGCCTCCAAGTCAGGTATCCGGAGCGTGCAGGAAAGACTGGGCACACTTAGCTCCAGAATACAGCCCGTGGCTTCAGCTGCGACACTAGGCTGCAGCAGTGAACGGTGCCCGGAGTGAGCGGCTTTAGGGCAGTAGGAGTGGGGGTCTGGTCCCAGTGGTGGCTGAGAGCTATCAGGTAGGGTAGATATGAAGCCACGTAGTAATGAAAGCTCCAGAAAGCATGTCTGGATGGACTCGGGCCCCTCTTATTTATTATTTAAACAGGTGTGATGGGTGTGGTACATCCCTGCAAAGGCAGATCCAATCTCTTTCTCATCAGACTCTGATGTCTTCCCTGCTCTCTCACTCAGATGTTCACTGCTGGCAGTAGCACACGTATGAGAAGCAGAAGTATGGCGGCAGCTGTATAGATTCTGATATGTAATTCTCTGTTTCATACCGTACACACATCATCCTTATTACTAGTGTGAGAATAGAGGTAAGACACTGATGATGGGGGTGTAACAGTGGATTATAACCTAGCAGATGATGATGATTGCAGTGTATTATATGGTGTATTGCATGTAAAGTACCTTGTACCACACCTACTCTGCTGTAGCAATATACCTTATATAAGGGTGAGTAACACATGTACAGGCTTACCAGCGTATGAGCACACACATAAAGGAATGCTACCTTACCAATGCTTCCAGGAGTAACGTTAGGAGACATTTCTCTGATCTATCAGCTCATATGACTGATGTTATTGTTCATCTAGAGTCTACGATATGTTCCCCATCTATTGTTTTACATTGGTGCTGACATAGGACTTGGCGAGTGACTACATCTCCATTTATACTTCATGGATAGTTACCAGTACAAGAGGTAGAGATATATCTAAGTCTTATTATAATATTACATTTGTTATTGTGAGTGTTCTCAGGAGGGTGGACACAATGATACTCTGAGACACAATATTATAAAGCCTTCATTAAAAATTATGTTTTATTATACACACACATTTACAATTAAGTGTCCCAGAGAGTCGTCTTCTCCTATTGTTTACAAGATTAATATTGTTACAGAAAATGTCACATTTCCATAATGTATTTTATTTCCAGCAGATGGACACACAAGCAGGAATATCTCAGAAGGACATCTAATGTTATCCCCGGATTGTGACATAAAAGATAATAACAGTAGACAGGATTCTCCAGGAGCTACTCCCATTACCCCAATGATACATCCAGCTCTATCAGCTGATCCTGGAGAATGTTCTCCTGATCACTCTGATATTGGTGCATCTGTTACAGCTCTGACAGTAGATACAGTGTTTCCCTGTTCTGTAGATGCCAAATGTTTTACACAGAACACAAAACTTATTACCCATCAGCCAGCTAAGGCAGGTGAGAGGCCATTTCCATGTTCTGAGTGTGGGAAATGTTTTACACACAAATCAGGTCTTGTTACACATCAGAGAAGGCACACAGGTGAGAGGCCATTTCCATGCTCTGAGTGCGGGAAATGTTTTATCTGGAAATCAGAACTTGTTAAACATCAGCGAAGTCACACAGGTGAGAATCCATTTCCATGTTCTGAGTGTGGGAGATGTTTTACAATCAAATCATGTCTTGTAAAACATAAGAGAATACATACTGGTGAGAAACCATATTCCTGTTCTGAGTGTGGGAAATGTTTTACATACAAAACAACTCTTGATGCACATAAGAGAAGTCACACAGGTACATCACCATTTCCATGTGCTGAGTGTGGGAAATATTTTGCACAGAAATCACAACTTGCTAGACATCAGAGAAGTCACACAGGTGAGAGGCCATTTCCATGTTCTGACTGTGGAAAATGTTTTGCACGGAAATCACACCTTGTTACACATCAGCAAAGTCACACAGGTCAGAAGCCATTTCCATGTCCTGAGTGTGGGAAATGGTTTGCACAGAAATCAGATCTTGTTAAACATCAGAGAAGTCACACAGGTGAGAAGCCATTTACATGTCCTGAGTGTGGGAAATGTTTTACACGGAAATCAGATCTTGTTATACATAACAGAAGTCACACAGGGGAGAATCCAATTTCTTGCTCTGTGTGTGGGAAATTGTTTGCACAGAAATCAGATCTTGTTAAACATCAGAGAAGTCACACAGGTGAGAAGCCTTTTTCTTGCTCTGAGTGCGCAAAATGTTATACTCGGAAAGCATATCTTGTTATACATATGAGAAGTCACACAGGTGAGAGGCCGTTTCCATGTTCTGAGTGTGAGAAATGTTTTGCACACAAATCAGATCTTGTTATACATAACAGAAGTCACACAGGGGAGTATCCAATTTCTTGCTCTGAGTGTGGGAAATGTTTTAAACGGAAATCAGAACTTGTTATACATCAGAGAAGTCACACAGGTGAGAAGCCATTTCCATGTTCTGAGTGTGAGAAATGTTTTGCACTCAAATCAACTCTTGTTAGACATCAGCAAAGTCACACAGGTAAGAAGCCATTTTCTTGCTCTGAGTGTGGGAAATGTTTTGCACACAAATCACATCTTGTTAGACATCACAGAAGTCACACAGGTAAGAGGCCATTTCTTTACTCTGAGAAATAAATCAGCTCTTGTTGCACACAATAGACATCACTCAGGTGAGGAGCCATTTTAATCTTCTGGAGTATACTCATCATTGCCATGCGTTGTTCTTCAAGGTTCTTATCCTATCTCCTATGCTTTTTGCAATATACATGCTACCGCAGGGTGAAATAATCAGATGCCATGTCCTCATCTACCACTGCTATGCAGAAGACCTGTCTCTTGCTCCGGGTACTGAGAACCCAGTACCAATCCTAAATGGTTGTGTAGCTGAGCTCCAGGTGTGGGTGATGCCAGTTGGCTGTGATTCAGTCCTGGTGAAACATGTCCTTCTGATAGAAGCTCACCAACAAAGGGCAGGGCTACAGCTCAGCTTTGTTACCAACCAGACTTATGCTTGTGTGTTCAGAGTTACAAAATGCTGATCATGTGCGGAATATTGGTGTCCTGGAAGGCGGAGTGACACTTAGACATCAGTTATCAGCCACAATCAGATCCTTATCTGAGGAACATAGCCAGACTCCAGCACTTATTTCCCTCAGAAGATCTACCTACAGTCATACATGCACTTGTATCATCACACATAGACTACTGCAATGTCCTCTACCTGGGTCTCCCAGCAAAAGAATTGCACTGCTTGTAGCTTGTACAGAATGCAGCAGCCAGGCTGTTACCTAACCAGCCGGTTCTTGCCACATAACACCCATTCTCTGCTCCCTTCACCGGCTGCCTGTAAGATGGTGACTCTGGGCCTAATTCAGGTTGGATTGCAGTGTGCGATCCAAATGGAATTATTGAGGAAAAAGTTGCGGGCTTATCCTGCACATGCACCTGCATTTTCTGCGGAGGGGCCGCAGAAAATGCGATTGCCAGTCAGGCAGACGCAGTCATGGGTGGGCGGGCAAATGCTCCATTTCCAGGGAGGAGACTGATCCGTGTGGGGCAGTGTGGCGCGAACGAAGGGCAGAGGCAGACAAACAGGCATGATCACGGTGGCTGTGTGACATTACATGCAGCCACCATGATTGAGAAGAATGCGGCAGGCCTCCTGAAGGTGCAGCTATGCTGCGGCAGCAGGAGGCTTCACTAACTTCTACGATGAAGCAGAAATTGTGAGGCAATCGCATTTTCTGCTTCATCAGGTGTGAGGCTGCGGTCAGCATGCTAGGTGGCCTTGCCCTGCGATGGGCGGCCCCCAGCGCGCTAGGTAAATGATTGCTAATTCTGCTGATTAGCAGCATCTGCAATCCTTACTGAATTAGGCCCGCTATTAAATAATCTTACTGACTCTCCCAGCCTTGCATGACCATGGTACCAGAAGCAGCTTCTGCCTCCGTACTGCCCTGGTTTCTTCCATCTGTTGATGAAGGACTGTTAGCAGTACCATAAATTCCCAAGCAGTGCTTAGATGTCGGGGAGACAGGGTGGGTGGCAGTAGTGCAGTAGCGGGGGCTGCTGGAGGCAGTGTCTAAGTGGTAATGTTGTCCCCAAGCAGCGCTGAGGAGGGAGACAGGGCAGGGGGTAGTAGTGAGAGCTGCTGGAGGCAATGTCTATGTGGGTAAACGTCCCCAAGCAGTGCTGAGGTGTCAGAGCGGGGAGACAGTGCAGGTGGCTGTAGTGGGGGAGACACGGGGTGGATGGCAGTAGTGGGGGGAGATGGCGGAGGCAGTATGTGGTTAAACAAGATGGGTAACAGTAGTGGGGGGAGACAGGACGGTGGCAGTAGGTGGCTAAACAAGGTGGGTAGCAGTAGTGGGGGGAGGCGGTGGCAGTAGTGGTGGGGAGACGGCGGGTGGCAGTAGTGGGGGGAGACAGGGCAGATGGCAGCAGTACAGTACCAGGGGCTGCTGGAGGCAGTAAAGAGGTGTATATGTTCCACACAGAACCAATTGATAATTAGACTTAATGATTATGCTTCCTTATTTCTAATTAATCCCGTGTATGTGTTACTGTTATTTGCTGTGTCAGCCTTTATGTGTGTTCTGTGTAATAATCCTGAAAGTAGTGCTGCTACCGATCTCATATCATTTGTAGTAACTTGGAAAAGATGAGATATGAGGTGCACTCTGGAAGCTTATAGGGGGTTAATCAGAGATGAATGCAGATGTGACATCACGCAGCCCCCGCAGGAAACTTATCCTGCCCCGCCCGCGTTTACCCCTCAGGGATGCGACCACAATGTGTGTCTGCATGGCCGCTGCGCATGTGCATTTTGCCACCACCGGGTAAACTGCTGCGGGCCACTATTGCGGGTGGGTCTGAATGACCCCCATAGGCTGTTGTGCAGAGTAAAGTATTTTTTAAGTTTAAAATATAGACAAAAATATGTGTATTAAAGATATGAAATAAAGTCGTTTAAAAGCAAAAGATTTCCGGTGCAATTTTGGCTATGTCTGATTTTGACAGCTCATTTGAATAGTGGGATTGATATTACGGGGGGGGGGTCTCTGTGTAATTAAATAGTTTTATAATTTGTTGGCTTTAAATAAATTGTCTGTTCAAATGTTCTGTTGTTTTTACTTTGTGATAAACTGTTTTTAAAGTAAACCGGTGGACAATACGTCAGTTGCGCAGTTTCCTCAATGTTACGCTGTTTACACTTTATTCCTAGCTACAAGCGTACCTATGCGTAGCGCCACTTAGCGTACCTTTTGAGCGTTGTGACGCTCTCGTATTACCTTGGTGAATATATATGGCTCCAGCGATATAACACACTTAAACCTTAGTATAGTGTCGCAAGTGTCCCTGACGCTTCGCCAGATTAACAAAATAACTTGTTTGGATTAAAGGTCCAACCCAATAACCATGGCCCTCATTCCGAGTTGATCGGTCGCAAGGCGAATTTAGCAGAGTTACACACGCTAAGCCGCCGCCTACTGGGAGTGAATCTTAGCTTCTTAAAATTGCGACCGATGTATTCGCAATATTGCGATTACTAACTACTTAGCAGTTTCAGAGTAGCTCCAGACTTACTCTGCCTGTGCGATCAGTTCAGTGCTTGTCGTTCCTGGTTGACGTCACAAACACACCCAGCGTTCGCCCAGGCACTCCCACCGTTTCTCCGGCCACTCCTGCGTTTTTTCCGGAAACGGTAGCGTTTTCAGCCACACGCCCCTGAAACGCCGTGTTTCCGCCCAGTAACACCCATTTCCTGTCAATCACATTACGATCGCCAGAGCGAAGAAAAAGCCGTGAGTAAAAATACTTTCTTCATAGTAAAGTTACTTGGCGCAGTCGCAGTGCGAACTTTGCGCATGCGTACTAAGCGGATTTTCACTGCGATGCGATGAAAAAGAACGAGCGAACAACTCGGAATGAGGGCCCATATACACTGCTCAAATAACACATCCTAGATCTGAACTAATGAAATATTCTTATTAAATACTTTGTTCTTTACATAGTTGAATGTGTTGACAACAAAATCACACAAAAATTATCAATGGATATCAAATTTATTAACCCATGGAGGTCTGGATTTGGAGTCACACTCAAAATTAAAGTGGAAAAACACACTACAGGCTGATCCAACTTTGATGTAATGTCCTTAAAACAAGTCAAAATGAGTCTCAGTAGTGTGTGTGGCCTCCACGTGCCTGTATGACCTCCCTACAACCCACACAAGTGGCTCAGCTGGTGCAACTCATCCAGGATGGCACATCAATGTGAGCTGTGGCAAGAAGGTTTGCTGTGTCTGTCAGCATAGTGTCCAGAGCATGGAGGCGCTACCAGGAGACAGGCCAGTACATCAGGAGACGTGGAGGAGGCCGTAGGAGGGCAACAACCCAGCAGCAGGACCGCTACCTCCGCCTTTGTGCAAGGAGGAACAGGAGGAGCACTGCCAGAGCCCTGCAAAATGACCTCCAGCAAGCCACAAATGTGCATGTGTCTACTAAAACAATTAGAAACAGACTCCATGAGGGTGGTATGAGGGCCCGACGTCCACAGGTGGGTGTTAAGGTTACAGCCCAACACTGTGCAGGACGTTTGGCATTTGCTAGAGAACACCAAGATTGGCAAATTTGCCACTTCTCCCCTGTGCTCTTCACAGATGAAAGCAGGTTCTCACTGAGCACATGTGACAGAGTCTGGAGATGCCAAGGAGAACGTTCTGCTGCCTGCAACATCCTCCAGCATGACCGGTTTGGCAGTGGGTCAGTAATGGTGTGGGGTGGCATTTCTTTGGGGGGCCGCACAGCCCTCCGTTTGCTCGCCAGAAGTAGCCTGACTGCCATTAGGTACCAAGATGAGATCCTCAGACCCCTTGTGAGACCATATGCTGGTGCGGTTGGCCCTGGGTTCCTCCTAATGCACGACAATGCTAGACTTCATGTGGCTGGAGTGTGTTAGCAGTTCTTGCAAGACAAAGGCATTGATGCTATGGACTGGCCCGCCCATTCCCCAGACCTGAATCCAATTGAACACATCTGGGACATCATGTCTCGCTCCATCCACCAATGCCACGATGCACCACAGACTGTCCAGGAGTGGCGGATGCATTAGAACAGGTCTGGGAGGAGATCCCTCAGGAGACTATCTGCCACCTCATCAGGAGCATGCCCAGGCATTGTAGGGAGGTCATACAGGCACGTGGAGGCCAAACACACTACTGAGCCTCATTTTGACTTGTTTTAAGGACATTACATCAAAGTTGGATCAGCCTGTAGTGTGTTTTTCCACTTTAATTTTGAGTGTGACTCTAAATCCAGACCTCCATGGGTTAATAAATTTGATTTCCATTGATAATTTCTCTTACATCCTAGAGGATCCTGGGGACTCCGTAAGGACCATGGGGATAGACAGGCTCCGCAGGAGACATGGGCACTTTAAGAAAGACTTTAGGATTTGGGTGTGCATTGGCTCCTCCCTCTATGCCCCTCCTCCAGACCTCAGTTGATTACTGTGCCCAGAGGAGACTGGGTGCATTTCAGAGAGCTCTCCTGAGTTTTCTGACAGAAAGTATTTTGTTAGGTTTTTTATTTTCAGGGATCCTGCTGGCAACAGACTCCCTGCATCGAGGGACTGAGGGGAGAGAAGCAGCCCTACTTCTGTGACTTGAAAGGCTCTGCTTCTTAGGCTAATGGACACCATTAGCTCCAGAGGGATCAGTACGCAGGTCTTCCTCACCGTCCGTCCCGGAGCCGCGCCGCCGTCCTCCTCACAGAGCCTGAAGGTAGAAGCCACGCGAGTACGAGAAGTTAGAAGACATCAGAGGCGACAGAAGACTTCACTGTTCTTCACTGAGGTAACGCACAGCACTGCAGCTGTGCGCCATTGCTCCCATTCACCTCACATACTCTGTCACTGTAAGGGTGCAGGGGGGGGGGGCTGGGCAGCAAATTAACCTCTCCTGGCAAAAGATGGGTATATACAGCAGGCCACTGTATATACCTACGAGCCCCCGCCAAAGTTTTGTATTTTACAGCACTTACCAACAACATTTTTTTTCCACAGCACCGCTGAGAGGAAGCTCCCCAGACTCTCCCCTGCTTAGATCACGGTGACAAGAGGGTTTTAAAGTAGAGGGGGGGCACATAATTGGCGCATTGAGTATAAAAGCGCTATCTGGGTAAACATACATATTGTGTTTTTGCCCTGGGTTATTATAGTGCTGGGTGTGTGCTGGCATACTCTCTCTCTGTCTCTCCTAAGGGCCTTGTGGGGGAACTGTCTTCAGATAAGAGGATTCCCTGAGTGTGTGGTGTGTTGGTACGTGTGTCGACATGTCTGAGGTAGAAGGTTTTCGAGGGAGGAGGAAGAGCAAATGAATGTGGTGTCACCGTCGACGGCGCCGACACCTGACTGGATGGATATGTGGAATGTTTTAATGGCCAATGTAAATTTATTGCACGAAAGATTGGATAAAGCTGAAGCTAGGGAACAGTCAGGGAGTCAACCCATGCCTGTACCTATGTCGCAGGGACCTTCGGGGTCCCAAAAGCGCCCACTATCCCAAATAGTTGACACGGATACCGACACGGATTATGACTCCAGTGTCGAATATGATGTGCAAAATGACAGCCAAAGGTGGCTAAGAGTATTCGACATATGATTATTGCAATAAAAGATGTTTTGCATATCACAGAGGAACCCCCTGTCCCTGACACGATGGTACACATGTATAAGGGAAAGAAAACTGAGGTAACTTTTCCCTCCTCACATGAGCTGAACGAGTTATGTGAAAAAGCTTGGGAATCTCCAGACAAGAAACTGCAGATTCCCAAAAGGATTCTTATGGCGTATCCTTTCCCGCCAAAGGACAGGATACGGTGGGAATCATCCCCTAGGGTGGATAAAGCTTTGACATGCTTTTCCAAAAAGGTAGCGCTGCCTTCCCAAGATACGGCTACCCTCAGGGATCCTGCGGATCGCAAGCAGGAGGTTACCCTGAAGTTCATTTATACACATTCAGGTACCTTACTCAGAACGGCTATTGCGTCGGCATGGGTGTGTAGTGCTGTAGCAGCATGGACAGATACCTTATCAGTGGAAATTGATACCCTGGATAAGGATACCATCCTATTGACCCTAGGACATATAAAAGATGCTGTCTTATATATGAGAGATGCTCAAAGAGACATTGGTCTATTGGGTTCGAGAATCAACGCTATGTCGATCTCCGCTAGAAGAGTCCTTTGGACCAAACAATGGACAGGTGATGCCGACTCAAAAAGGCATTTGGAGGTTTTACCTTACAGGGGTGAGGAATTGTTTGGGGAAGGTCTCTCGGACCTGGTCTCCACTGCTACGGCAGGCAAATCTAATTTTTTACCTTATATTCCCTCACAACCTAAAAAAGTACCGCATTATCAAATGCAGTCCTTTCTATCAAATAGAAACAAGAAAGGCCGTGGATCGTCCTTTCTTGCCAGAGGTAAGGGCAGAGGCAAAAAGCTGCATAACACAGCTAGTTCCCAGGAACAGAAGTCCTCCCCGGCCTCTGCAAAATCCACCGCATGATACTGGGGCTCCACTGAGGGAGTCCGACCCAGTGGGGGCACGTCTTCGAATGTTCAGCCACATCTGGGTCCACTCACAGGTGGATCCCTGGGCAATAGAAATTGTTTCCCTAGGTTACAAACTGGATTTCGAAGAGGTGCCCCCTCGCCAGTTTTTCAAATCGGCTCTGCCAACTTCTCCCCAAGAACGGGAGATAGTGTTAAATGCAATCGACAAATTGTATCTTCAACAGGTGGTAGTCAAGGTTCCCCCGCTTTAACAGGGCAGGGGATATTACTCAACCCTGTTTGTGGTCCCGAAACCGGACGGTTCGGTCAGACCCATTTTAAATTTAAAATCCCTGAACCTATACTTGAAAAGTTTCAAATTCAACATGGAATCGCTCAGGGCGGTCATCGCCAGCCTGGAAGGGGGAGATTTTATAGTATCTCTGGACATAAAGGATGCATACCTTCATGTTCCCATATATCCACCTCATCAGGCGTACCTGAGATTTGCGGTACAGGATTGTCATTACCAATTTCAGACGTTGCCGTTTGGGCTTTCCACGGCCCCGAGAATTTTCACCAAGGTAATGGCGGAAATGATGGTGCTCCTGCGCAACCAAGGTGTCACAATTATCCCGTACTTGGACGATCGCCTCATAAAAGTGAGATCAAGAGAACAATTACTGAACAGCATGTCACTTTCACTGAAGGTGTTACAGCAACACGGCTGGATTCTCAATATCCCGAAGTCGCAGCTGGTTCCTACGACTCATCTACCCTTCTTGGGCATGATTCTCGATACGGACCAGAAAAGGGTGCATCTGCCGATAGAAAAGGCTCAAGAACTCGTGACTTTGGTCAGGAACCTATTGAAACCAAAACAGGTGTCAGTGCATCACTGCACGCGAGTCCTGGGAAAGATGGTGGCATCTTACGAGGCCATTCCCTTCGGCAGGTTCCATGCACGGACCTTCCAATGGGACCTACTGGACAAATGGTCCGGGTCGCATCTACAAATGCATCGGTTGATCACCCTGTCCCCCAGGGCCAGGGTGTCTCTCCTGTGGTGGCTGCAGAGTGCTCACCTTCTAGAGGGCCACAGGTTCGGCATTCAGGACTGGGACCTGGTGACCACGGACGTGAGCTTCCGAGGTTGGGGTGCAGTCACACAAGAAAGGAACTTCCAGGGTCTTTGGTCAAGTCAGGAGACTTGTCTTCACATAAACGTCCTGGAGCTAAGGGCCATATTCAACGCCCTTCGTCAAGCGGAGACCTTGCTTCGCGACTTACCAGTTCTGATCCAGTCAGACAACATCACCGCAGTAGCTCATGTAATCTGCCAGGGCGGCACAAGGAGCAGAGTGGCAATGGCGGAAGCCACAAGGATTCTGCGCTGGGCGGAAAACCATGTAAGCGCCCTATCAGCAGTGTTCATTCTGGGAGTGGACATCTGGGAAGCAGACTTCCTCAGCAGGCACGACCTGCATTCGGGATAGTGGGGACTTCATCAGGAAGTCTTCACACAGATTGCAAGCCAGTGGGGCCTGCCCCAGATAGACATGATGGTGTCCCACCTAAACAAAAAACTGCAAAGGTATTGCGCCAGGTCAAGAGACCCTCAGGCGGCAGCGGTGGACGGACTAGTGACACCGTGGGTGTTCCACTCAGTATATGTGTTTCGTCCTCTTCCTCTCATCCCAAAGGTGTTGAGGATAATAAGAAAAGGAGGTGTTCGGACAATTCTCATTGTTCCAGATTGGCCACGAAGGGCCTGGTATCCGGAACTGCAGGAGATGCTCACAGAAGATCCGTGGCCTCTTCCTCTAAGACAGGACCTGTTGCAACAGGGGCCCTGTCTATTCCAAGACTTACCGCGGCTGCGTTTGACGGCATGGCGGTTGAACGCCGGATCCTAGCGGAAAAGGGCATTCCGGGTGAGGTCATTCCTACTCTGATAAAGCCTAGGAAGGATGTGACAGCTAAACATTATCACCGTATATGACGAAAATATGTTTGGTGTGAGGCCAGGAATGCTCCTACGGAAGAATTCCATCTGGGCCGTTTCCTTCACTTCCTACAGACTGGAGTGAATTTGGGCCTAAAGTTAGGCTCCATTAAGGTTCAGATTTCGGCATTATCCATTTTCTTTCAAAAAGAATTGGCTTCGCTTCCAGAAATACAAACTTTTGTAAAGGGAGTGCTTCATATTCAGCCTCCTTTTGTACCTCCGGTGGCGCCTTGGGATCTTAACGTGGTTTTGAGTTTCCTTAAGTCGCACTGGTTTGAACCACTTCAGACGGTAGAGTTAAAATATCTCACCTGGAAGGTGGTCATGTTGTTGGCCTTAGCTTCGGCTAGGCGAGTGTCAGAATTGGCGGCTTTGTCTCACAAAAGCCCCTATCTAGTTTTCCATATGAATAGGGCGGAATTGCGGACCCGTCCTCATTTCTTGCCTAAGGTGGTGTCATCCTTTCATATGAACCAACCTATTGTGGTGCCGGTGGCTACACGGGACTTAGAGGATACCGAGTCCCTTGATGTGGTCAGGGCTTTGAAAATGTATGTAGCCAGGACGGCTAGAGTCCGAAAAACAGAAGCACTGTTTGTTCTGTATGCAGCCAACAAGCTTGGCGGCCCTGCTTCAAAGCAGACTCTTCCTCGCTGGATCTGTAACACGATTCAGCAGGCACATTCTACGGCAGGATTGCCATTACCTAAATCGATCAAGGCCCATTCCACTAGGAAAGTAGGCTCTTCTTGGGCGGCTGCCCGAGGGATCTCGGCACTACAGCTGTGTCGAGCTGCTACTTGGTCAGGGGCAAACACGTTTGCAAAATTCTACAAATGTGATACCCTGGCTGTGTTAGGCGCCGCGTTGCCCGGCGCCTAGCAACTAGGGCCGCCGGGTGCGCTGAGCCGCCGGGTCCCTAGCAACGCTAGGACGCCGTGCGCGCTGAGCTGACTGGTCCCTAGCAACGCTTGGACGCCGGGCGCGCCGAGCCGCCGGGACCTTAGCAACGGGGACGCCACAGGCGGACCGCGTTCCCCGTTGCTGGGTCAATTAATTAGTGTGCACACATGTTTCTCTGGTCGTGCAGCAAGGCAGCTGCACGACATTTATTGTAATCAGGTTCTGTACTCTGATTGGAGGATTCCCTGCTAAATGCCTTCTCAGGGTCTCACACAGACGCCGGTGATTGTTTCCTGCATGCTGCTCATGTTTGGTGAATGTCTGTTCCTGGTCTGCTGTGCCCGGTCGTTCCAGTCCTCTGAGTTCCTGAGTCTTGGTGTTTGTCATCTCATCCCAAGGAGTTCTCCTGGTCCTCAGTTACCTGTGACAGTCTATAGAGAATCTCGTTTGGTTTCGTGAGTGGCGGCTCTGCCGCGTGCTGCGGCCTAGGCCGCTTCATATTGTTTCTGGTTTTAGAGCATTTGCGGAGGTATCCGCTTCCACAGTCTTCTCCGGTACTTGGCGGTGCCGTGTAGGAGAATGGACAAGTGGAGTATTTTGGTTGTTCTTTTCCCTGGCGGTAATCCGCGCATACTTTAGTTTTAGGTTTGTTAGTAGCCCCTGGCCTTGTTGTTTAGTTAGAGACCCCCTTGTTATCACCCTGTCTCGGTTCACTCTTTGTCTCTCATTAAGACCTGAGGGGGCATCGGAGTTGGGCAGACGTAATCCGCCCTTCAAACACGGCTGCCATGGGCCCAAGAAACCATAGTCTCGCAAGAGTGTACTGACAGCACGGGCGAGACAATGGAGATAGGGTGCCAGGGGCTATTCCCATTCCTTTCCCCATTCTCAGCATTACGTTCTGGTATTCAGGTCCCTTCATATAAGATCACCCCAGACCTAAGTATTAGAATTATAACAGGCTGAGGAGGACCTCCTGTTTGCTCAATCGGTGCTGCAGAGTCATCCGGACTCTCCCGCCGATTTGGGAACTTTGTTATAATCCCCATGGTCCTTACGGAGTCCCCAGCATCCTCTAGGACGTAAGAGAAAGTAAGATTTTAAACCTACCGGTAAATCTTTTTCTCATAGTCCGTAGAGGATGCTGGGCGCCCGTCCCAAGTGCGGACTACTTCTGCAAGACTTGTATATAGTTTTGCTTACATAAGGGTTATGTTATGGTTGCTTTCAGTTTCCGACTGAAGCTATGTTGAATTTCATACTGTTAACTGGTTAGTTTAAAACAAGTTATACGGTGTGATTGGTGTGGGCTGGTATGAATCTTGCCCTTGGTTTAATAAAAATCCTTTCCTTGTACTGTCCGTCTCCTCTGGGCACAGTTTCTCTGAGGTCTGGAGGAGGGGCATAGAGGGAGGAGCCAGTGCACACTCAAATCCTAAAGTCTTTCTTAAAGTGCCCATGTCTCCTGCGAAGCCCATCTATCCCCATGGTCCTTACGGAGTCCCCAGCATCCTCTACGGACTACGAGAAAAAGATTTACCGGCAGGTTTAAAATCTTATTTTTTTCTGTGATTTTGTTGTCAGCACATTCAACTATGCAAAGAACAAAGTTTTTATTAAGAATATTTCATTCATTCAGATCTAGGATGTGTTATTTTAGTGTTCCCTGTATTTTTTTGAGCAGTGTATATTAGTCCCTAGCGGACACAAAGGGATAACAATGCTGCACTGTAGCAACACAATTCAAAGATACAGTAATACGTACAATAATATACAACAGACGGGAAATAAATG
The DNA here is from genome assembly GCF_028390025.1 of Pseudophryne corroboree. Taxonomy (NCBI): domain Eukaryota; kingdom Metazoa; phylum Chordata; class Amphibia; order Anura; family Myobatrachidae; genus Pseudophryne; species Pseudophryne corroboree. Next base: position 196,992 of record NW_026970296.1, on the reverse strand, counting down.
CAAGTACAATTAGCAATACAACTATACCAATACAATAGGATCAGTTACCTTCATACATACGCTGCGCCACCGGATTCCAGGCCTCAGTCGTCTTACAAGATGACCTCTGAGAAAGGTGACTGAAACCTGGGCCAGGTGCGTCCTTTTATACAGTGTTCCAATAACAGTACAATGGGGAATGTAAGATCTTCCATTGGTCCAGGGGCGGGACATATTCAGTACACCATGTGTCATTGGTCAGCTGGAACACTGAGCGACACCTAATCTTGTGATGTGATTACAGGTTACTTCTGGGCTCCCAGCTAAAGACCAGTTCACACCGACCACAGTATCATACAGTAATATACATGAATCTGGTATTGCTAATAACTTGTTGCTGCAATATGTGACAATATCCTCACAACCACCGAATTATTACTTATGTGACCCTGAACAATTTCATCCCACACACAGTATCCATACACAGTGTCCTTAATATTTAATGGAACATTACCTATATACATATATATATATATATATATATATATATATATACATACATACACACACCCACCCACACACACAGTTAACCAGTTGTGTAAAGGCTATGTATAACTCATTGTGTAGGGGACAGGTCAGTGCTGTGTAAACCATAAAGCCAGAATACATAATACATATGACATATCACTCTTAATACAAGTATCAATATCTGGTCTGTATTTTATTGAATATAAATACACAGGATTCTGGTGTGCATGAATGTGTGTTAAGCACACAATGAAGAATCTGCGTATCTTTAGCTATTGTATCGTATCTGGCTTCTTGTTTGTTAGCGCAACACGGGACCAAGACGCAATTGTTCGTGTTAGCAATTGGGGCAAACATCGGTATTTACACATTCACTCAGTCCAAGGTCTATCTTCCATGGAAACAATGGCTGTTAGGACAGAGCAATCTGATACTGTATGTTACACACTATGGGAATTTGTATTTCTGGCTGTAATACATTTGAGTGTATGTAAGAAATATTTGCTATTTTGTTACAGTATATTTATTAACAAATGCATCTTCTACCATAATGCGCACAGTAACTTCCCGTTACGGTCATTCGCGCCCCCTACCGTATCAGCCATTAGCATGCGTATTTGACGCATGCATCGTAGACGCATCCGCTGGTAAATTCCATAGTCATAGTGTATTCTAAATATCGAAATGTGCAATTTGACTTTGACAACTTGTAGGTGAATTAGGGTTGTTGTTTTTTTTAAAAAAAACTTACCTGACCCTTACCTGGAAATGTACATGTATGAAGGTATGGGAGATACCTGCTGCAGTCCCTTCTACTTACATTTGGGAGGTCCGGTTGTTTTTGGGGCATTAGCAGCAAATAGTAAATGATACATTGTCTCCATAATATCTCGCTGACCCTCTGATTTTTTCAAAAATATGTTACACAAAATGACATTTGCATTAACAACCATTAATTGTACAAGAAAAACACACAATTTGAAAAAAAACAACCAAACTTTATATATAAAAAATAGTAGAAAATCTCCAATTCTGGTCTGGACTCATTGACTCTATCAGGAGAACAAGTGTCTTTTTAGCAAGGACTATGACAACAGTAACCAGTAGAGGAATCAGGCGTATCCCACAGAATATCAGTGCTGCCTCCATACATTGGGGAGAGAAGATAAAGTGCAGATTTCTGACCAGTGCTTTTATAAGGAACACAAGAAGTGCATAGATCACAATGATCAGAAGTCTAGGACAATGAGGTCAAGAAACCAACACTGTGGTACTAATGACCTCAATACAGATCACTTGGAGCAAGAGACTAGGGGTAAGGGCAACAACAATTTTTCAAACAACTAAAAAAAAGTTTGAAAAAAAAATTAATTATAAATGTAAAAAAAGAGGATCGTCCAGTACAGAGGACTGTGGGGGTCATTCCGAGTTGATCGCTCGCTAGCAGTTTTAAGCAGCCGTGCAAACGCTATGCCGCCTCCCACTGGAAGTGTATTTTAGCTTAGCAGAAGTGCGAACGAAAGGATCGCAGAGCGGCTGCAAAATAATTTTGTGCAGTTTCAGAGTAGTTCCAGACCTACTCAGTGCTTGTGATCAGTTCCTGATTTGATGTCACAAACACGCCCTACGTTCAGCCAGCCATGTCTGCGTTCTCCGAGACACGCCTGCGTTTTTCCTGGTACGCCTGCATTTTTTCGAACACTCCATGAAAACGGTCAGTTGACACCCAGAAACACCCACTTAATGTCAATCACTATGTTAATGTCTAATTATTTTAAAAGAATTGGGGAGTCTCCATTGTGATGATATTCAGCATATAGAATTTATTATCAAAGAAGAGGCCACGCCTATATTTTTCTGCGCAGAGACGTGACCCTACACAGACTTCATCAATGATGTCCGTCCCTTCAGGGGATTTCAGGCTCACATATATAGTACATAATTATACAATAATTCATCATTGATTAATCAATGGGGCGTGTATTCAGATAACAAGGGGATCTTTGATTGGTTGATAGTCACCAACAGGAAATCTCAAATATGGTCAGCTGGGCTAGATGAAATGGCTGATCTTCTGAAGATGGCAGACTGGTTCCATGAGTCTTGGATCTCCCATTCACATCAATAGAGTCGCTCAATAAGCTTCGTCAGCAAAGAGGTTATTCCTGTTCCTATGTCATGGTGCTCTTTTCAGAGCTGAAGGTTCATCTGATATTTATCAAACCCCATAAAATGTCATTAAGTTCTGGTTATCTAAATACAAGGCTCTCTATTTAGACACGTACAGTCTTAGTCACAAGCTAGGACAAAGGATGACAGAAAACTCCACTGTAAGAAAGACTGACCATTATGGGAATTAAAGTACTAGTTACAGATATCTAACTATAAGTCTGAAAGCACAATTTCTGAGGCAATACAGATGTATATTTGATTTTTCCTCCATCATTCCTGTCTTTTGTTTAATCTCTAAACACAACATATAGTAAATCAAATATTCATTATATTAAAATTAATTTTCAAATGAGTGTGAGATATGAGATAGGAAAAGGAAAATCCGTTCTCTGGATGCAATCGCCGGCACGAGTCCATTGAGTATCGATGCGAAAAGTCTCAACCCTCCAGAAAACTTGGACAGAGAAGAGAAATGGAAGAGATAGCGACAGAATGTATTCTTGTCTTCTACAACCTGGCTATAGGTTGAGGCTCCTTCTTACTAAGTGTACATATATGAAGCATGAGCGTGTAAGTACCTATTAGGGTATATTTCTGATAATCTGACTGTGTGTGATAATACTACTGATTCACTGTGTGTGATAATACTACTGATTCACTGTGTGTGATAATACTACTGATTCACTGTGTGTGATAATGCTACTGATTCACTATGTGTGATAATACTACTGATTCACTGTGTGTGATAATACTACTGATTCACTGTGTGTGATAATACTACTATATTACTATGTGTGATAATACTACTGATTCACTGTGTGTGATAATACTACTGATTCACTATGTGTGATAATACTACTGATTCACTGTGTGTGATAATACTACTATATTACTATGTGTGATAATACTACTGATTCACTGTGTGTGATAATACTACTGATTCACTGTGTGTGGCTACTGCAGTGTAGGTAACGGGAGTCATTACCATAAGCTTGGTTCTTGGCTTCCTTTCAGGCCGTGTGAGTACTCTCCCACATGATCGTCCAAGGACAGGCAGGCATTTGATTGTTACATAACTTATACAAATTATAAGTAGTATCATAACATAGTGTAGTATGTGGTAAAGCCATTTTGAGATTCCGGCTCCCATCCATCTGAAGTGTAGTATGTGGTAAAGTCATTTTGAGATTCCGGCTCCCATCCATCTGAAGTGTAGTATATGGTAAAGCCATTTTGAGATTCCGGCTCCCATCCATCCGAAGGGGTCCCAATCAGCAGATTGGGCCATATGTTCTTGTATATCCTGTAATAACTTAACCTTCTGTTCAATGGGGTTATAATTATCTCAGATGTTAAAACAACACATTCCTTTAAATTGTTCACAACCACTCAATGGCTACCCTATTTTGTATTATACCATCTCTTACTTCTCTGAGTTCTTCATTTATAAGAGCAATAGCCGTACTGGTGGCATTTATGGTTTTAGCCAATCCACAAGCTATGCTATTTATCACCCTTGTGTTATACAGGCTAAGTCCTGGGGCTCCTATGAGTGAAAAGGCTAATGCTGAGTATTGTGCCTTGCTAAGTAATGGTAAGTCTGACTGGCAATCAGGATCTAAAGACCTTTTTTCTTTACTGTGAGAGTCCAAAGTAGTTATGTTTGCGTGAGCTGCTACAAAGGTGAGTCTGCCCAAATAACAAACTCCCGTGATTTGCTGGGTAATAGGAGAATGCAAAATCTCCGCATACTAAAAATAAGCCTCTGGGAATGTATATGTCAATCCTAGGGCTACTTATTGTTACCAAGTGCATTTTGGGGTAACCCCTAAAGACTCAAACTGTGGCTTACCAACAATATCCCAACAGTTCTTTTCAGATATACTAGGCTGGATCTCCAGCTTATACCTGGTGGTGAGATACCGTCCCGTTTTATCTTCCGGGTTGTTGGTCCCTAATGTTTCCATGTTTATGTCTATAAAGGTGATATTTTTCCCTGGTAGCAATTCTATCTTCTGCATTTCTTCTATTGTTATTGGAATACATATAAAGCAGGTCTTGTAAGCTTCTCCCACATGTTTGGGTGGTACTACACAGAAAGCATTACTATGGGCGGCAGCTGTGGCCAATTCTACAAAGGTGTTCCTCTCATATACCCTAGCTTTTTCCACTGGGCCCTCATAGGGGCTTTCATCTGTCTTTGTGTTTTTATTCTTATTTTCCCTTTCCTCGGGGAGCCATTCCTGATCATTCCTGATTCCCCCATGGAGTGTGTGGTGTGTGTCTGAGTGTTGTGTCTGATTCCTCTCCTTACCTTCATAACACCATACTATACAATCATTCTGGGGGATTCTCCCACAGTGTACACAGATACATCTATACACATTTACCATCTTGTGGCACTCGGTCTGTTCTATGGGGGCCCTGACTGTGCGTGCACCTCCAAAAAGCAGTGGATCATCGTGGCACCAATCTATTCATCTTTGTTCAGGGTTTCATCCGCAATATTTACAAATACATCTGGCTATCAGGTGTAGCTGTTGACATCTGTTTGGGTACTCTTCTTTTTCCTCTTTTCTTTTGTTTCTTGTGTCTAGGGGTGTGATGAGAGGTACATGACTAGGATAGGGATGTATTACTTCCTCAAAGGTCATCAGAAACATACCCTCTGGGGAAGCCACCTCATGCACCCCATCAGACTGCCCCTGCCCTGGACCCTCAGTCATCCTAGTTAGTAAGTAGTAAGTCAACAATCCCCCCATCCATATTATTACTCCCAGGCTTAGAACCAATACTCCAATTTCGGTAGCCCTTCTGGATCTTTTCTGCACTTGGTTGGGGTTTAGCAACACGGATTGTCCCATATCATTTTCAACATACATCTTACCAAACCAGGCTATTTTATCTCTTAGTCTCTGGTTACTGGGGTTCCTCAAAAAGAGCCTGCAAGTTCAATGTTTCTGCAGCTTCTTCCTCTGGTGGGCTTTTCTGGGACTCTTTGCTCTTTCCGTCCTCAGTCACTTTCTTGCAATGCAAAGCATGTGTCCAAGCCGATTTCTCTGCCACCTTTATAGCCGTGGGCATGGTCAACAGTACTTGGTATGGTCCCTCCCACCTGTCTACAAATGAACCAGAGCCTAAGAAATTTCTAACCATCACAAATTCTCCTGGTTTCACATCATGGCATTTCAAGTCACTTTGATTAGCAGCTTTAGAGAGAATTAGTCCCTTGTGTATCTGTTTGAATTGTTCATGCAAGTCTAGGACATATGTGGTTAGATCGTGTAGAGTGGAGTGGCTTTCTTCTGGGCCTATCATCAGGTTGGGATGTTTTCCGAATAACACCTCATAAGGGGACAGACTGAGAGGTTTGGGAGTCACTCTAATGCTGTGTAGTATGATGGGCAGTGCATCTACCCAGTTTAGGCCTGTCTCTTCTATGACCTTGGAAAGTTTGTTCTTTATAGTATAATTAACTCTTTATACGAGGCCTGCCGCTTGAGGTCTATAAGGACAATAAAGTTTGGACTCTATACCCATTATCCTACACATCTCTTGGAAAACCTTACTTGTGAAGTGTGTGCCTTGATCGGACTCAATGATCTCTGGAATACCATATCTAGATACAAATTCTTGTACTAGCTTCTTAGCTGTAAAATGTGCTGTGCAGGCTACCGCTGGGTATATATTGCTAACGTTTATACCGACTCACAATATGCATATTGTGAGTTGGTATAAATGTTAGCAATGGAGGTATGCCGCACAGGCTAGATATAATGTTAGATTCTAAGTACCAAGCTAAAGTAATGGAGTCTGAGAAAATAATATTTTCTATCCAGATCTACATTGGGTGGTGCACCCTGAGTCAGTATAAAGCTTTGCAGATACAGAGGGAGAAGAAAAAGACTCTTTTGTGGGTGCACTCTTTGTATCATAGGAAAGTCAATAGAAGCAATGAATCATGAAAATACTAAATTAATTTAGTTTTATTAAATTCCTAGTAAAATATATCAGTAGTTTGATTGATTATTTAAAGATAACAAAATTAATGATAACAAAACAACAATAAAGATTGGTGATAATTTACAAATCACTACTGTCTGCCATGCTTTGGTAGTTAATTGAGGATTATCCTGCATATGGTAGGTTCACAGATTGATCACAGTACATAATTTAATCAAATTTGATGATCAAAGGGATATATAACACACCTAAGCCTATGCAATAATTTCAAGACATCTGTTCGGTCAGACAATGAGAGCCGCCAAAAGAAGGTGATGAGTGAGTAAAATTAAGGAGGTCATTCCGAGTTGTTCGCTCGCAAGGCGATTTTAGCAGAGTTGCTCACGCTAAGCCGCCGCCTACTGGGAGTAAATCTTAGCATCTTAAAATTGCGAACGATGTATTCGCAATATTGCGATTACAAACTTCTTAGCAGTTTCAGAGTAGCTTCAGACTTACTCGGCATCTGCGATCAGTTCAGTGCTTGTCGTTCCTGGTTTGACGTCACAAACACACCCAGCGTTCGCCAAGACACTCCCCCGTTTCTCCAGCCACTCCTGCGTTTTTTCTGGAAACGGTAGCGTTTTTTCCCACACGCCCATAAAACGGCCTGTTTCCGCCCAGTAACACCCATTTCCTGTCAATCACACTACGATCGCCTGAGCGATGAAAAAGCCGTGAGTAAAAATCCTAATTTCATAGCAAAATTACTTGGCGCAGTCGCAGTGCGGACATTGCGCATGCGCACTAAGCGGAAAATCGCTGCGATGCGATGAAATTTACAGAGCGAACAACTCGGAATGACCTCCTAAGAGTAGAAAAATTAGAAAAGTATGAATCTGCTGTCAGTGTTAAACACTGGACATGGTAATCGTGCTCTACTAAACCGGATCTTCCTCAGGAGTCTCCTACCTGAGTTCTGATTCAGCCCGACACTGATTAGCTTCCAAGATGGGATGGATTTGGGTGTTTCCAGTGTGGTATGATAGTAGAGTGGTACATTGATGATTTTTGTCACTCTGGAGTCACTGATGAGAGTTCACAAAAAAATGAAAAAAGGTGGCAACAGAAAAGTAAAGTGGAAAGACAATAGATGGATCTGCTGCCAGCATTAGAGATGGAGACTGAATCGTTGGTGAGAGTCCAGAAAGATAGAAAAGACATGAAAGAAAGTAATGTTGACATGGGAATCTGAAACTGGTGCTAAAAAAGGTCCTGATATTGGCAAATAAAGAATACTGTAAATAGTACCAGTATGGATGAACACACAATAGCAACTTGCTGGGTTATCAGGTAATACTGTGGTAAAAATTAAGAAAATAAGGGAGATGCTTAATTAACAATTAGTGGCTATAAGGACTATAGCTGATAAAGAAAGGGCTAAATGAATCACAAGCAGAAAGATGGGGTGTGAATGATCCATATAAGCACTCAATGAACTGCTGATGTTGCACAAAAGTATTGTATCAATTGGTACAGAAAACAAAGAGAAAAGAAGAAAAGAGATTTTATAGTATAACAAATGTCATTTGAAACTGCAATGAAATATTGTTGCAAAATACTAGAGCTAGGGGAACATATGTCTAATCAAAATGTGAATATTGTTGCCACAGGTTGATCCTGCGACAGGCTTGCTATATATGTAAATAAGCTGAAGTTTGGATCACTTTCATTAATATAAAAGAGACGTGGTGCCCCGCTGGTAGATAATTACAAAATAATATATAAGTATTGATCTCCCGTAGCGGTGGTCTCTGATGTAAAATGCAGAAAAGTTTTGATTACCAATGAAATAGTGTGCCGCTGCGGAGGCTGGAATCCAGCGCAATGCAGATTCCTGTTTCCCTGGAGAGAATGACCCTGTGGAACGGCTCGGAGGAGTCGGCTGCGGAAGACGGCAAGAGAATCAGTCCGTTTAGGCAGACAGCAGGGCAGACGAGCGGGACAGAAGACGGCTCAAACAGGTCGGCTGCGGAAGACGGCAGGAAGATCAGTCCGTTTAGGCAGACAGTAGGGCAGGTGAGCGGGACAGAAGATGGCTCAAACAGGTCGGCTGCGGAAGACGGCAGGAAGATCAGTCCGTTTAGGCAGACAGTAGGGCAGGTGAGCGGGACAGAAGATGGCTCAAACAGGTCGGCTGCGGAAGACGGCAGGAAGATCAGTCCATTTCGGTAGACAGCAGGGCAGATGAGCGGGACAGAAGACGGCTCAAACAGGTCGGCTGCGGAAGACGGCAGGAAGATCAGTCCGTTTCGGTAGACAGCAGGGCAGATGAGTGGGACAGAAGATGGCTCAGACGAGTAGGCTGCAGGAGGTGGCAGGAGGATCAGTCCATGTTGGCAGACAGCAGGGCAGGCGAGCGGGATGGAAAACGCGTTTCGCCCGTACGTCGGGCTTGGTCACTTCCTGAATAAATGTTAACAATTCTGTTTCGTGCCAAGTAACATACCCTCCCCAACGCAGAGTGGGGTGGTGGAAGCGGGAGTGCTTCAATGATGTGTATCGTCCACTATGGCGTATCCAGATGTCAGAATGCCCATGTCATTCTGGCGGTGGCAGCTACCATCAACATACAGGTTCAGGTCTGCATTCTGTATCTCAGTGTCTCTTATATCTAGTATTGGAGTGCATAAAGTCTGGGTCAGCTTTTCACAATCATGATCATCTAACTTCTCCCCACTTTGTGACTGTCCAGTCACACCTGGGAGGAAATTTGCTGGATTCAAAGTTGTGCAGCGCTGCAATATTATGTTAGGGGGCATGAGAAGCACAAGTTCCCATTTGGTTAACCTGGACGCTGTGATGTGCTTTGTGGCTGAGACATTTAATAAAGCAGCAACTGCGTGCGGGACATTCAAGTAGAGTGTGTGTGCCAGAACTATGTCTACTGTCTTGTCAACAAGTGTAGCTGCTGCAGCCACCGCACACAAGTATTGTGGCAGCCCCTAGCTACTGTATCCAGCTGTGTGCTGTAATATCTCACTGGGCAGTGCCAGTCCCCATTTTTCTGAGTTAGTACTCCAGCAGCACAGCCATCGAGCTCTGTGCAAAAGAGAAAAAATGGTTTAGTGTAACATGGGAAGCCCAGAGCTGGGGTGGCAGTGAGGGCTTCCTTCAACTGATGAAACGCTAGTAGTGTAGTGTCATCATGGATGACCGGATCAGGCTTTTTTATGGCTACCAGTTCCTGAAGAGGTAGTGCTATAGCAGCATATCCTGGTATCCAATGTCTACAGAATGAGGTCATCCCTATAAAGTGGCGTATTTGCTTTTGGGTGACTGGCAGAGGCATATTCTGTTTGGCCTGGATGCGTGATGGTAGGAGATGGTGCTGTCTTTGGGAGAGGCAGTGACCTAGGTACTGCACTTTCTGCTGGGACAGCTGTAGTTTGGCTTTGCTGGCCTTCAACCCCATGGAGGTGAGGAAAGTCAACAGGGACACTGAGTCTTCCCACGATTCCTCCTCTGTCTGTGAACACAATAACAAATCGTCAACATATTGAATAAGCACTGAGTTATGTGTTGGGGACCAATTCTGCAATTTATCATGGAGGGCTTGGCTAAAATAAGTAGGAGCATCCCATAGCCCCTGGGGCATATGAGTCCAGGTATGCTGTTGACCCTTGAATATAAACGTAAACAGGTACTGACAGTCTGGATGTAATGGAATGGAGAAAAACGCTGAGCATAGGTCAATAACTGTGAAACTCTGCATCTGGTGGGACCTGCATAAGGATCATAGCGGGGTTGGGCACCACAGGGTGGCAAGCTTGTATGACTGCATTAAGCACGTGCAAGTCCTGCACGATCTGGTAAGTTTGTGTGGGGCCCGGTTTCCGTACTGGAAAGATTGGAGAATTTGCAGCACTGATGCATTTGTGCAAGACCCCCTGATCCAGAAGTGAGTGGATGGATGGGTATGCCCCTTCCTCCACTCCTGGTTTCAGCGGGTACTGTGTGATGCATGGTGGGGACTTTCCTGCTTGCAGCTTACTTGAAGTAAGCCTACCTCATCCTTATACTGTGCCCATAAGGAGCTGGGAACCGCTTGCAGTATGTCTTCACGCATATGGGAGTTGGTTTGCTCAAGTTGCAATGACAGGAGTGGTACAGGTGTGTCTAACAGCGCTTGTGTATTGCTTTCTAGTGATTTGGGAATGTCTAAGTAAATACCATCCGCTGTGCAGTAAATGGTGCCTTTGAATTTACATAGTAGGTCACGGCCCAGCAAGTTTGCTGGTGCGTTGGATGCTAGTAAGAAAGCGTGTGTATCATTCAATGGTCCCATCTGTATATTACTATCAGCTAGTATTGGTAAGTGCTGTAATTGTCCTGAGACTCCGACTGCTAGGACCGTGTGCCCTGAAAGCGTCTGTGAAGGTAGTGCAGTGGTAAGTAGTGACTTAGCAGCTCCAGTGTCTAGTAAAAAAGAAACAGGTTCATTATTTCCATGCACAGTAACCGTGGGTTCCTCAATGTGTTGGCATTGCACGCTGCATAATGAAGACACTGGATGGATTAAACATCAGTATGATTGCTGCTGCCAGCATGACAACTGATTGTGTGGAACATTGTGTGGGGAGGAATAAGTGCCCATCTGGGGTCCTTGATTATAATGTTGGTGGTAGGGGGGTTGTGTAGGGCCGCTGGGTGTTCCCGCATTTCCATGTGGGTACATCCTGTTCTGAGAAGATACTTGACTTCTGCAATATCTAGCTCTATGGCCATACTTACCACATATGAAGCATGCCACTGGGTCTGGGTATCTAGGACCTTGGTATGTTGGTCCTGTGTTTCTATTTGGGGTGTACTTACCTCCTTGTTGTCCCTGCCATGAATTTCTCTTTTGCTGGCTATGCCTTGGCTGTCTGGGGTCCCAAAGGTTTTGCACAGGTGGTCCCTGACTGTTTTGGACTCTCTGGGGATTTGTTATATTTGTCTGTTGCTGGGGTTGTGTAGGAGCAATCTGATCTACAATGAGAACAGGAGTGGGTTTGACAAGATTAAGTTCATGAGATCTTGCTTCTCCCACTAGTGTTTATTGGGGCGTCTCTCCATGCTAGTTTAGTAGTCTTGAGTGCGGTCATTACTGCAGGCTTTAGACCTTCCACAAAACATGGAACTAGCATGGAACTAGCCTCATTTGGTTTAACTATCACTTCTCCAGCAGTAAATGTGGGCACCACTAACTTAAATCTATCAAAATACTCATCCACTGTTTAATTGTCTGCCTGTTTGTGTTACGTTCACTGTACTTGGTACTCCTGAAACTGGGCGGATGAGCCCCAAGTACAGGAACGTAATGCTGCGGGTAGGAACTGAGTTCAGCAGCAACCCCTACGGAATCCCTGATTTTGTTGTCTCACTCGCATGGTCAGTCTATGCCTGTGAGACTATGTTTGCTTGGGCCCACGGCAGCCGCGTTTGAAGGGCGGATTATGTCTGCCCAACTCCGATGCACCCCGGTCTTAGTTGGAGACAAGGCATAAACTGAGACGGGGTGAGAACAAGAGGAACCTCTAATTAAAGACAGAAATACAAAGTTAGGGGCGCTACAGAACTGAACGAAAGTATGTGCGGCTCAGCCGCCAAGACTAACAACAACAAAGGCAATGCCGTCCACACGCCTACACGAGACAGTCGTATACTGGCGAGGACAGCTTACGCAGAACCCTCTGCAGAAACTCCAAAACAAAATATCACAAGATGCTGCGGCCTAGGCCGAGGGATGCGGCAGAGCCGCTACTTAAGAAACCGGTATGAACACTGGCAGATGGACAAGAACCCCCAAAGCTGCAGATACTGGCTCTCTGGACCGGAGGACTGGTAGAATTCCCACTACAGACTGGTGGACACCAAGACACAGGATTACTGAATCAGGATAGGCAACCTACTGGATTCCAGGACAGGAACGCTCCAGGGCAGGAAGCAGTTCACCAGAAGCTGACAGGTTATCACAGGAACATACAGGTATCTTTTACAAACGTCTATCACCAGCTCAGAACTGCAAAGGTAGCTAGGTAATAAGGGAACACGCCCCAATCAGGATGGCTGGAAGCCAGGAACAAGATAATGACCAGAATAGCTGCAGGTGAGAGTAACACAGACAAGAGCCAGATTGCAGTACAGAGACTCACCACATAATGATCAACTACCTGACAGGTGATACTAAACACATAGAAACAGGCTGCAATTACACAGACTCACCACTGGCAGCCAACAAGAGTCTTCTAAACCAGAGTAATGGAAATCCTGGCATGCGAACAGAACTATAGTACAAAATACATAAACAGAAAGCAAACAGGAATGAACCACTGATTGTGGTTCATAACAGTACCCTCTCCTTAAGGGTGAACTCCGGACACCCCACAAAAAGCCAAGGGGAACAGAAACAGGAGTACAACATAAAATACATAACCACTGCCGTGGCTCATAACAGTACCCTCTCTGAAGGGTGGACTCCGGACACTCCATATAAGCCAAGGGGAACAGAAACAGGAGTACAACATAAAATACATAACCACTGCTTGTGGTTCATAACAGTACCCTCTCCTGAAGGGTGGACTCCGGACACTCCATATAAGCCAAGGAGAACAGAAACAGGAGTACAACATAAAATACATAACCACTGCTTGTGGGTCATAACAGTACCCTCTCCTGAAGGGTGAACTCCGGACACTCCATATAAGCCAAGGAGAACAGAAACAGGAGTACAACATAAAATACATAACCACTGCCATGGTTCATAACAGTACCCTCTCCTGAAGGGTGGACTCCGGACACTCCATATAAGCCAAGGGGAACAGAAACAGGAGTACAACATAAAATACATAACCACTGCCATGGTTCATAACAGTACCCTCTCCTGAAGGGTGGACTCCGGACACTCCATATAAGCCAAGGGGAACAGAAACAGGAGTACAACATAAAATACATAACCACTGCCGTGGGTCATAACAGTCTGATTGTGAACAAAATGTCCCATTATGGGACTGGTGGGTATAGGTCACGCAGCTTAGCATTAAGTGCATCTATCTTTCCTTTAGTTGGGTCACCATAATCATTTGCAGAGAGATCAATACTGGTTGTGAGGGATTGTGCTAAATCCTCAGGTAAAGTATATAATATCTGTTATAGATCCCTGCAAGTAAACTTATGTACATAATATTCCTGTGAGAGGTACTTACAAATGGCATTAGAATCTTTCCTCGGGTCTGGGAATCCAGCTTTTACACTTAACAGGTCAGTTTTTGATAGTGGGTAACTGACCTCAACTGAGGAAGCTGGTACAGCCGGGCTTACAGCAGTATTGCCTTCACCTTTCACTTCTGCCCTACCCGGTAATTTCATTGTGTGCATAGTATTCAGTGCTATGGTCTCACTGTCAGTATCTATGCTGGCTTGGTCTGTAGGCACTTGTATGGTGTACGCTGCAAGCTTATCGTGACTGTCTGCCTCAATGATTTCTCTTGTCCCTATGCGGTGGAATACACGCTGTCCTGTGTTATTTAGTATTCTGTAATTAAACCTGGGTCCATCTCTGAGTGTCTTATGGACTGTGCAATATGTCCTGGTATACTGGTGACATTGAGACATGCTTTATACCACTTATATATACAGGAGAGGTCACTGGTGGAGTAGCAAAGGAAAGCTTAGGTAGCAGAAGCTGATAGAAATCAGGGGAGTTAGCAGATGGATGGGAGACAGGAGAAGCAGAAGAGTCATCAGAGATTATAGAGACAAGGTGTAAGATTTTCCTGTAACATGTCAATGTCATGTTCTGTGTCACCATCTTGTTCTTGGTGTGGGTTTCTTTGGTCAGAGCCATGTGCCGTAGGTGGACTATGTGTTGTGTACTTGTGGATATTACAGGAGGGCAGAGCCCTGGGCGTCCTGTGCTGGAGGAGGAATGGAAGAAGGGTGTACAGCAGGAGGAACTGCACTGTGAAAAGCTGGAAACTGGATGAATGCTGCGTCATCCTCTAGGCTGGATATGTCATTAGGTGTATTCTGTAGTGACTAATTCTCTTACTGGATATAGAGATACTGGTGATGCTGTGATATTGTTGTATGGTGGAGGATTACTGTGTGGGTTTGGTGTCAGTACATGTGTCAATACAGAGGGTAATCTTAACATTATCTGCAGTCCAGTTACACATTTCCTTTTTCCATAAATCTAAAACTTGCAAATGTTTAATGCGCTCATTAGGTTTTATAACTGACTTTACCCGTTTCTCAAGGCATTGAAGTACTACGGGGTCAAAACTGCCCGTGTTAGGAAATGGTACAGTCTCATCCTGTGTGATGTCATTCCACTTAGACACATACTGGACACACGGTTGTCCATAAAGGCTGAACATACAATTAGCAGCAGTACTGTCATTACTCTCTGAAGAGTCACTTCCCATTTTTCAACAACACAGTATATTATTTCTCCCAATTTGTCGCCTGGACTGCTCTCTGTGGCCACAAAAAGTCTCAAATAGACAGCGCGTGAGCGTCTTTCAGAAATTTGTGATGCCAAACTATACGTTATATCAACGAGTGACTCACTTCTCTATTCCCTTATTCCTTCACACGGAATACTATTCCGTAACTAAAACAACATCAAAATCCAAAACTAAACTCACTTTTCTATTCAAGCCGGCATAAATCCTACAATATCTTATCTATGTACTTTAGACTATCAAATAACATAATAATACAGCGGCATCAGTTAGGATGAGGCAATTTCCCTTTATCTCAATGGTATACGCATACTGGCCCTCATTCCGAGTTGTTCGCTCGCAAGGCGAATGTAGCAGAGTTACACACGCTAAGCCTACGCCTACTGGGAGTGTATCTTAGCTTCTTAAAAGTGCGACCGAAGTATGCGCAATATTGCGATCACAAACGAGTTAGCAGTTTTTGAGTAGCTTCAGACTTACTCTGCCTGTGCGATCAGTTCAGTGCTTTTCGTTCTTGGCTGACGTCACAAACACACCCAGCGTTCGCCCAGACACTCCCACCGTTTCTCCGGCCACTCCTGCGTTTTTTCCGGAAACGGTAGCTTTTTCTGCCACACGCCCCTAAAACGCCGTGTTTCCGCCCAGTAACACCCATTTCCTGTCAATCACAATACGATCGCCGGAGCGATGAAAAAGCCGTGAGTAAAATTAATTTCTTCATAGTAAAGTTACTTGGCGCAGCCGCAGTGCGAACATTGCGCATGCGCACTAAGCGGATTCTCACTGCGATGCGATGAAAAACTCAGAGCGAACAACTCGGAATGAGGGCCACTATGCAGTACTATCAGTGCCTTGATAAACAGTGCAGAGAGAGAGAGAAAAAAATCATGTAAAAGACATAACAGTACCGTAATGTGTTACTTAGTTATGCATGAATATGGATCACAAGAACTCACCAACTGTTCCGAGTTCAGTATAACCAGCGTCCCAGCAGCCACAGAATACTTTGACCAGAGGCAGCAGAGCAAGGGTACAGGTATTATATATATATAAAAGGTATAGTTACCTCTGGGAGCAGCCGGCTGATGTCCCCTTTGTCTGTTGCACCTGGGAAAGGTGGTCTGCCGTAGAAGCGGGTCGAAGTTAATCGGACGTTGCCCCCAAATGATAATGTCGATTTATCATAAAAAGAATTGGGAAGTCTCCGTTGCGATGATATTCAGCATATAGAATTTATTATCAAATAAGAGGCCACGCCTATAATTCTGCGCAGAGAAACGTGACCCAAGACAGACTTCATCAATGATACCTGTGCCTTCAGGGCATTTAGGCTTACATATATATAGTACATGATTATACAATAATTCATAACTGATTAATCAATTGGGCGTACATCTAGATATCATGGGGAACATGGATTGATTGATGGTGAATAACCGGAAGTTCCAAATATGGTCAGCTGAGCTAATTGCACGGCCCGATCTTCTCCTGAAGATGGCAGACTGGCTCCAAGAGTCTTGGATCTCCTAGTCACATCAATTGGGCTTCTCAATAGGCCCTGTCAGCATAAAGGTTATTCTTGTTCACAATTGCACGTTGTTTGTCCAAAGCAAAGGTCCATCAGATATTCATTAGCATGTCCTCTTTCTCCTGACATAAAACCCTCATAAAATGTAATTAAGTTCTGGATATCTAAATACAAGGGTCTCTATTGTTAGATACGAATTCTCTGTCAGGTGATATAACATTTCCCCTTCTGTATATGGAATGTATGGTGTAACTAGATCAGACTTCTGTCATTCTCACCAGTAATAATGTTACTTATACATTTCCCCTTCTGTATATGTAATGTATGGTGTAACTAGATCTGACTCCTGTCACTCTCATCAGTAATAATGTTACTTATACATTTCCCCTTCTGTATATGTAACGTATGGTGTAACTAGATCTGACTCCTGTCATTCTCACCAGTAATAATGTTACTTATACATTTCCACTTCTGTATATGGAACGTATGGTGTAACTAGATCTGACTCCTGTCATTCTCACCGGTATTAATGTTACTTATATATTTCCCCTTCTGTGTATGGAATGTATGGTGTAACTAGATCTGACTCCTGTCACTCTCACCAGTAATAATGTTACTTATACATTTCCCCTTCTGTATATGTAACGTATGGTGTAACTAGATCTGACTCTTGTCATTCTCACCAGTAATAATGTTACTTATACATTTCTCCTTCTGTATATGTAATGTATGGTGTAACTAGATCTGACTCTTGTCATTCTCACCAGTAATAATGTTACTTATACATTTCCCCTTCTGTATATGTAACGTATGGTGTAACTAGATCAGACTTCTGTCATTCTCACCAGTAATAATGTTACTTATACATTTCCCCTTCTGTATATGTAACGTATGGTGTAACTAGATCTGACTCCTGTCATTCTCACTGGTAATAATGTTACTTATACATTTCCCCTTCTGTATATGTAACGTATGGTGTAACTAGATCTGACTCCAGTCATTCCCACCAGTAATAATGTTACTAATACATTTCCCCTTCTGTATATGTAACATATGATGTAACTAGATCTGACTCCTGTCACTCTCACCAGTAATAATGTTACTTATACATATCCCCTTCTGTATATGTAACGTATGGTGTAACTAGATATGACTCCTGTCATTCTCACCAGTAATAATGTTACTTATACATTTCCCCTTCTGTATATGTAACATATGGTGTAACTAGATCTGACTCCTGTAATTCTCACCAGTAATAATGTTACTTATACATTTCCCCTTCTGTATATGTAACGTATGGTGTAACTAGATCTGACTCCTGTCACTCTCACCAGTAATAATGTTACTTATACATTTCCCCTTCTGTATATGTAACGTATGGTATAACTAGATCTGACTCCTGTCATTCTCACCGGTAATAATGTTACTTATACATTTCCCCTTCTGTATATGTAACGTATGGTGTAACTAGATCAGACTTCTGTCATTCTCACCGGTAATAATGTTACTTATACATTTCCCCTTCTGTATATGTGACGTATGGTGTAACTAGATCTGACTCCTGTCATTCTCACCAGTAATAATGTTACTTATACATTTCCCCTTCTGTATATGTAACGTATGGTGTAACTAGATCTGACTCCTGTTATTCTCACCAGTAATAATGTTACTTATACATTTCCCCTTCTGTATATGTAACGTATGGTGTAACTAGATCTGACTCCTGTCATTCTCACCAGTAATAATGTTACTTATACATTTCCCCTTCTGTATATGGAACGTATGGTGTAACTAGATCTGACTCCTGTCATTCTCACCAGTAATAATGTTACTTATACATTTCCCCTTCTGTATATGTGACGTATGGTGTAACTAGATCTGACTCCTGTCACTCTCACCAGTAATAATGTTACTTATACATTTCCCCTTCTGTATATGTAACATATGGTGTAACTAGATCTGACTCCTGGTATTCTCACCTGTAATAATGTTTCTTATACATTTCCCCTTCTGTATATGTAACGTATGGTGTAACTAGATCTGACTCCTGTCACTCTCACCAGTAATAATGTTACTTATACATTTCCCCTTCTGTATATGTAACGTATGGTGTAACTAGATCTGACTCCTGTCACTCTCACCAGTAATAATGTTACTTATACATTTCCCCTTCTGTATATGTAACGTATGGTGTAACTAGATCTGATTCCTGTCATTCTCACCAGTAATAATGTTACTTATACATTTCCCCTTCTGTATATGTAACGTATGGTGTAACTAGATCTGACTCCTGTCACTCTCACCAGTAATAATGTTACTTATACATTTCCCCTTCTGTATATGTAACGTATGGTGTAACTAGATCTGACTCCTGTCACTCTCACCAGTAATAATGTTACTTATACATTTCCACTTCTGTATATGTAATGTATGGTGTAACTAGATCTGACTCCTGTCATTCTCACCAGTAATAATGTTACTTATACATTTCCCCTTCTGTATATGTAACGTATGGTGTAACTAGATCTGATTCCTGTCATTCTCACCAGTAATAATGTTACTTATACATTTCCCCTTCTGTATATGTAACGTATGGTGTAACTAGATCTGACTCCTGTCACTCTCACCAGTAATAATGTTACTTATACATTTCCCCTTCTGTATATGTAACGTATGGTGTAACTAGATCTGACTTCTGTCATTCTCACCAGTAATAATGTTACTTATACATTTCCCCTTCTGTATATGTAATGTATGGTGTAATTGGATCTGACTCCTGTTGTTCTCACCGGTAATAATATTACTTATACATTTCCCCTTCTGTATATGTAACGTATGGTGTAACTAGATCTGACTCATGTCATTCTCACCAGTAATAATGTTACTTATACATTTCCCTGTCTGTATATGTAACGTATGGTGTAACTCATACTTGCCTACTTTTGAAAAAGCATTTCAGGGAGATTGTAAAAGTAACACCTATCAGTGCGGACGTGTTCTGTTACATCCGAGAGGCGCGTCATGACTTACATCCAAATGTAAATGAGCCCCAAAGTTAGTAAGATCTACTTGTTGAAGAAAAGACACTTATATTTTGCAGGATTTGTTTGTGTATTGTGTTTTACAAGAGGTTCCATATACTGTAAGTGGCCACAAGAACCCTTTACAATGCATGTAGCCATAGGGATCATTGTACCTTATACCCAATGCAGGGAAATGACGCTGATGATACCATTTAAATGTATGTATCTATGATTTCTTTTTTTTTCAGGGAGATTGAGGGACCATTCAGGGAGTGAGGGAGATTGCTACTATTTCAGGGAGTCTCCTGCAGAATGAGGGAGGGTAGGCAACTATGGTGTAACTAGATCTGACTCCTGTCATTCTCACCAGTAATAATGTTACTTATACATTTCCCCTTCTGTATATGTAACGTATGGTGTAACTAGATCTGATTCCTGTCATTCTCACCAGTAACAATGTTACTTATACATTTCCCCTTCTGTATATGTAACGTATGGTGTAACTAGATCTGACTCCTGTCACTCTCACCAGTAATAATGTTACTTATACATTTCCCCTTCTGTATATGTAACGTATGGTGTAACTAGATCTGACTTCTGTCATTCTCACCAGTAATAATGTTACTTATACATTTCCCCTTCTGTATATGTAATGTATGGTGTAATTGGATCTGACTCCTGTTGTTCTCACCGGTAATAATATTACTTATACATTTCCCCTTCTGTATATGTAACGTATGGTGTAACTAGATCTGACTCCTGTCACTCTCACCAGTAATAATGTTACTTATACATTTCCCCTTCTGTATATGTAACGTATGGTGTAACTAGATCTGACTCCTGTAACTCTCACCAGTAATAATGTTACTTATACATTTCCCCTTCTGTATATGTAACGTATGTTATAACTAGATATGACTTGTCATTCTCATCAGTGATAATGTTACTTATACATTTCCCCTTCTGTATATGTAATGTATGGTGTAATTGGATCTGACTCCTGCCATTCGCACCAGTAATAATGTTACTTATATATTTCCCCTTCTGTATATGTAACGTATGGTGTAACTAGATCTGACTCCTGTCATTCTCACCAGTAATAATGTTACTTATACATTTCCCCTTCTATATATGTAACGTATGGTGTAACTAGATCTAACTCCTGTCATTCTCACCAGTAGTAATGTTACCTAAACATTTCCCCCTTCTGTATATGCAACGCATGGTGTAACTAGATCTGACTCCTGTTACTCTCACCAGCAGTGGTTAAAGTGGGCCGGAACGGGGCGGAACTGCGTTCCGTCACCTCTAATTGCAGGCGGAACCAGTTCCGCCTCCGCCCGGCCACAGCATCAGGTTCCAGCTGCATTTTAAAGGTGGCAGTGGTCGCCAGCCAATCCCGGCTCGCGGACCGGCTGCAGCACCAATCAGAAGTAGGGGCGGCTATTTCAAGCCTAAACCAATCACGGCTCGCGGACCGCCAGCCAATGAGAAGCTGCCAAGTGGCAGCTTCTCATTAGCTGGCGGTCCGAGAGCCGGGAATGGCGCATAATCGGCGCCAGATTCAAAGTAAGCCTCGCAAAGTACATCCCCTGTGTGTGGAGGCTAGTGGAGGCTGGTGTCCCAGGCGACCCTGTGCAGCACTTGTCTTAACCCTGCTCCTTCACACAGCACCACCAAGGGAGAGCCGGGCAGCGCTACAGCTGCATGCTCCGCCACTTCCCAGCTCCCGACCTCTGCTGCCAGGCCCGGTGACAGGGGTGGTCTAAGGGGACATCCGTATTGGGCCCCATGCTTCAGAGGGGCCCCAAGGATCAGGTGCATTTAAAACGAGGGCGCATTTCCACCCGTTCACAGCACCCTGCTCCTCCTCCCCTGCTGGCTACCTCAAATCAACTGTCTTTCCGGCAGTCAGCGGCGCTTTCTAACGACTGACTGTGTGCCCATGAACAGTGAAGAAGCTAAAGCAGTATACACTGATCACCGTCCAGGTGCAGAAACTGGATCGCCTGAGCAAGTAAAGGCTCAAAAAAGGTAGCCTCTATTAGCTAGGAGAGGGACAGGACCATTGTAATAACAATCCTGAAAAATGCATTTGAGGGTGCCTAGAATGACAAACTAAAGCACCAGCACCGTTGTCATGTGGGGCAATTATTTACTATAAAACAACAACAAAAAGTTCTAATTTGTGATGCTTTGAATAATGCTTAACTGCGTGTTTATGTGTGTATATTGTATATATATATTATGCTGTATCCTGGTAGAAATTTTCATTACACTGACAGGCGTGTGCTTGTGAAACAATATGTGCATGACATATGCCTCCTCAAAGACTTTTATTTTTTTACAAATACACACACACACACACACACACACACACACACACACACACAGTTCGAGTACAGAACATGGGACCCCTGGATTAGCATAACATCATAAAACTTGTTCAGAATATTAAAATGTGTCCCGCCTTGGGCTCGCTTTGTCTGCACACTTTGGCTTACAGTTCTCATTAGATATCCACGTGGATAGTAGAAGTAACAGCCCAGGGATCCCATGTTTTGAACTTGAGCAAATATATATATATGGGGGGGGCTTAGAGATATCAGTGTATGGGGCCCCATGATTTCTGTTGCCAGCCCTGTCTGCTGCTGCAGTGATCCTGGAGCCAGCTGCTTGGAAATAAGACAACAGTGCAGGGATCAATGATGACTGCAACAAGTTGACGGAGAGGCAGAGGTATGGGATAGTGCGGGGTGCACAGCTGGCAATCAGCTTACTTTTTGTCCCGTTGTTACTGTAACTCAGTGTCAGGTAACTGCCCAGAATGCCCACTGCTGTCACCGCTGTTTATTTACTAAGCATGGCCCTGTCTCCCCTCTCTCCTGTCCCTGTTACCCTTGTCCAGTCCCACCTTTGTGCTGGCCTTGTCTCCTCTCTCTCCTGTCCCATCCTTGCCACCTCTGTGCTGGCCCTGTCTCCCCGCTCTCCTGTCCCTGTCACCCCTGTCCTGTTCCATCCCTGTCACCTCGGTGCCGACCCTGCCTCTCCTGTCCCTGTCACCCCTGTCCTGTCCCATCCCTGTCACCCCTGTGCTGACCCTGTCTCCCCGCTCTCCTTTCCCTATCACCCCTGTCCTGTCCTGGTACCTCTGTGCTGGTTCTGTCCCTGTCCTAGTCCTGTCACTTTTTTCTTGTCCCTGTCACCTCTATCTTGGTTCTCTATCCTGGCCCTGTAATTTCTGTTGTTCCTCACTGTACTGTCCCTGTCATCTCTGTACTGTCCCTGTCACCTCTGTACTGTCCCTGTCACCTCTGTACTGTCCCTGACACCCTTCTCTCCAGTCCCCTCTGTTCTGTCCTGGCCCTGTCTCCTCTGTCCTGCTCTTGTCTCCTCTGTCTTAGTCTTCCCTGGCCCCACTGGACTGTCCCTTTCATCTCAATACTGGCCCCGTCACCCCTGTACTGGCACTGTCCCTCCTGGTCCTGTCACCTTTATCCTAGCCCCAAATTATATATAATTTTCCCTTTTTTTTTTAGGGATGGGAGCACCACACTCTACCTTGCCTCCAGGCGACGTAGATGGACTTACGCTATTGGATCGCATGGAGTGAGAGGTACAGGGGGTGAGATAGGGAGTGAGTGAGAGGTGCAGGGGGTGAGATGGTGGAGTGAGGCACAGGGAGTGAGAGGTGTAGGGGGTAAGTAAAAGGAGAGAAAGATTCAAATGATCAGACACAAGGAGAGCACATAGGGAGTAAGGGATACCTAGGATGAAGATATGGACACATGAGGAGAGTGACATACAAAGGAAACAATAAAGCAGAAGGTTCACATGGAAGACATAAGAGAGGTGAGCAAAAGTTGTTCAACATATACTGCTATATTCTGCATCAAATGTAAAATTAGGAGGGGGAGGCACTGCTGTGGGCATTGTATGTGTAAGTGGCTCTGCTACTGTGTGCATTGTGTGTGTAAAGGGCACTAGTATGAGGGGCGGGCAGTGTGAATAAGATTGTGCTACTGTGAGGCATTATTTTGAATTGGGGTACTTTTGTGTGGCCATGTCCATTCCTTGTGAGGCCACACCCATTTTTGTGGCACGCATGTCTTCGGCGCGCGCTAAGTGGGTAAGGTCGTGGAGGAGGTGAGTTCCCCCACCTCTCCAGGACCACTTTAAGCCCTGCTCACCAGTAATGTTACTTATACATTTCCCCTTCTGTATATGGAACGTATGGTGTAACTAGATCTGACTCATGTCATTCTCACCGATAATGTTACTTATACATTTCCCCTTCTGTATATGTAACATATGGTGTAACTAGATCTGACTCCTGTTACTCTCACCAGTAATGTTACTTATACATTTCCCCTTCTGTATATGGAACGTATGGTGTAACTAGATCTGACTCATGTCATTCTCACCGATAATGTTACTTATACATTTCCCCTTCTGTATATGTAACGCATGGTGTAACTAGATCTGACTCCTGTCATTCTCACCAGTAATAATGTTACTTATACATATCCCCTTCTGTGTATGGAAAGTATGGTGTAACTAGATCTGACTCCTGTCATTCTCACCAATAATAATGTTACTTATACATTTCCCCTTCTGTATATGGAACGTATGGTGTAACTAGATCTGACTCCTGTCATTCTCACCAGTAATAATGTTACTTATACATTTCTCCTTCTGTATATGTAACGTATGGTGTAACTAGATCTGACTCCTGTCATTCTCACCAGTAATAATGTTACTTATACATTTCCCCTTCTGTATATGTAACGTATGGTGTAACTAGATCTGACTCCTGTCATTCTCACCGGTAATAATGTTACTTATACATTTCCCCTTCTGTATATAGAACGTATGGTGTAACTAGATCTGACTCCCGTCATTCTCACCAGTGATAATGTTAATTATACATTTCCCCTTCTGTATATGTAACGTATGGTGTAACTAGATCTGACTCCTGTCATTCTCACCAGTAATAATGTTACTTATACATTTCCCCTTCTGTATATGTAACGTATGGTGTAACTAGATCTGACTCCTGTCATTCTGACCAGTAATAATGTTACTTATACATTTCCCCTTCTGTATATGGAACGTATGGTGTAACTAGATCTGACTCCTGTCATTCTCACCAGTAATAATGATACTTATACATTTCCCCTTCTGTATATGTAACGTATGGTATAACTAGATCTGACTCCTGTCATTCTCACCAGTAATAATGTTACTTATACATTTCCCCTTCTGTATATGTAACGTATGGTGTAACTAGATCTGACTACTGTCATTCTGTATGGTAATAATGTTACTTATACATTTCCCCTTCTGTATATGGAACGTATGGTGTAATTAGATCTGACTCCTGTTGTTCTCACCGGTAATAATATTACTTATACATTTCCCCAACTGTATATGTAACATATGGTGTAACTAGATCTGACTCCTGTCATTCTCACCAGTAATGTTACTTATACATTTCCCCTTCTGTATATGTAACGTATGTTATAACTAGATATGACTCGTCATTCTCATCAGTGATAATGTTACTTATACATTTCCCCTTCTGTATATGTGACGTATGGTGTAACTAGATCTGACTCCTGTCACTCTCACCAGTAGTAATGTTACTTATACATTTCCCCTTCTGTATATGTAACGTATGGTGTAACTAGATCTGACTCCTGTCATTCTCACCAGTAATAATGTTACTTATACATTTCTCCTTCTGTATATGGAACATATGATGTAACTAGATCTGACTCCTGTCACTCTCACCAGTAATAATGTTACTTATACATTTCCCCTTCTGTATATGTAACGTATGGTGTAACTAGATCTGACTCCTGTCATTCTCACACTGTCAGGTCTCTGGGTTTGTCTGTCCCCGGCGGGGGTGCTAGTGGGTCAGTGTTGGTGCAATGTACAAAGCGGGGAGGCAATATGAAAGTCCGGCGCATAAGCGCTGACGTTTATTATACGGAATCACAGAGTAAATGGCATAGCAGTGAATGACAAACTGAATCCAGGCAATAAAGTAACTGTGATTGGTAATTGAATCCAAAACAACTGAAAAGTCTCTTGCAACAGAAATATAAAGTGACTTGATGCTGAATGTGAATGAAATAAACAGAACTCCGGTAAAACTTGAAAAACACACAGTCTCTGTATAACAAAGTCTTTATGGCCACACTAGGCCCAAGCAGGAGACAGTCTCTATGCAATGAGATGGTATACTTGCAGAGATGCACAGATGGTATGCAATTAGCAGTGCACAGGTAATAATGAATGCAACACCTGAGGAGAGTCTCTTACTGCTGGATGAGCTGGTAACCGGCTGTGGATGAAGCCTGAAGAAAACAGGAGAGCTGTAGTGAGATGAGATGACAAGAGGTAACCACGGGGAATCGCTGGAAACAGGAACACAGGAGTCCGGAGAACAAGGCACACTGAATGTGACTCGTTGTCTGAGGCAATGTGAGTGAGCCACGGACTGGGAGTTATACCCATGGCTCTGCAGTGATTGGTCACTGAACTCTGGGTGGAGACACAGTGCTGGATTGCACACCCGGATCAGCTGAGTGCAGGAGTCATGGTAACGACCTCACAGGCAGGACGCCGGCACACAGCAGGATGCACATAGGACCAGACTCAGGGATACTCAGCACGGCGGAAGATGACGCTTGCGGTCCATACACACATGCAGCCGCAACTGGGGGCATGACCTCCGGAGGCCCGCACACCCACGAGTACCCCCTCCTTTATGGGTAGGCACCGAACACCCACGAGGCTTGGCAGGGAAGAGTCTGTGGAAGGCTTGGACCAACCGTGGAGCATGGACATCCGTGGCGTTAACCCAACTTCTCTCTTCAGGACCATATCCAGACCAGTCAATCAGGTATTGCAAATGACCATAACGATGTCGAGAGTCTAAGATCTTTTCCACCTCGTATTCCACGCCCCGATGAGTTTGTACTTTTGGAGCTGCTGGAAGCGTTCTCTGGAAACGATTGAGAATTAGTGGTCTGAGGAGAGAAATATGGAATGAGTTGGGAACTTTCAAAAAGGCAGGCAGTTTTAACTTATAAGCCACTGGGTTAATAACACTTTCCACCGGGAATGGCCCAATAAACCGAGGAGCAAATTTCATGGATGGAACTCTGAGACGGAGATTTCGGGTAGATAACCAGACTTTGTTGCCCGGTTTTAAACTAGGAACAGCTCGTCTCTTTCGATCAGCAAACATTTTATATCGTTGAGAAACTTTTTTAAGAGATACATGAATCTTCTTCCAAATTTGAGCGAACCGCTGAAGAGCAGAAGCAGCCGCAGGCACGTCTATGACGGGTAACTCTTGGAAATCAGGTACTCTAGGATGCTGTCCATAAACTGCGAAAAAAGGAGTTGTATCTGTGGAAGTATGATAACGAAAATTATGAGCAAACTCTGCCCAGGGCAATAATTCTACCCAGTCATCCTGTGAAGAGGAGATATACAGTCTCAAATAGGTCTCAAGCTCTTGATTTACCCTCTCTGTCTGCCCATTTGTTTGAGGGTGATAGGCCGTAGAGAATTTTAGTTTTAATTGTAGCGCAGAACACAGAGCCCTCCAGAACTTGGCCACAAATTGAACACCTCGGTCAGATATAATTTCTGTTGGAAGACCATGTAACCTAAATATTTCGTGACAAAACAACTGTGCCAATTTTGGAGCAGAGGGTAACCCCATGAGTGGAATAAAGTGCGCCATTTTTGAAAATCTATCGACTACTACCCAGATGGTGTCATACCCTTTAGATGGAGGGAGATCTGAAATAAAATCCATCGATAGGTGAGACCAAGGGCGCTTGGGAATGGAATTGGGTAACAATTGGCCTGCGGGAGCTTGACGAGAAACTTTATGCTGAGCACATTTGGGACATGAAGCTATAAATTCTTGGATATCTATTTTCATTTGAGGCCACCAATACGTTTGGGACAGGAACTTGAAAGTCTTGAGAACCCCAGGGTGACCATTAAATTTGGACGTATGAGCCCAGGACAGGAGATTTGAACGAAGCTCTGGAGAGACAAACATCTTGCCTGGAGGTGGAACTTGCGACACCCCTGTAGCTGCGAAAACCACAGGATTTAATACTGGTCGAGCAGCCTGTTCGGAAGATTCCTCATTTGAGCTCATAGAGCGAGACAAAGCATCTGCTTTAACGTTTTGTGAGCCAGGCCTAAACATTAACTTAAAGTCAAAACGGGAAAAGAATAGGGCCCACCTTGCTTGCCGAGGATTCAGGCACTACGCAGCTTTCAGGTAAAGAAGGTTCTTGTGATCCGTGTAGATGGTAATAGGAAATCTCGTACCCTCCAGAAAATACCTCCATTCTTCAAGGGCCAATTTGATTGCCAACAGCTCCTGGTCACCGATAGTATAGTTAATTTCAGCGGGTGAGAACCTACGAGAGAAAAACCCACAGGGGTGAGTCTTACCATCAGCGCCCACCTGGGACAGGACTGCGCCCACGCCAACCGTTGAGGCATCTACTTCCAGGATGAAGGCCTTATTGACATCCGGCTGTTGTAACACAGGAGCGGAAATAAAAGCTTGTTTTATTTTATGAAAAGCAGACAGTGCAGCGTCAGACCATTGGGAAGGATTTCCCCCTTTCCGGGTAAGGCAGGTGATTGGAGCTATTAACGCAGAGAAGCCTTTAATAAACTTTCTGTAGTAATTAGCAAAGCCTATGAAACGTTGAACTGACTTGAGTGTTGTTGGAAGAGCCCAGCTCTCTATAGCTTCCAGTTTAGCTGGGTCCATTTGAAGATCTGTTCCGGAAATTATGTATTCCAAGAAAGGTATTGAAGAAGCTTCAAATATGCATTTGGACAGCTTGCCATACAGATGATTCTGTCGAAGACGTCGAAGAACCTCTTTTACTTGTTGGCGATGAGAAACTAAATCACGAGAGAATATCAAGATGTCATCGAGGTAAACTACCACACATTTATACAGGAGATCTCTGAATATTTAGTTGACAAAGTTTTGAAACACGGCCAGGGCGTTACTCAAGCCGAAGGGCATCACTAGATATTCATAGTGGCCGTCACGAGTATTGAAGGCGGTTTTCCACTCATCACCACTTCGAATCCTGATAAGATTATAAGCCCCGCGAAGATCCAGTTTCGTGAAGATGGACGCACCTCTAACTCTGTCGAACAACTCCGTGATGAGAGGTAACGGGTAGCTATTTTTAATCGTGATGTCATTTAAACCCCGATAATCGATACAGGGATGAAGTCCTCCATCTTTCTTCTTGACGAAGAAGAATCCAGCACCAGCTGGGGAAGAGGATGGACGGATGAATCCTTTCTGTAAATTTTCTTTAATGTATACACTCATTGCTTGGGTCTCTGGAACTGAAAGAGGGTATGTACGCCCTCTAGGCGGCTTGCTCCCTGGAACCAAATCAATGGGACAATCCCACTCTCGATGGGGAGGCAAGACATCAGCTGCTTTCTCACTGAAGACGTCAGTGAATTCCTGATAGGCCTCCGGAAGGCCAGACTGAGACTTTATACTTGAAGACTTGATTGGAAATACTTGAGCCAGATATGACTGATGACAAGAGGAACTCCATGCTGTTAACTGTAACGTAGCCCAGTCAAATTGTGGATTGTGCAATTGAAGCCAAGGCATACCCAGTACGATCTCATAGCCAGCTTTAGGTATAACCAGGAACTCAATAAGCTCGGAATGCAGGAAACCTACTCCCAGAACCACTGGCTTGGTTTGCTGAATGATAAAACCTTCAGGAATACGGCTTCCGTCCACGGCAGTGAGATATACTGGACGACACAGTTTAGACACTGGGAGATGAAGTCTATCCACTGCAGCTTGTGTGATAAAATTCCCAGCAGCACCACAATCCACTAAGGCGGACAGAGACTGGAGTCCATCTGGCATTTCCAAAGTGACAGGTAATGTAAGGTCTTGAAAAGAAGGAGCTTTACTCAAGGTCCCTAACTTGACTCCTCCTCTACAAGTTAGGACCTGGCGTTTTCCCGACCGAGCAGGACAGGAAGCAATCAGATGACCAGCAGCAGCACAATAGAGACACAGTCTTTCCTTTAATCTTCTGGACCGCTCCTCAGGTGTTAAACGAAACTTGTTTACCTGCATGGGTTCATCAGCAATAATAGGTAGAGACTGTACAGGAGGCATAGCTCGGTGCTTGCGAAGATCACCTCGAGAGCGTTCACAGGCTCGCTCGCGTAAACGTAGATCCAACTTGACGCATAGGGAAATCAGGGCTTCCAGTTGCTCTGGTAAGTCTCGGGTAGTCAACTCATCCTTTATGCGGTCAGAGAGACCATACCAGAAGGCGGCAACCAATGCCTGGTTGTTCCACTTCACCTCTGATGCCAATGTCTGGAACTGGATAACGTACTGACCCACAGTACGTGTTCCCTGGCGGATCTGAAGGAGGTCTGAAGAAGCAGAGGTCGTACGCCCAGGTTCGTCAAAGATGCGTCGGAATGCGGCAACAAACTCTGTATAGTTATTCAACAAAGCATCTGCTCGCTCCCACAGCGGAGAGACCCAGTTCAGGGCAGAGCCGGCTAAAAAAGAAACAATATAAGCAACCTTTGTTCTAGGTGTTGGAAAGTTTTGTGGTTGCAATTCAAAATGAACCTCGCATTGATTCAAAAATCCACGACACATCTTAGCATTACCATCAAATTTACTTGGAGTAGGTAGATGGATGCGAGACATTGGAACAGGAGCAACTGGAGAATTAGAAACTGTGGAACTAGGAACAGGAGCAGAAACTGATGAGGACACTGAAGAGACTAAGGTTGGAAATGACTGTTGCAGAGTATCTAAGCGAGAAGACATTTCTTGCAGGAATTGTATAATCTGCTGCTGCGCAGCCTCTTGACCATCTAGTCGTGACACTAAGCCTTGGAGTGTCCCTGACCCCACACTCTGACCGCCGTCCGGGTCCATGGGCCTCAGACAAACTGTCAGGTCTCTGGGTTTGTCTGTCCCCGGCGGGGGTGCTAGTGGGTCAGTGTTGGTGCAATGTACAAAGCGGGGAGGCAATATGAAAGTCCGGCGCATAAGCGCTGACGTTTATTATACGGAATCACAGAGTAAATGGCATAGCAGTGAATGACAAACTGAATCCAGGCAATAAAGTAACTGTGATTGGTAATTGAATCCAAAACAACTGAAAAGTCTCTTGCAACAGAAATATAAAGTGACTTGATGCTGAATGTGAATGAAATAAACAGAACTCCGGTAAAACTTGAAAAACACACAGTCTCTGTATAACAAAGTCTTTATGGCCACACTAGGCCCAAGCAGGAGACAGTCTCTATGCAATGAGATGGTATACTTGCAGAGATGCACAGATGGTATGCAATTAGCAGTGCACAGGTAATAATGAATGCAAACCTGAGGAGTGTCTCTTACTGCTGGATGAGCTGGTAACCGGCTGTGAATGAAGTCTGAAGAAAACAGGAGAGCTGTAGTGAGATGAGATGACAAGAGGTAACCACGGGGAATCGCTGGAAACAGGAACACAGGAGTCCGGAGAACAAGGCACACTGAATGTGACTCGTTGTCTGAGGCAATGTGAGTGAGCCACGGACTGGGAGTTATACCCACGGCTCTGCAGTGATTGGTCACTGAACTCTGGGTGGAGACACAGTGCTGGATTGCACACCCGGATCAGCTGAGTGCAGGAGTCATGGTAACGACCTCACAGGCAGGACGCCGGCATACAGCAGGATGCACATAGGACCAGACTCAGGGATACTCAGCACGGCGGAAGATGACGCTTGCGGTCCATACACACATGCAGCCGCAACTGGGGGCATGACCTCCAGAGGCCCGCACACCAGCGCGCTGGTAGGTGAGACGTAGCAGAACGCCGATTCCTGACACACCAGTAATAATGTTACTTATACATTTCCCCTTCTGTATATATAAAGTATGGTGTAACTAGATCTGACTCCTGTCATTCTCACCAGTAATAATGTTACTTATACATTTCCCCTTCTGTATATGTAACGTATGGTGTAACTAGATCTGACTCCTCTCATTCTCACCAGTAATGTTACTTACACATTTTCCCTTCTGTATATGTAACGTATGGTGTAACTAGATCTGACTCCTGTCATTTTCACCAGGAATATTGTTACTTATACATTTCCCCTTCTGTATATGGAACGTATGGTGTAATTAGATCTGACTTCTGTCATTCTCACTGGTAATAATGTTACTTATACATATCCCCTTCTGTGTATGTGACGTATGGTGTAACTAGATCTGACTCCTGTCACTCTCACCAGTAGTAATGTTACTTATACATTTCCCCTTCTGTATATGGAACGTATGGTGTAACTAGATCTGACTCCTGTTATTCTCACCAGTAATAATGTTACTTATACATTTGCCCTTCTGTATATGGAACGTATGGTGTAACTAGATCTGACTCCTGTCATTCTCACCAATAATAATGTTACTTATACATTTCCCCTTCTGTATATGTAACGCATGGTGTAACTTGATCTGACTCCTGTCATTCTCACCAGTAATAATGTTACTTATACATTTCCCCTTCTGTATATAGAACGTATGGTGTAACTAGATCTGACTCCCGTCATTCTCTCCAGTAATAATGTTAATTATACATTTCTCCTTCTGTATATGTAACGTATGGTGTAACTAGATCTGACTCCTGTCATTCTTACCAGTAATAATGTTACTTATACATTTCCTCTTCGGTATATGTAATGTATGGTGTAACTAGGTCTGACTCCTGTCATTATCACCAGTAATAATGTTACTTATACATTTCCCATTCTGCATATGGAACGTATGGTGTAACTAGATCTGACTCATGTCATTCTCACCGATAATGTTACTTATACATTTCCCCTTCTGTGTATGGAATGTATGGTGTAACTAGATCTGACTCCTGTCATTCTCACCAATAATAATGTTACTTATACATTTCCCCTTCTGTATATGGAACGTATGGTGTAACTAGATCTGACTCCTGTCATTCTCACCAGTAATAATGTTACTTATACATTTCCCCTTCTGTATATAGAACGTATGGTGTAACTAGATCTGACTCCCGTCATTCTCACCAGTAATAATGTTAATTATACATTTCCCCTTCTGTATATGGAACGTATGGTGTAACTAGATCTGACTCCTGTCATTCTCTATGGTAATAATGTTACTTATACATTTCCCCTTCTGTATATAGAACGTATGGTGTAAGTAGATCCGACTCCTATTGTTCTCACCGGTAATAATATTACTTATACTTTTCTCTAACTGTATATGTAACATATGGTGTAACTAGATCTGACTCCTGTCATTCTCACCAGTAATGTTACTTATACATTTCCCCTTCTGTATATGTAACGTATGTTATAACTAGATATGACTCGTCATTCTCATCAGTGATAATGTTACTTATACATTTCCCCTTCTGTATATGTAAAGTATGGTGTAACTAGATCTGACTCCTGTCATTCTCACCAGTAATAATGTTACTTATACATTTCCCCTTCTGTATATGTAACGTATGGTGTAACTAGATCTGACTCCTGTCACTCTCACCAGTAATAATGTTACTTATACATTTCCCCTTCTGTATATGTAACGTATGGTATAACTAGATCTGACTCCTGTCATTCTCACCGGTAATAATGTTACTTATACATTTCCCCTTCTGTATATGTAACGTATGGTGTAACTAGATCAGACTTCTGTCATTCTCACCGGTAATAATGTTACTTATACATTTCCCCTTCTGTATATGTGACGTATGGTGTAACTAGATCTGACTCCTGTCATTCTCACCAGTAATAATGTTACTTATACATTTCCCCTTCTGTATATGTAACGTATGGTGTAACTAGATCTGACTCCTGTTATTCTCACCAGTAATAATGTTACTTATACATTTCCCCTTCTGTATATGTAACGTATGGTGTAACTAGATCTGACTCCTGTCATTCTCACCAGTGATAATGTTACTTATACATTTCCCCTTCTGTATATGGAACGTATGGTGTAACTAGATCTGACTCCTGTCATTCTCACCAGTAATAATGTTACTTATACATTTCCCCTTCTGTATATGTGACGTATGGTGTAACTAGATCTGACTCCTGTCACTCTCACCAGTAATAATGTTACTTATACATTTCCCCTTCTGTATATGTAACATATGGTGTAACTAGATCTGACTCCTGGTATTCTCACCTGTAATAATGTTTCTTATACATTTCCCCTTCTGTATATGTAACGTATGGTGTAACTAGATCTGACTCCTGTCACTCTCACCAGTAATAATGTTACTTATACATTTCCCCTTCTGTATATGTAACGTATGGTGTAACTAGATCTGACTCCTGTCACTCTCACCAGTAATAATGTTACTTATACATTTCCCCTTCTGTATATGTAACGTATGGTGTAACTAGATCTGATTCCTGTCATTCTCACCAGTAATAATGTTACTTATACATTTCCCCTTCTGTATATGTAACGTATGGTGTAACTAGATCTGACTCCTGTCACTCTCACCAGTAATAATGTTACTTATACATTTCCCCTTCTGTATATGTAACGTATGGTGTAACTAGATCTGACTTCTGTCATTCTCACCAGTAATAATGTTACTTATACATTTCCCCTTCTGTATATGTAATGTATGGTGTAATTGGATCTGACTCCTGTTGTTCTCACCGGTAATAATATTACTTATACATTTCCCCTTCTGTATATGTAACGTATGGTGTAACTAGATCTGACTCATGTCATTCTCACCAGTAATAATGTTACTTATACATTTCCCTGTCTGTATATGTAACGTATGGTGTAACTCATACTTGCCTACTTTTGAAAAAGCATTTCAGGGAGATTGTAAAAGTAACACCTATCAGTGCGGACGTGTTCTGTTACATCCGAGAGGCGCGTCATGACTTACATCCAAATGTAAATGAGCCCCAAAGTTAGTAAGATCTACTTGTTGAAGAAAAGACACTTATATTTTGCAGGATTTGTTTGTGTATTGTGTTTTACAAGAGGTTCCATATACTGTAAGTGGCCACAAGAACCCTTTACAATGCATGTAGCCATAGGGATCATTGTACCTTATACCCAATGCAGGGAAATGACGCTGATGATACCATTTAAATGTATGTATCTATGATTTCTTTTTTTTTCAGGGAGATTGAGGGACCATTCAGGGAGTGAGGGAGATTGCTACTATTTCAGGGAGTCTCCTGCAGAATGAGGGAGGGTAGGCAACTATGGTGTAACTAGATCTGACTCCTGTCATTCTCACCAGTAATAATGTTACTTATACATTTCCCCTTCTGTATATGTAACGTATGGTGTAACTAGATCTGATTCCTGTCATTCTCACCAGTAATAATGTTACTTATACATTTCCCCTTCTGTATATGTAACGTATGGTGTAACTAGATCTGACTCCTGTCACTCTCACCAGTAATAATGTTACTTATACATTTCCCCTTCTGTATATGTAACGTATGGTGTAACTAGATCTGACTTCTGTCATTCTCACCAGTAATAATGTTACTTATACATTTCCCCTTCTGTATATGTAATGTATGGTGTAATTGGATCTGACTCCTGTTGTTCTCACCGGTAATAATATTACTTATACATTTCCCCTTCTGTATATGTAACGTATGGTGTAACTAGATCTGACTCCTGTCACTCTCACCAGTAATAATGTTACTTATACATTTCCCCTTCTGTATATGTAACGTATGGTGTAACTAGATCTGACTCCTGTAACTCTCACCAGTAATAATGTTACTTATACATTTCTCCTTCTGTATATGGAACATATGGTGTAACTGGATCTGACTCCTTTCATTCTCACCAGTAATAATGTTACTTATACATTTCCCCTTCTGTATATGTAATGTATGGTGTAATTGGATCTGACTCCTGTTGTTCTCACCGGTAATAATATTACTTATACATTTCCCCTTCTGTATATGTAACGTATGGTGTAACTAGATCTGACTCCTGTCACTCTCACCAGTAATAATGTTACTTATACATTTCCCCTTCTGTATATGTAACGTATGGTGTAACTAGATCTGACTCCTGTCACTCTCACCAGTAATAATGTTACTTATACATTTCCCCTTCTGTATATGTAACGTATGGTGTAACTAGATCTGACTCCTGTAACTCTCACCAGTAATAATGTTACTTATACATTTCCCCTTCTGTATATGTAACGTATGTTATAACTAGATATGACTTGTCATTCTCATCAGTGATAATGTTACTTATACATTTCCCCTTCTGTATATGTAATGTATGGTGTAATTGGATCTGACTCCTGCCATTCGCACCAGTAATAATGTTACTTATATATTTCCCCTTCTGTATATGTAACGTATGGTGTAACTAGATCTGACTCCTGTCATTCTCACCAGTAATAATGTTACTTATACATTTCCCCTTCTATATATGTAACGTATGGTGTAACTAGATCTAACTCCTGTCATTCTCACCAGTAGTAATGTTACCTAAACATTTCCCCCTTCTGTATATGCAACGCATGGTGTAACTA
Source organism: Pseudophryne corroboree (assembly GCF_028390025.1). NCBI lineage: Eukaryota > Metazoa > Chordata > Amphibia > Anura > Myobatrachidae > Pseudophryne > Pseudophryne corroboree. Next base: position 160,658 of record NW_026970296.1, on the reverse strand, counting down.
GATCTGACTCCTGTTACTCTCACCAGCAGTGGTTAAAGTGGGCCGGAACGGGGCGGAACTGCGTTCCGTCACCTCTAATTGCAGGCGGAACCAGTTCCGCCTCCGCCCGGCCACAGCATCAGGTTCCAGCTGCATTTTAAAGGTGGCAGTGGTCGCCAGCCAATCCCGGCTCGCGGACCGGCTGCAGCACCAATCAGAAGTAGGGGCGGCTATTTCAAGCCTAAACCAATCACGGCTCGCGGACCGCCAGCCAATGAGAAGCTGCCAAGTGGCAGCTTCTCATTAGCTGGCGGTCCGAGAGCCGGGAATGGCGCATAATCGGCGCCAGATTCAAAGTAAGCCTCGCAAAGTACATCCCCTGTGTGTGGAGGCTAGTGGAGGCTGGTGTCCCAGGCGACCCTGTGCAGCACTTGTCTTAACCCTGCTCCTTCACACAGCACCACCAAGGGAGAGCCGGGCAGCGCTACAGCTGCATGCTCCGCCACTTCCCAGCTCCCGACCTCTGCTGCCAGGCCCGGTGACAGGGGTGGTCTAAGGGGACATCCGTATTGGGCCCCATGCTTCAGAGGGGCCCCAAGGATCAGGTGCATTTAAAACGAGGGCGCATTTCCACCCGTTCACAGCACCCTGCTCCTCCTCCCCTGCTGGCTACCTCAAATCAACTGTCTTTCCGGCAGTCAGCGGCGCTTTCTAACGACTGACTGTGTGCCCATGAACAGTGAAGAAGCTAAAGCAGTATACACTGATCACCGTCCAGGTGCAGAAACTGGATCGCCTGAGCAAGTAAAGGCTCAAAAAAGGTAGCCTCTATTAGCTAGGAGAGGGACAGGACCATTGTAATAACAATCCTGAAAAATGCATTTGAGGGTGCCTAGAATGACAAACTAAAGCACCAGCACCGTTGTCATGTGGGGCAATTATTTACTATAAAACAACAACAAAAAGTTCTAATTTGTGATGCTTTGAATAATGCTTAACTGCGTGTTTATGTGTGTATATTGTATATATATATTATGCTGTATCCTGGTAGAAATTTTCATTACACTGACAGGCGTGTGCTTGTGAAACAATATGTGCATGACATATGCCTCCTCAAAGACTTTTATTTTTTTACAAATACACACACACACACACACACACACACACACACACATACACACACACACAGTTCGAGTACAGAACATGGGACCCCTGGATTAGCATAACATCATAAAACTTGTTCAGAATATTAAAATGTGTCCCGCCTTGGGCTCGCTTTGTCTGCACACTTTGGCTTACAGTTCTCATTAGATATCCACGTGGATAGTAGAAGTAACAGCCCAGGGATCCCATGTTTTGAACTTGAGCAAATATATATATATGGGGGGGGCTTAGAGATATCAGTGTATGGGGCCCCATGATTTCTGTTGCCAGCCCTGTCTGCTGCTGCAGTGATCCTGGAGCCAGCTGCTTGGAAATAAGACAACAGTGCAGGGATCAATGATGACTGCAACAAGTTGACGGAGAGGCAGAGGTATGGGATAGTGCGGGGTGCACAGCTGGCAATCAGCTTACTTTTTGTCCCGTTGTTACTGTAACTCAGTGTCAGGTAACTGCCCAGAATGCCCACTGCTGTCACCGCTGTTTATTTACTAAGCATGGCCCTGTCTCCCCTCTCTCCTGTCCCTGTTACCCTTGTCCAGTCCCACCTTTGTGCTGGCCTTGTCTCCTCTCTCTCCTGTCCCATCCTTGCCACCTCTGTGCTGGCCCTGTCTCCCCGCTCTCCTGTCCCTGTCACCCCTGTCCTGTTCCATCCCTGTCACCTCGGTGCCGACCCTGCCTCTCCTGTCCCTGTCACCCCTGTCCTGTCCCATCCCTGTCACCCCTGTGCTGACCCTGTCTCCCCGCTCTCCTTTCCCTATCACCCCTGTCCTGTCCTGGTACCTCTGTGCTGGTTCTGTCCCTGTCCTAGTCCTGTCACTTTTTTCTTGTCCCTGTCACCTCTATCTTGGTTCTCTATCCTGGCCCTGTAATTTCTGTTGTTCCTCACTGTACTGTCCCTGTCATCTCTGTACTGTCCCTGTCACCTCTGTACTGTCCCTGTCACCTCTGTACTGTCCCTGACACCCTTCTCTCCAGTCCCCTCTGTTCTGTCCTGGCCCTGTCTCCTCTGTCCTGCTCTTGTCTCCTCTGTCTTAGTCTTCCCTGGCCCCACTGGACTGTCCCTTTCATCTCAATACTGGCCCCGTCACCCCTGTACTGGCACTGTCCCTCCTGGTCCTGTCACCTTTATCCTAGCCCCAAATTATATATAATTTTCCCTTTTTTTTTTAGGGATGGGAGCACCACACTCTACCTTGCCTCCAGGCGACGTAGATGGACTTACGCTATTGGATCGCATGGAGTGAGAGGTACAGGGGGTGAGATAGGGAGTGAGTGAGAGGTGCAGGGGGTGAGATGGTGGAGTGAGGCACAGGGAGTGAGAGGTGTAGGGGGTAAGTAAAAGGAGAGAAAGATTCAAATGATCAGACACAAGGAGAGCACATAGGGAGTAAGGGATACCTAGGATGAAGATATGGACACATGAGGAGAGTGACATACAAAGGAAACAATAAAGCAGAAGGTTCACATGGAAGACATAAGAGAGGTGAGCAAAAGTTGTTCAACATATACTGCTATATTCTGCATCAAATGTAAAATTAGGAGGGGGAGGCACTGCTGTGGGCATTGTATGTGTAAGTGGCTCTGCTACTGTGTGCATTGTGTGTGTAAAGGGCACTAGTATGAGGGGCGGGCAGTGTGAATAAGATTGTGCTACTGTGAGGCATTATTTTGAATTGGGGTACTTTTGTGTGGCCATGTCCATTCCTTGTGAGGCCACACCCATTTTTGTGGCACGCATGTCTTCGGCGCGCGCTAAGTGGGTAAGGTCGTGGAGGAGGTGAGTTCCCCCACCTCTCCAGGACCACTTTAAGCCCTGCTCACCAGTAATGTTACTTATACATTTCCCCTTCTGTATATGGAACGTATGGTGTAACTAGATCTGACTCATGTCATTCTCACCGATAATGTTACTTATACATTTCCCCTTCTGTATATGTAACATATGGTGTAACTAGATCTGACTCCTGTTACTCTCACCAGTAATGTTACTTATACATTTCCCCTTCTGTATATGGAACGTATGGTGTAACTAGATCTGACTCATGTCATTCTCACCGATAATGTTACTTATACATTTCCCCTTCTGTATATGTAACGCATGGTGTAACTAGATCTGACTCCTGTCATTCTCACCAGTAATAATGTTACTTATACATATCCCCTTCTGTGTATGGAAAGTATGGTGTAACTAGATCTGACTCCTGTCATTCTCACCAATAATAATGTTACTTATACATTTCCCCTTCTGTATATGGAACGTATGGTGTAACTAGATCTGACTCCTGTCATTCTCACCAGTAATAATGTTACTTATACATTTCTCCTTCTGTATATGTAACGTATGGTGTAACTAGATCTGACTCCTGTCATTCTCACCAGTAATAATGTTACTTATACATTTCCCCTTCTGTATATGTAACGTATGGTGTAACTAGATCTGACTCCTGTCATTCTCACCGGTAATAATGTTACTTATACATTTCCCCTTCTGTATATAGAACGTATGGTGTAACTAGATCTGACTCCCGTCATTCTCACCAGTGATAATGTTAATTATACATTTCCCCTTCTGTATATGTAACGTATGGTGTAACTAGATCTGACTCCTGTCATTCTCACCAGTAATAATGTTACTTATACATTTCCCCTTCTGTATATGTAACGTATGGTGTAACTAGATCTGACTCCTGTCATTCTGACCAGTAATAATGTTACTTATACATTTCCCCTTCTGTATATGGAACGTATGGTGTAACTAGATCTGACTCCTGTCATTCTCACCAGTAATAATGATACTTATACATTTCCCCTTCTGTATATGTAACGTATGGTATAACTAGATCTGACTCCTGTCATTCTCACCAGTAATAATGTTACTTATACATTTCCCCTTCTGTATATGTAACGTATGGTGTAACTAGATCTGACTACTGTCATTCTGTATGGTAATAATGTTACTTATACATTTCCCCTTCTGTATATGGAACGTATGGTGTAATTAGATCTGACTCCTGTTGTTCTCACCGGTAATAATATTACTTATACATTTCCCCAACTGTATATGTAACATATGGTGTAACTAGATCTGACTCCTGTCATTCTCACCAGTAATGTTACTTATACATTTCCCCTTCTGTATATGTAACGTATGTTATAACTAGATATGACTCGTCATTCTCATCAGTGATAATGTTACTTATACATTTCCCCTTCTGTATATGTGACGTATGGTGTAACTAGATCTGACTCCTGTCACTCTCACCAGTAGTAATGTTACTTATACATTTCCCCTTCTGTATATGTAACGTATGGTGTAACTAGATCTGACTCCTGTCATTCTCACCAGTAATAATGTTACTTATACATTTCTCCTTCTGTATATGGAACATATGATGTAACTAGATCTGACTCCTGTCACTCTCACCAGTAATAATGTTACTTATACATTTCCCCTTCTGTATATGTAACGTATGGTGTAACTAGATCTGACTCCTGTCATTCTCACACTGTCAGGTCTCTGGGTTTGTCTGTCCCCGGCGGGGGTGCTAGTGGGTCAGTGTTGGTGCAATGTACAAAGCGGGGAGGCAATATGAAAGTCCGGCGCATAAGCGCTGACGTTTATTATACGGAATCACAGAGTAAATGGCATAGCAGTGAATGACAAACTGAATCCAGGCAATAAAGTAACTGTGATTGGTAATTGAATCCAAAACAACTGAAAAGTCTCTTGCAACAGAAATATAAAGTGACTTGATGCTGAATGTGAATGAAATAAACAGAACTCCGGTAAAACTTGAAAAACACACAGTCTCTGTATAACAAAGTCTTTATGGCCACACTAGGCCCAAGCAGGAGACAGTCTCTATGCAATGAGATGGTATACTTGCAGAGATGCACAGATGGTATGCAATTAGCAGTGCACAGGTAATAATGAATGCAACACCTGAGGAGAGTCTCTTACTGCTGGATGAGCTGGTAACCGGCTGTGGATGAAGCCTGAAGAAAACAGGAGAGCTGTAGTGAGATGAGATGACAAGAGGTAACCACGGGGAATCGCTGGAAACAGGAACACAGGAGTCCGGAGAACAAGGCACACTGAATGTGACTCGTTGTCTGAGGCAATGTGAGTGAGCCACGGACTGGGAGTTATACCCATGGCTCTGCAGTGATTGGTCACTGAACTCTGGGTGGAGACACAGTGCTGGATTGCACACCCGGATCAGCTGAGTGCAGGAGTCATGGTAACGACCTCACAGGCAGGACGCCGGCACACAGCAGGATGCACATAGGACCAGACTCAGGGATACTCAGCACGGCGGAAGATGACGCTTGCGGTCCATACACACATGCAGCCGCAACTGGGGGCATGACCTCCGGAGGCCCGCACACCCACGAGTACCCCCTCCTTTATGGGTAGGCACCGAACACCCACGAGGCTTGGCAGGGAAGAGTCTGTGGAAGGCTTGGACCAACCGTGGAGCATGGACATCCGTGGCGTTAACCCAACTTCTCTCTTCAGGACCATATCCAGACCAGTCAATCAGGTATTGCAAATGACCATAACGATGTCGAGAGTCTAAGATCTTTTCCACCTCGTATTCCACGCCCCGATGAGTTTGTACTTTTGGAGCTGCTGGAAGCGTTCTCTGGAAACGATTGAGAATTAGTGGTCTGAGGAGAGAAATATGGAATGAGTTGGGAACTTTCAAAAAGGCAGGCAGTTTTAACTTATAAGCCACTGGGTTAATAACACTTTCCACCGGGAATGGCCCAATAAACCGAGGAGCAAATTTCATGGATGGAACTCTGAGACGGAGATTTCGGGTAGATAACCAGACTTTGTTGCCCGGTTTTAAACTAGGAACAGCTCGTCTCTTTCGATCAGCAAACATTTTATATCGTTGAGAAACTTTTTTAAGAGATACATGAATCTTCTTCCAAATTTGAGCGAACCGCTGAAGAGCAGAAGCAGCCGCAGGCACGTCTATGACGGGTAACTCTTGGAAATCAGGTACTCTAGGATGCTGTCCATAAACTGCGAAAAAAGGAGTTGTATCTGTGGAAGTATGATAACGAAAATTATGAGCAAACTCTGCCCAGGGCAATAATTCTACCCAGTCATCCTGTGAAGAGGAGATATACAGTCTCAAATAGGTCTCAAGCTCTTGATTTACCCTCTCTGTCTGCCCATTTGTTTGAGGGTGATAGGCCGTAGAGAATTTTAGTTTTAATTGTAGCGCAGAACACAGAGCCCTCCAGAACTTGGCCACAAATTGAACACCTCGGTCAGATATAATTTCTGTTGGAAGACCATGTAACCTAAATATTTCGTGACAAAACAACTGTGCCAATTTTGGAGCAGAGGGTAACCCCATGAGTGGAATAAAGTGCGCCATTTTTGAAAATCTATCGACTACTACCCAGATGGTGTCATACCCTTTAGATGGAGGGAGATCTGAAATAAAATCCATCGATAGGTGAGACCAAGGGCGCTTGGGAATGGAATTGGGTAACAATTGGCCTGCGGGAGCTTGACGAGAAACTTTATGCTGAGCACATTTGGGACATGAAGCTATAAATTCTTGGATATCTATTTTCATTTGAGGCCACCAATACGTTTGGGACAGGAACTTGAAAGTCTTGAGAACCCCAGGGTGACCATTAAATTTGGACGTATGAGCCCAGGACAGGAGATTTGAACGAAGCTCTGGAGAGACAAACATCTTGCCTGGAGGTGGAACTTGCGACACCCCTGTAGCTGCGAAAACCACAGGATTTAATACTGGTCGAGCAGCCTGTTCGGAAGATTCCTCATTTGAGCTCATAGAGCGAGACAAAGCATCTGCTTTAACGTTTTGTGAGCCAGGCCTAAACATTAACTTAAAGTCAAAACGGGAAAAGAATAGGGCCCACCTTGCTTGCCGAGGATTCAGGCACTACGCAGCTTTCAGGTAAAGAAGGTTCTTGTGATCCGTGTAGATGGTAATAGGAAATCTCGTACCCTCCAGAAAATACCTCCATTCTTCAAGGGCCAATTTGATTGCCAACAGCTCCTGGTCACCGATGGTATAGTTAATTTCAGCGGGTGAGAACCTACGAGAGAAAAACCCACAGGGGTGAGTCTTACCATCAGCGCCCACCTGGGACAGGACTGCGCCCACGCCAACCGTTGAGGCATCTACTTCCAGGATGAAGGCCTTATTGACATCCGGCTGTTGTAACACAGGAGCGGAAATAAAAGCTTGTTTTATTTTATGAAAAGCAGACAGTGCAGCGTCAGACCATTGGGAAGGATTTCCCCCTTTCCGGGTAAGGCAGGTGATTGGAGCTATTAACGCAGAGAAGCCTTTAATAAACTTTCTGTAGTAATTAGCAAAGCCTATGAAACGTTGAACTGACTTGAGTGTTGTTGGAAGAGCCCAGCTCTCTATAGCTTCCAGTTTAGCTGGGTCCATTTGAAGATCTGTTCCGGAAATTATGTATTCCAAGAAAGGTATTGAAGAAGCTTCAAATATGCATTTGGACAGCTTGCCATACAGATGATTCTGTCGAAGACGTCGAAGAACCTCTTTTACTTGTTGGCGATGAGAAACTAAATCACGAGAGAATATCAAGATGTCATCGAGGTAAACTACCACACATTTATACAGGAGATCTCTGAATATTTAGTTGACAAAGTTTTGAAACACGGCCAGGGCGTTACTCAAGCCGAAGGGCATCACTAGATATTCATAGTGGCCGTCACGAGTATTGAAGGCGGTTTTCCACTCATCACCACTTCGAATCCTGATAAGATTATAAGCCCCGCGAAGATCCAGTTTCGTGAAGATGGACGCACCTCTAACTCTGTCGAACAACTCCGTGATGAGAGGTAACGGGTAGCTATTTTTAATCGTGATGTCATTTAAACCCCGATAATCGATACAGGGATGAAGTCCTCCATCTTTCTTCTTGACGAAGAAGAATCCAGCACCAGCTGGGGAAGAGGATGGACGGATGAATCCTTTCTGTAAATTTTCTTTAATGTATACACTCATTGCTTGGGTCTCTGGAACTGAAAGAGGGTATGTACGCCCTCTAGGCGGCTTGCTCCCTGGAACCAAATCAATGGGACAATCCCACTCTCGATGGGGAGGCAAGACATCAGCTGCTTTCTCACTGAAGACGTCAGTGAATTCCTGATAGGCCTCCGGAAGGCCAGACTGAGACTTTATACTTGAAGACTTGATTGGAAATACTTGAGCCAGATATGACTGATGACAAGAGGAACTCCATGCTGTTAACTGTAACGTAGCCCAGTCAAATTGTGGATTGTGCAATTGAAGCCAAGGCATACCCAGTACGATCTCATAGCCAGCTTTAGGTATAACCAGGAACTCAATAAGCTCGGAATGCAGGAAACCTACTCCCAGAACCACTGGCTTGGTTTGCTGAATGATAAAACCTTCAGGAATACGGCTTCCGTCCACGGCAGTGAGATATACTGGACGACACAGTTTAGACACTGGGAGATGAAGTCTATCCACTGCAGCTTGTGTGATAAAATTCCCAGCAGCACCACAATCCACTAAGGCGGACAGAGACTGGAGTCCATCTGGCATTTCCAAAGTGACAGGTAATGTAAGGTCTTGAAAAGAAGGAGCTTTACTCAAGGTCCCTAACTTGACTCCTCCTCTACAAGTTAGGACCTGGCGTTTTCCCGACCGAGCAGGACAGGAAGCAATCAGATGACCAGCAGCAGCACAATAGAGACACAGTCTTTCCTTTAATCTTCTGGACCGCTCCTCAGGTGTTAAACGAAACTTGTTTACCTGCATGGGTTCATCAGCAATAATAGGTAGAGACTGTACAGGAGGCATAGCTCGGTGCTTGCGAAGATCACCTCGAGAGCGTTCACAGGCTCGCTCGCGTAAACGTAGATCCAACTTGACGCATAGGGAAATCAGGGCTTCCAGTTGCTCTGGTAAGTCTCGGGTAGTCAACTCATCCTTTATGCGGTCAGAGAGACCATACCAGAAGGCGGCAACCAATGCCTGGTTGTTCCACTTCACCTCTGATGCCAATGTCTGGAACTGGATAACGTACTGACCCACAGTACGTGTTCCCTGGCGGATCTGAAGGAGGTCTGAAGAAGCAGAGGTCGTACGCCCAGGTTCGTCAAAGATGCGTCGGAATGCGGCAACAAACTCTGTATAGTTATTCAACAAAGCATCTGCTCGCTCCCACAGCGGAGAGACCCAGTTCAGGGCAGAGCCGGCTAAAAAAGAAACAATATAAGCAACCTTTGTTCTAGGTGTTGGAAAGTTTTGTGGTTGCAATTCAAAATGAACCTCGCATTGATTCAAAAATCCACGACACATCTTAGCATTACCATCAAATTTACTTGGAGTAGGTAGATGGATGCGAGACATTGGAACAGGAGCAACTGGAGAATTAGAAACTGTGGAACTAGGAACAGGAGCAGAAACTGATGAGGACACTGAAGAGACTAAGGTTGGAAATGACTGTTGCAGAGTATCTAAGCGAGAAGACATTTCTTGCAGGAATTGTATAATCTGCTGCTGCGCAGCCTCTTGACCATCTAGTCGTGACACTAAGCCTTGGAGTGTCCCTGACCCCACACTCTGACCGCCGTCCGGGTCCATGGGCCTCAGACAAACTGTCAGGTCTCTGGGTTTGTCTGTCCCCGGCGGGGGTGCTAGTGGGTCAGTGTTGGTGCAATGTACAAAGCGGGGAGGCAATATGAAAGTCCGGCGCATAAGCGCTGACGTTTATTATACGGAATCACAGAGTAAATGGCATAGCAGTGAATGACAAACTGAATCCAGGCAATAAAGTAACTGTGATTGGTAATTGAATCCAAAACAACTGAAAAGTCTCTTGCAACAGAAATATAAAGTGACTTGATGCTGAATGTGAATGAAATAAACAGAACTCCGGTAAAACTTGAAAAACACACAGTCTCTGTATAACAAAGTCTTTATGGCCACACTAGGCCCAAGCAGGAGACAGTCTCTATGCAATGAGATGGTATACTTGCAGAGATGCACAGATGGTATGCAATTAGCAGTGCACAGGTAATAATGAATGCAAACCTGAGGAGTGTCTCTTACTGCTGGATGAGCTGGTAACCGGCTGTGAATGAAGTCTGAAGAAAACAGGAGAGCTGTAGTGAGATGAGATGACAAGAGGTAACCACGGGGAATCGCTGGAAACAGGAACACAGGAGTCCGGAGAACAAGGCACACTGAATGTGACTCGTTGTCTGAGGCAATGTGAGTGAGCCACGGACTGGGAGTTATACCCACGGCTCTGCAGTGATTGGTCACTGAACTCTGGGTGGAGACACAGTGCTGGATTGCACACCCGGATCAGCTGAGTGCAGGAGTCATGGTAACGACCTCACAGGCAGGACGCCGGCATACAGCAGGATGCACATAGGACCAGACTCAGGGATACTCAGCACGGCGGAAGATGACGCTTGCGGTCCATACACACATGCAGCCGCAACTGGGGGCATGACCTCCAGAGGCCCGCACACCAGCGCGCTGGTAGGTGAGACGTAGCAGAACGCCGATTCCTGACACACCAGTAATAATGTTACTTATACATTTCCCCTTCTGTATATATAAAGTATGGTGTAACTAGATCTGACTCCTGTCATTCTCACCAGTAATAATGTTACTTATACATTTCCCCTTCTGTATATGTAACGTATGGTGTAACTAGATCTGACTCCTCTCATTCTCACCAGTAATGTTACTTACACATTTTCCCTTCTGTATATGTAACGTATGGTGTAACTAGATCTGACTCCTGTCATTTTCACCAGGAATATTGTTACTTATACATTTCCCCTTCTGTATATGGAACGTATGGTGTAATTAGATCTGACTTCTGTCATTCTCACTGGTAATAATGTTACTTATACATATCCCCTTCTGTGTATGTGACGTATGGTGTAACTAGATCTGACTCCTGTCACTCTCACCAGTAGTAATGTTACTTATACATTTCCCCTTCTGTATATGGAACGTATGGTGTAACTAGATCTGACTCCTGTTATTCTCACCAGTAATAATGTTACTTATACATTTGCCCTTCTGTATATGGAACGTATGGTGTAACTAGATCTGACTCCTGTCATTCTCACCAATAATAATGTTACTTATACATTTCCCCTTCTGTATATGTAACGCATGGTGTAACTTGATCTGACTCCTGTCATTCTCACCAGTAATAATGTTACTTATACATTTCCCCTTCTGTATATAGAACGTATGGTGTAACTAGATCTGACTCCCGTCATTCTCTCCAGTAATAATGTTAATTATACATTTCTCCTTCTGTATATGTAACGTATGGTGTAACTAGATCTGACTCCTGTCATTCTTACCAGTAATAATGTTACTTATACATTTCCTCTTCGGTATATGTAATGTATGGTGTAACTAGGTCTGACTCCTGTCATTATCACCAGTAATAATGTTACTTATACATTTCCCATTCTGCATATGGAACGTATGGTGTAACTAGATCTGACTCATGTCATTCTCACCGATAATGTTACTTATACATTTCCCCTTCTGTGTATGGAATGTATGGTGTAACTAGATCTGACTCCTGTCATTCTCACCAATAATAATGTTACTTATACATTTCCCCTTCTGTATATGGAACGTATGGTGTAACTAGATCTGACTCCTGTCATTCTCACCAGTAATAATGTTACTTATACATTTCCCCTTCTGTATATAGAACGTATGGTGTAACTAGATCTGACTCCCGTCATTCTCACCAGTAATAATGTTAATTATACATTTCCCCTTCTGTATATGGAACGTATGGTGTAACTAGATCTGACTCCTGTCATTCTCTATGGTAATAATGTTACTTATACATTTCCCCTTCTGTATATAGAACGTATGGTGTAAGTAGATCCGACTCCTATTGTTCTCACCGGTAATAATATTACTTATACTTTTCTCTAACTGTATATGTAACATATGGTGTAACTAGATCTGACTCCTGTCATTCTCACCAGTAATGTTACTTATACATTTCCCCTTCTGTATATGTAACGTATGTTATAACTAGATATGACTCGTCATTCTCATCAGTGATAATGTTACTTATACATTTCCCCTTCTGTATATGTAAAGTATGGTGTAACTAGATCTGACTCCTGTCATTCTCACCAGTAATAATGTTACTTATACATTTCCCCTTCTGTATATATAAAGTATGGTGTAACTAGATCTGACTCCTGTCACTCTCACCAGTAATAATGTTACTTATACATTTCCCCTTCTGTATATGTAACGTATGGTGTAACTAGATCTGACTTCTCTCATTCTCACCAGTAATAATGTTACTTATACATTTCCCCTTCTGTATATGTAACGTATGGTGTAACTAGATCTGACTCCTGTCATTTTCACCAGGAATATTGTTACTTATACATTTCTCCTTCTGTATATGGAACGTATGGTGTAATTAGATCTGACTTCTGTCATTCTCACCAGTAATAATGTTACTTATACATTTCCCCTTCTGTATATGGAACGTATGGTGTAAGTAGATCTGACTCCTGTCATTCTCTATGGTAATAATGTTACTTATACATTTCCCCTTCTGTATATGGAACGTATGGTGTAAGAAGATCTGACTCCTGTCATTCTCACCAGTAATAATGTTACTTATACATTTCCCCTTCTGTATATATAAAGTATGGTGTAACTAGATCTGACTCCCGTCATTCTCACCAGTAATAATGTTAATTATACATTTCCCCTTCTGTATATGGAACGTATGGTGTAAGTAGATCTGACTCCTGTCATTCTCTATGGTAATAATGTTACTTATACATTTCCCCTTCTGTATATGTAACGTATGGTGTAACTAGATCTGACTCCTGTCACTCTCACCAGTAATAATGTTACTTATACATTTCCCCTTCTGTATATGTAACGTATGGTGTAACTAGATCTGACTCCTGTCATTTTCACCAGGAATATTGTTACTTATACATTTCCCCTTCTGTCTATGTAACGTATGGTGTAACTAGATCTGACTCCCGTTATTCTCACCAGTAATAATGTTAATTATACACTTCTCCTTCTGTATGTGTAACGTATGGTGTAACTAGATCTGACTCCTGTCATTCTCACCAGTAATAATGTTACTTATACATTTCCTCTTCGGTATATGTAATGTATGGTGTAACTAGGTCTGACTCTTGTCATTCTCACCAGTAATAATGTTACTTATACATTTCCCCTTCTGTATATAGAACGTATGGTGTAACTAGATCTGACTCCCGTCATTCTCACCAGTAATAATGTTAATTATACATTTCCCCTTCTGTATATGGAACGTATGGTGTAAGTAGATCTGACTCCTGTCATTCTCTATGGTAATAATGTTACTTATACATTTCCCCTTCTGTATATGGAACGTATGGTGTAAGAAGATCTGACTCCTGTCATTCTCACCAGTAATAATGTTACTTATACATTTCCCCTTCTGTATATATAAAGTATGGTGTAACTAGATCTGACTCCTGTTATTCTCACCAGTAATAATGTTACTTATACATTTCCCCTTCTGTATATAGAACGTATGGTGTAACTAGATCTGACTCCCGTCATTCTCACCAGTAATAATGTTAATTATACATTTCCTCTTCGGTATATGTAATGTATGGTGTAACTAGGTCTGACTCCTGTCATTCTCACCAGTAATAATGTTACTTGTACATTTCCCCTTCTGTATATATTAAGTATGGTGTAACTAGATCTGACTCCTGTTATTCTCACCAGTAATAATGTTACTTATACATTTCCCCTTCTGTATATAGAACGTATGGTGTAACTAGATCTGACTCCCGTCATTCTCACCAGTAATAATGTTAATTATACATTTCCCCTTCTGTATATGGAACGTATGGTGTAACTAGATCTGACTCCTGTCATTCTCTATGGCAATAATGTTACTTATACATTTCCCCTTCTGTATATAGAACGTATGGTGTAAGTAGATCTGACTCCTGTCATTCTCACCAGTAATAATGTTACTTATACATTTCCTCTTCAGTATATGTAATGTATGGTGTAACTAGGTCTGACTCCTGTCATTATCACCAGTAATAATGTTACTTATACATTTCCCATTCTGCATTTGGACGTATGGTGTAACTAGATCTGATTCATGTCATTCTCACCGATAATGTTACTTATACATACCCCCTTCTGTGTATGGAATGTATGGTGTAACTAGATCTGACTCCTGTCATTCTCACCAATAATAATGTTACTTATACATTTCCTCTTCTGTATATGGAACGTATGGTGTAACTAGATCTGACTCCTGTCATTCTCACCAGTAATAATGTTACTTATACATTTAACCTTCTGTATATAGAACGTATGGTGTAACTAGATCTGACTCCCGTCATTCTCACCAGTAATAATGTTACTTATACATTTCCCCTTCTGTATATATAAAGTATGGTGTAACTAGATCTGACTCCTGTCATTCTCACCAGTAATAATGTTACTTATACATTTCCCCTTCTGTATATGGAACGTATGGTGTAAGTAGATCTGACTCCTGTTGTTCTCACCGGTAATAATATTACTTATACATTTCCCCAACTGTATATGTAACATATGGTGTAACTAGATCTGACTCCTGTCATTCTCACCAGTAATAATGTTACTTATACATTTCCCCTTCTGTATATGTAACGTATGTTATAACTAGATATGGCTCGTCATTCTCATCAGTGATAATGTTACTTGTACATTTCCCCTTCTGTATATGTAACGTATGGTGTAACTAGATCTGACTCCCGTTATTCTCACCAGTAATAATGTTAATTATACATTTCTCCTTCTGTATGTGTAACGTATGGTGTAACTAGATCTGACTCCTGTCATTCTCACCAGTAATAATGTTACTTATACATTTCCTCTTCGGTATATGTAATGTATGGTGTAACTAGGTCTGACTCCTGTCATTCTCACCAGTAATAATGTTACTTATACATTTCCCCTTCTGTAATATAAAGTATGGTGTAACTAGATCTGACTCCTGTCATTCTCACCAGTAATAATGTTACTTATACATTTCCCCTTCTGTATATGTAACGTATGGTGTAACTAGATCTGACTCCTGTCATTCTCACCAGTAATAATGTTACTTATACATTTCCCCTTCTGTATATATAAAGTATGGTGTAACTAGATCTGACTCCTGTCATTCTGACCAGTAATAATGTTACTTATACATTTCCCCTTCTGTATATGTAACGTATGGTGTAACTAGATCTGACTTCTGTCATTCTCACCAGTAATAATGTTACTTATACATTTCCCCTTCTGTATATGTAACGTATGGTGTAACTAGATCTGACTCCTGTCTTTTTCACCAGGAATATTGTTACTTATACATTTCCCCTTCTGTATATGGAACGTATGGTGTAATTAGATCTGACTTCTGTCATTTTTACTGGTAATAATGTTACTTATACATATCCCCTTCTGTGTATGTGACGTATGGTGTAACTAGATCTGACTCCTGTCATTCTGACCAGTAATAATGTTACTTATACATTTCCCCTTCTGTATATGGAACGTATGGTGTAACTAGATCTGACTCCTGTCATTCTCACCAGTAATAATGTTACTTATACATTTCCCCTTCTGTATATAGAACGTATAGTGTAACTAGATCTGACTCCCGTCATTCTCACTAGTAATAATGTAAATTATACATTTCCCCTTCTGTATATGGAACGTATGGTGTAACTAGATCTGACTCCTGTCATTCTCTATGGTAATAATGTTACTTATACATTTCCCCTTCTGTATATGGAAGTATGGTGTAAGTAGATCTGACTCCTGTTGTTCTCACCGGTAATAATATTACTTATACATTTCCCCTTCTGTATATGGAACGTATGGTGTAACTAGATCTGACTCCTGTCATTCTCACCAGTAATGTTACTTATACATTTCCCCTTCTGTATATGTAACGTATGTTATAACTAGATATGACTCGTCATTCTCATCAGTGATAATGTTACTTGTACATTTCCCCTACTGTATATGGAACTTATGGTGTAACTAGATCTGACTCCTGTCATTCTCACCAGTAATAATGTTACTTATACATTTCCTCTTCAGGATATGTAATGTATGGTGTAACTAGATCTGACTCCTGTCATTATCACCAGTAATAATGTTACTTATACATTTCCCATTCTGCATGTGGAACGTATGGTGTAACTAGATCTGACTTCTGTCTTTCGCACCAGTAATAATGTTAATTATACATTTCCCCTTCTGTATATGGAACGTATGGTGTAAGTAGATCTGACTCCTGTTGTTCTCACCGGTAATAATATTACTTATACATTTCCCCAACTGTATATGTAACATATGGTGTAACTAGATCTGACTCCTGTCATTCTCACCAGTAATGTTACTTATACATTTCCCCTTCTGTATATGTAACATATGTTATAACTAGATCTGACTCATCATTCTCATCAGTGATAATGTTACTTATACATTTCCCCTTCTGTATATGTAATGTATGGTGTAACTAGATCTGACTCCTGTCATTCTCACCAGTAACAATGTTACTTATACATTTCCCCTTCTGTATATGTAACGTATGGTGTAACTAGATCTGACTCCTGTCATTCTCACCAGTAATAATGTTACTTATACATTTCCCCTTCTGTATATGTAATGTATGGTGTAACTAGATCTGACTCCTGTCACTCTCACCAGTAATAATGTTACTTATACATTTCCCCTTCTGTATATGTAACGTATGGTGTAACTAGATCTGACTCCTGTCATTCTGACCAGTAATAATGTTACTTATACATTTCCCCTTCTGTATATGTAACTAGATCTGACTCCTGTCATTCTCACCAGTAATGTTACTTATACATTTCCCCTTCTGTATATGTAACATATGTTATAACTTGATCTGACTCATCATTCTCATCAGTGATAATACTACTTATACATTTCCCCTTCTGTATATGGAACGTATGGTGTAACTAGATCTGACTACTGTCATTTTCACCAGGAATATTGTTACTTATACAGTTCCCCTTCTGTATATGGAACGTATGGTGTAATTAGATCTGACTTCTGTCATTCTCACTGGTAATAATGTTACTTATACATATCCCCTTCTGTGTATGTGACGTATGGTGTAACTAGATCTGACTCCTGTTATTCTCACCAGTAGTAATGTTACTTAAACATTTCCCCATTCTGTATATGTAACGCATGGTGTAACTAGATCTGACTCCTATCATTCTCACCAGT
This sequence comes from Pseudophryne corroboree, assembly GCF_028390025.1. Taxonomy (NCBI): domain Eukaryota; kingdom Metazoa; phylum Chordata; class Amphibia; order Anura; family Myobatrachidae; genus Pseudophryne; species Pseudophryne corroboree. The sequence goes on along the minus strand of NW_026970296.1, from coordinate 143,163 downwards.
AATAATGATACTTATACATTTCCCCTTCTGTACATGTAAAGTATGGTGTAACTATATCTGACTCCTGTCATTCTCACCAGTAATAATGTTACTTATACATTTCCCTTCTGTATATGTGACGTATGGTGTAACTAGATCTGACTCCTGTCATTCTCACCAGTAATAATGATACTTGTACATTTCCCTTCTGTATATGTAACGTATGGTGTAACTAGATCTGACTCCTGTCATTCTCACCAGTAATAATGTTACTTATACATTTCCCCTTCTGTATATGTAACGTATGGTGTAACTAGATCTGACTCCTGTCATTCTCACCAGTAATAATGTTACTTATACATCACTTTCCTCCCAATAGCACTCACGGAACTTTACATTCACATTTACACAGAGCACAAGATACACAATAAGTAGAACAGAATAAAGACCTCAGCATGTGGGATGTATATTTAGGAAGTGAAGGAACATTAATGAAACATGTGAGTAACAGTCCTCAGTCTGTTTGTGGTCTCCAGGGTGGAGGTCTCTTGGACTGTGCGAGGCAGCAGGTTCCATGGTCAGGGCTGCATAGCTAACAGATCAACCACAAATGAATTATGGCAGATTCTTGGTACTGCTGGTAACAGTCTGAGGGGGAGAGGTAAAGAATTCCAGAGAAAGGGAGCAGCACGTGAAAAATCTTGGATAGGAGTGTGAGGAAGTAATCAGAAGACAGGAGAGTCGGCGTGCATTAGCAAATGGACCTGTTTCGCTAGGACTGAGTCACGGCCAACTGGCATCACCCACACCTGGAGCTCAGCTAGACATTTAGTATTGGTATTGTTTTCAGTACCTGGAGCAAAGACAGGTTATCTGCATAGTAGAGGTAAAGGAGGACATGACGTCTTATTATTTCACCCAGTAGCAGCATGTATATTGTAAAAAAAAAAAACCACACAGGACATAGTATAAAACCTGAAGGAACAATGCAGGGAAATGGTGAAGATGAGTATACTCCAGAAGATTAAAATGGTTCCCCACCTGTGTGATGTCTACTGTGTCCAACAAGAGGTGATTTATTAATCACTCAGAGCATGCAAATGGCTTCAAACGTCTGTGAGTTCTCTCATGTTGAACAAGATGTGATTTCTGTATAAAACTTTTCCCACACTCAGAACATGAAAATGGCTTCTCACCTGTGTGACGTCTCTCATGTGTAACAAGATGTGATTTCCGTATAAACCCTTTCCCACACTCAGAACATGAAAATAGCCTCTCACCTGTGTGACTTCTCTCATGTGTAACAAGATGTGACTTGTGTGAAAAACCTTTTCCACACTCAGAACAAGAAAATGGCTTCTCTCCAGTGTGAGTTCTCTCATGTGTAACAAGTTGTGACTTTTGTGAAAAACCTTTTCCACACTCAGAACAAGAAAATGGCTTCTCTCCAGTGTGACTTCTCTCATGTTGAACAAGATTCGATTTCAGTGAAAAACATTTGCCACACTCAGAACATGTAAATGGCTTCACTCCGGTGTGACTTTTCTCATGTATAACAAGATATGACTTGTGTGAAAAACCTTTTCCACACTCAAAACAAGAAAATGGCTTCTCTCCAGTGTGACTTCTCTCATGTTGAACAAGATTCGATTTCAGTGAAAAACATTTCCCACACTCAGAACATGGAAATGGCTTCTCTCCGGTGTGACTTCTCTCATGTATAACAAGAGTTGATTTCTGTGCAAAACATTTCCCACACTCAGAACATGAAAATGGCCCCTCTCCGGTGTGATTTCTCTCATGTGTAACAAGACATGATTTGTGTGAAAAACGTTTTCCACACTCAGAACATGAAAATGGCTTCTCTCCGGTGTGACTTCTCTCATGTTGAACAAGATTCGATTTCAGTGAAAAACATTTCCCACACTCAGAACATGTAAATGGCTTCACTCCAGTGTGACTTCTCTCATGTATAACAAGATATGACTTGTGTGAAAAACCTTTTCCACACTCAGAACAAGAAAATGGCTTCTCTCCGGTGTGACTTCTCTCATGTATAACAAGAAATGATTTCTGTGTAAAACATTTCCCACACTCAGAACATGTAAATGGCTTCTCTCCGGTGTGACTTCTCTCATGTCTAATAAGAGTTGATTTCACTGCAAAACATTTCCCACACTCAGCACATGATAATAGCTTCTCTCCGGTGTGACTTCTCTCATGTCTGATAAGAGTTGATTTCAGTGCAAAACATTTCCCACACTCAGAACATGAAAATGGCTTCTCTCCGGTGTGACTTCTCTCATGTTGAACAAGATGTAATTTCCGTGTAAAACATTTCCCACACTCAGAACATGTAAATGGACTCTCACCTATGTGAGTTTTCTGATGTATGACAAAATATGATTTGGATGTAAAACATTTCCCACACTCAGAACATGAAAATAGCTTCTCTCCGGTGTGACTTCTCTCATGTATAACAAGAAATGATTTCCGTGCAAAACATTTCCCACACTCAGAACATGGAAATGGTCTCTCACCTGCCTTAGATGGCTGATGTGCAATAAGCTTTGTGTTCTGTGTAAAACAAGGTGCATCTATAGAACAGGAAAACACTGTATCTACTGTCAGAGCTGTAACAGATGCACCAATATCAGAGTGATCATGAGAACATTTCCCAGGATCAGAGGGATCAGCTGATAGAGCTGGATGTATAATTGGGGTAATGAGATTAGTTCCTGGAGAATCCTGTCTACTGTCATCTTTTATTTCACAATCCGGGGATGATATTAGATGTCCTTCTGAGATATTCCTGCTAGTGTGTCCATCTGCTGGAAATAAAATACATTTTGGAAATGTGAATTTTCATAAAACAATTAAAATCTGGTAAATATCATGATCAAAACTGGAAAATTACTATAAAATGAGTAGACAAGACCCAGGGTGTTACATGGTACAATATATAATTCTGTAACAGACATTGTATCCAGTACTGTATTTCTGGCATTGCTTTTATGTTTATCTTTAAAATAATACTAGGAAGCTTGGACAGGAGTGTTACTAACACTGAGAGATCATGTGGGATTACTAGAGGTGACATGGGCTGTGCAGTAATATTACATTACCTGTGCATACATTTAGGTAACACTGAGATCATGTGGGATTATTAGAGGTGACATGGGCTGTGCAGTAATATAACATTACCTGTGCATACATTTAGGTAACACTGAAAGAACATGTGGGATTACTAGAGGTGACATGGGCTGTGCAGTAATATAACATCGCCTGTGCATACATTTAGGTAACACAGAGATCATGTGGGATTACTAGAGGTGACATGGGCTGTGCAGTAATATAACATCGCCTGTGCATACATTTAGGTAACACCGAGATCATGTGGGATTACTAGAGGTGACATGGGCTGTGCAGTAATATAACATCGCCTGTGCATACATTTAGATAACACTGAGAGATCATGTGGGATTACTAGAGGTGACATGGGCTGTGCAGTAATATAACATCGCCTGTGCATACATTTAGGTAACACAGAGATCATGTGGGATTACTAGAGGTGACATGGGCTGTGTAGTAATATAACATCGCCTGTGCATACATTTAGGTAACACTGAGAGATCATGTGGGATTACTAGAGGTGACTTGGACTGTGCAGAAATATAACATCGCCTGTGCATACATTTAGGTAACACTGAGCTCATGTGGGATTACTAGAGGTGACTTGGGCTGTGCAGTAATATAACGTCGCCTGTGTATACATTTAGGTAACACTGAGATCATGTGGGATTACTAGAGGTGACATGGGCTGTGCAGTAATATAACAACGCCTGTGCATACATTTAGGTAACACTGAGATCATGTGGGATTACTAGAGGTGACATGGGCTGTGCAGTAATATAACATTACCTGTGCATACATTTAGGTAACACTGAAAGATCATGTGGGATTACTAGAGGTGACATGGGCTGTGCAGTAATATAACATCGCCTGTGCATACAATTAGGTAACACCGAGATCATGTGGGATTACTAGAGGTGACATGGGCTGTGCAGTAATATAAAATCGCCTGTGCATACATTTATATAACACTGAGAGATCATGTGGGATTACTAGAGGTGACATGGGCTGTGCAGTAATATAACATCGCCTGTGCATACATTTAGGTAACACTGAGCTCATGTGGGATTACTAGAGGTGACTTGGGCTGTGCAGTAATATAACGTCGCCTATGCATACATTTAGGTAACACTGAGATCAAGTGGGATTACTAGAGGTGACATGGGCTGTGCAGTAATATAACATCGCCTGTGCATACATTTAGGTAACACTGAGATCATGTGGGATTACTAGAGGTGACATGGGCTGTGTAGTAATATAACATCGCCTGTGCATACATTTAGGTAACACTGAGATCATGTGGGATTACTAGAGGTGACATGGGCTGTGCAGTAATATAACATCGCCTGTGCATACATTTAGGTAACACTGAAAGATCATGTGGGATTACTAGAGGTGACATGGGCTGTGCAGTAATATAACATCGCCTGTGCATACATTTAGGTAACACAGAGATCATGTGGGATTACTAGAGGTGACTTGGGCTGTGCAGTAATATAACGTCGCCTGTGCATACATTTAGGTAACACTGAGATATCATGTGGGATTACTAGAGGTGACATGGGCTGTGCAGTAATATAACATCGCCTGTGCATACATTTAGGCAACACTGAGAGAACATGTGGGATTACAAGAGGTGACATGGGCTGTGCAGTAATATAACATCTCCTGTGCATACATTTAGGTAACACTGAGAGATCATGTGGGATAACTAGAGGTGACATGGGCTGTGCAGTAATATAACGTCGCCTGTGCATACATTTAGGTAACACTGAGATCATGTGGGATTACTAGAGGTGACATGGGCTGTGCAGTAATATAACATCGCCTGTGCATACATTTAGGTAACACTGAGATCATGTGGGATTACTAGAGGTGACATGGGCAGTAATATAACATCACCTGTGCATACATTTAGGTTACACTGAGAGATCATGTGGGATTACTAGAGGTGACATGGGCTGTGCAGTAATATAACATCGCCTTTGCATACATGTAGGCAATACTGAGATCATGTGGGATTACTAGAGGTGACATGGGCTGTGCAGTAATATAACATCGCCTGTGCATACATTTAGGTAACACTGAAAGATCATGTGGGATTACTAGAGGTGACATGGGCTGTGCAGTAATATAACATCGCCTGTGCATACATTTAGGTAACACAAAGATCATGTGGGATTACTAGAGGTGACTTGGGCTGTGCAGTAATATAACGTCGCCTGTGCATACATTTAGGTAACACTGAGAGATCATGTGGGATTACTAGAGGTGACTTGGGCTGTGCAGTAATATAACATCGCCTGTGCATACATTTAGGTAACACTGAGATCGTGTGGGATTACTAGAGGTGACATGCGCTGTGTAGTAATATAACATCGCCTGTGCATACATGTAGGTAACACTGAGATCATGTGGGATTACTAGAGGTGACATGGGCTGTGTAGTAATATAACATCGCCTGTGCATACATTTAGGTAACACTGAGAGAACATGTGGGATTACTAGAGGTGACATGGGCTGCGCAGTAATATAACATCGCCTGTGCATACATTTAGGTAACACTAAGATCATGTGGGATTACTAGAGGTGACATGGGCTGTGTAGTAATATAACATCGCCTGTGCATACATTTAGGTAACACTGAGAGAACATGTGGGATTACTAGAGGTGACATGGGCTGCGCAGTAATATAACATCACCTGTGCATATATTTAGGTAATACTGAGATCATGTGGGATAACTAGAGATGACATGGGCTGTGTAGTAATATAACATCGCCTATGCATACATTTAGGTAACACTGAGAGAACATGTGGGATTACTAGAGGTGACATGGGCTGTGCAGTAATATAACATCTCCTGTGCATACATTTAGGTTACACTGAGAGAACATGTGGGATTACTAGAGGTGACATGGGCTGCGCAGTAATATAACATCGCCTGTGCATACATTTAGGTAACACTGAGAGATCATGTGGAATTACTAGAGGTGACACGGGCTGTGCAGTAATAGAACATCACCTGTGCATACATTTAGGTAACACTGAGAGATCATGTGGGATCACTTGAAGTGACATGGGCTGTGCAGTAATATAACATCACCTGTGCATACATTTAGTTAACACTGAGAACATGTGGGATTACTAGAGATGACATGGGCTGTACAGTAATATAACATCGCCTGTGCATACAGTTAGGTAACACTGAGATCATGTGGTATTACTAGAGGTGACATGGGCTGTGCAGTAATATAACATCACCTGTGCATACATTTAGGTTACACTGAGAGATCATGTGGGATTACTAGAGGTGACATGGGCTGTGCAGTAATATAACATCGCCTTTGCATACATGTAGGTAATACTGAGATCATGTGGGATTACTAGAGGTGACATGGGCTGTGCAGTAATATAACATTGCCTGTGCATACATTTAGGTAACACTGAGATCATGTGGGATTACTAGAGATGACATGGGCTGTGCAGTAATATAACATCGCCTGTGCATACATTTAGGTAACGCTGAGAGATCATGTGGGATTACTAGAGGTGACACGGGCTGTGCAGTAATCTAACATCGCCTGTGCATACATTTAGGTAATGCTGAGAGATCATGTGGGATTACTAGAGGTGACATGGGCTGTGCAGTAATATAACATCACCTGTTCATACATTTAGGTAACACTGAGAGATCATGTGGGATTACTAGAGGTGACACGGGGTGTGCAGTAATATAACATTGCCTGTGCATACATTTAGGTAACACTGAGATCATGTGGGATTACTAGAGGTGACTTGGGCTGTGCAGTAATATAACATCGCCTGTGCATACATTTAGGTAACACTGAGAGATCATGTGGGATTACTAGAGGTGACATGGGCTGTGCAGTAATATAACATCGCCTGTGCATACATTTAGGTAACACTGAGATCATGTGGGATTACTAGAGGTGACATGGGCTGTGCAGTAATATAACATCGCCTGTGCATACATTTAGGTAACACTGAGAGATCATGTGGGATTACTAGAGGTGACATGGGCTGTGCAGTAATATAACATCACCTGTGCATACATTTAGGTAACACTGAGATCATGTGGGATTATTAGAGGTGACATGGGCTGTGCAGAAATATAACATCGCCTGTGCATACATTTAGGTAACACTGAGAGATCATGTGGGATTACTAGAGGTAACACGGGCTGTGTAGTAATATAACATCGCCTGTGCATACATTTAGGTAACACTGAGAGACCATGTGGGATTACTAGAGGTGTCTTGGGCTGTGCAGTAATATAACATCGCCTATGCATACATTTAGGTAACACTGAGAGATCATGTGGGATTACTAGAGGTGACATGGGCTGTGCAGTAATATAACATTGCCTGTGCATACTTTTAGGTAACACTGAGATCATGTGGGATTACTAGAGGTGACATGGGCTGTGCAGTAATATAACATTGCCTGTGCATACATTTAGTAACGCTGAGAGATCATGTGGGATTACTAGAGGTGACACGGGCTGTGCAGTAATATAACATCGCCTGTGCATACATGTAGGTAACACTGAGATCATGTGGGATTACTAGAGGTGACATGGGCTGTGCAGTAATATAACATCGCCTGTGCATACATGTAGGTAACACTGAGATCATGTGGGATTACTAGAGGTGACATGGGCTGTGCAGTAATATAACATTGCCTGTGCGTACATTTAGGTAACACTGAGAGATCATGTGGGATTACTAGAGATGACATAGGCTGTGCACTGATAATAGGATTTTGGTACTTACCAGGTAAATCCTTTCTTTGAATCCATAGGGGGCACTGGAGTACTCTTGGTATATGGACGGCTTTAGCAAGAACAGGGCACTGAATATTTAAGTTTAGAAATCCCCTCCATATCCCAGAGTACCTCAGATTTTTTTCTACTGAGCCGAACAGGAGTGATAGAGAGGTTGACAATGGAGAATATATAACATAACGGACAACAATAAAGTTGACATATAACGTTACTGCCAACTAAACAGTTGACACTATAACCGATAGAACTTTAAACTTTGAACCAGTCGGTGAGAATGTGTTACCATAAGATCCCCTGAACTTACCACAAACCAGGTAACACTGCTCTGGGTGGGCGTCCAGTGCCCCCTATGGATTCAAAGAAAAGGATTTACCTGGTAAATACCAAAATCCTATTTTCTTTTTCATCCACTAGGGGTCACTGGAGTACTCCTGGGAAGTACTAAAGCTTCCCACATGGGCGGGAGAGCTGTTTGGCAGCTGTGACACTAAGCGGCCAAAGCTAGATGCTGATGCCGCAAATGTATCAAACTTGTAAAAACGCACAAACGTGTGCACTGATGACCATGTAGCCGCACGGCAAAGCTGTGTCGTAGAAGCCCCACGACCAGCTGCCCATGAATTCCCACAGAACGTGTGGAATGAGCTGTTACTGATGTAGGTGGCTGTAACCTAGCATGAAGATAAGCCTAACGTATGGTCAGTTTAATCCATCTGGATAAGGTCGGCTTAGAAGCTGGCCAACCCATCTTGGCAGCATCATAGAGAACAAACAATGTGTCCGTCTTACGAACTGTAGACGTTCAGGATACATAAACGCGTAGTGCGCGTACCACATCCAAAGTTCCAGAATCTTCTGTTAATACAGGAACTACTATTGGTTGATTGATGTGAAAAGATGACACTACCTTTGGCAAGAAAGCGGGATTCGTCCGAAGTTCCGCTCTGTCATCATGAAACACCAAATACGGTGGCTTGCATGACAAGGCACCAAAATCGGAAACACGCCTTGCCAAAGCTAAGGCTAGGAGAAAAATAGTTTTCCCAAGTGAGAAACTCAATATTCACTTGTTGTAAGGGCTCAAAATATGAAGACTGTAAGAAATCTAAAACCAGATTCAAGTCCCATGGCGCTGTAGGTGGAATGAATGGAGGCTGTACTCTGAGGACACCTTGCAGAAAGGTGTGTACAGTTGGCAATAGAGCCAATCGTCTTTGAAAGTAAATTGACAAAGCAGATACCTGCACCTTTAGTGTAGATAAACGCAGTCCTCCATCTAACCCCGTTTGTAGAAATAACAAAAGACGGGATTACTTGAAAGATAATGTCGGAAACTTCCGAGCTTCACACCAACCTATATAGGCACGCCAAATTCTGTAATAATGAGCTGCCGTAACTGGCTTCCTAGCACGTAACATGGTTGGTATAACCGATTCTGGAATGCCCTCTCTTCTTAAGAGGGCGGTCTCAACAGCCACACCCCGTCAAACGCAGCCGCGCTAAATCGGGGTAAAGGAACGGACACTGTTGTAGCAGGTCCGGACGTAGTGGGAGCGGCCAAGGATCGTCTGCGAGTAGTCCGCGGAGATCCGAGAACCAAGCTCTCCGAGGACAATGAGGTGCCACTAGTATGACTGTGGGGGACTCTCTTTTGATCCGTTTTAGCAACAGAGGGAGCAGCGGAAATGGTGGAAACAGATACACGAGGCTGTACGGCCATGCGATTGTGAGAGCATCCACCGCCACTGCCTTTGGATCTCGCGTTCTGGACACATACTGGGGCGTTTGGTGATTGTGGCGAGATGCCATCAGGTCCACCTGAGGGTAACCCCACCTCTGGACCAACATATGAAACACTTCTGGTTTTAATGCCCAGTCTCCTGAATGAAAATCCCGACTGAGATAATCTGCCTCCCAGTTGTCCACTCCCAGAATGAACACCGACAATATCACTTGGTGATATTCGTCCCAGTTGAGGATTCAAGCTACTTCCTGCATTGCCATGCGGCTTCTCGTTCCTCCTTGTTTGTTGATGTACGCGACCGCCGTCGCATTGTCTGACTGCACCTGGACAGTCTGAAACCGAAGCATGTGCACTGCTTGTCGTAGCGCATTGTAAATTGCCCGGAGTTCCAGGACATTTATAGACAGCAATCTTTCGTGATCCGCCCAGAGACCCTGGAGCTGACAATTTTGAACTACAGCTCCCAAACCTCAGACTCACGTCCGTCGTTATAATTATCCAATTCCAGGCGCCGAACCATTTCCCTGCAGTTAGATTGTGTACTTTGAGCCACCAGAGTAGAGATACCCTGGCCTATGGTGACAACCTCACCCTGTGGTGAATCTGCAGATGCGAGCATGACCACTGTGCGAGCACATCCAGTTGAAAAGGACGTGAGTGAAATCTTCCGAACTGAAGCGCTTCGAAAGCCGCCACCATTGTGCCTAAGAGGCGAATGCACAAATGTACCGAGACTGTGCGTGGCTTGAGCACTAATTGTACCAGATGACGAATAATCTGTACTTTCTGTTCTAGTAGGTAAATTCTTAGATTTACCGTATCGAGAATCATACCTAGGAATTGAAGTCGTTGAGACGGAATTAGATGTGATTTCTTGAAGTTGACAATACAACCGTGCTGAACTAGTACATTGTACGTTAGCAACGCATGTTGGAGGAGCATCTGTTGAGACGGAGCTTTGATGAGCAGATCGTCCAAGTACGGAACTATTATCACTCCCAGGGATCTGAGATGAGCTATCATCACAGACATCACTTTGGCTTCTCGTCAGCTCCTCGGGTATTCACCAAACGGTAGAGCCTGAAACTGGTTATGGTTCTGCCGTATTGCAAAACGCAAGAACCTCTGATGAGGTGGCCAAATCGGAATGTGTAAGTACGCATCCTTGAGATCTAGCGTAATCATGAATTCCTGTGGCTCTAAACCTGCAATTACTGACCGCAGAGATTCCATCTTGAATCTGTTGTAAGTGATGTACTGATTGAGACCCTTTAAGTTCAATATTGGCCTGACGGAGCCATCCGGCTTTGGTACTACAAACAGACTGGAATAATAACCCTGACCTTGTTGTTGTACAGGGACCGGAATCAAAACTGCTGAATCCAGCAGGAATTGAATGGCAATTTGCAGAACCGCCCTCTTGTCGTCCGACAGAGGCAGTCCTGTCTTGAAAAACCGCAGTGGCGGGAGACAGTCGAACTCTCTTTTGTAACCTTTTAACACTAAATTGCGGATCCACCCATCTGTGGATGTCTGGAACCACGCCAAATGGAACGTCTGAAGGCGTGCTCCCGCAATTGGAGATCAGAGATGGGTTGGGAACCCGTCATGCCACTGGCTTGTCGGTGACCTTAGCGTCCTGATGACTGGTGTTGGTTTGTTGGAAACTACGTCCTTGACCTCGTCTACCAGTCGTGGCTGTTCCTTTACCACGGCCTCAAAAGGGCTGAGGTCTAAAGGATTTGAACGCCGGGCCAGAGTATTTCCGTCTAGGTACCGTTGGAGGCAATGGTAGGAAAACAGACTTTCCTCCCGTGGCCTCAGAAATCCATTTATCCAATTCAGGACCAAACAACTTCTAGCCACCATAAGATAACGCCTCTATACCTCTTTTGACCTCTGCCTCCGCTTGCCAAGAACGCAGCCAGAGTGCTCGTCGTGCTGTAACTAGCAATGATGAAAGGCGAGAAGTGAGCTGACAGACGTCAGTAGAAGCTGTACATAGATACTCAGCAGCTTCACAGATTTGGTCAGCGAGAAGTATAAGGTGATCGTCATGCAGGGCAGACTTGAGTTCTGTTATCCATACCATTAGCGCCTTAGTTACCCAAATGCCAACCAACCCAGGTCTAAGCAACACACAGGCTGCTATATACATGGATTTTAGCATAGCTTCTATTTTACGGTCTGAAGGGTCTTTAAGCGTAGTAGCAGTTGGTACTGGTATGGTTAATTTCTTCGTAAGTTTTGATACAGACGAATCCACCAATGGCGGATTCTCCATGTAGCTGTCACAGACTCTGGAAAAGGGTAACTGGATTTAAATCTGCGAGGTATAGAAAACCGTTTATCCGGATTCTTTTGTGTTTCTACTAACATCTTATTAAGAGATTCCGAAACAGGAAAACACATTGGAGATCTCTGTCGTTTAGTAAAGACGACTTCATCATTTGTCAGAGGCTGCTCAGTTTCTGTACACTTCAGAGACTGACGTACCGCTCTGATGAGATTATCAATGCCCGGACTGTCAATATCCTTACTATCTGACTGCTGATCCAATTCGCCTTCCTCATGCTCATCTTGCGCAGTGAGGTCTGGCATAGAATCAGAATGCAACATAGCAGAAACTGGTAAATCATAAGACAAATTAAATTTATCCCTTCTACCCAAAATGGACTTGGACCTTTGGCAAGGCTGAGACCCGTCCGTTAGTTCTGGCAGTCTCACCCTTGACTCAGATCTTGCCGCTTCCCGCTCTTGTCGAGCGGCGGCCAATTGTGATTGCAATCCAGCAATGACATCTGTTAGCATAGCCCATGGAGGGTTCGGAAATTAAGCCGGCTTTGAAACCAGAGCGGAAATCGTATTCAAAGCTGAATTCACAAAACATACTGTACATGTGGTAGACCCATCCGGTAACACACTCTTACAGACATTGCAGTGAAACTGCTTTTTAGTTTTTGCTGGTGCCTTACTCATTATGCAGACAGACAATACAATATACAAAGACAGACAACTTGCACGACTCAGTAAAATAGTACTAAGGTGTGTCATATATATATATATATATATATATATATATATATATATATGGGCAAGTGCAGTGCACGTGGCCAGTATTATATGAAATCTGAACCCAAATTCCCACTAACACCCCTGCGCCTCCGGTGGAGAAGTGTTGTAGGACAGGATCTTCCAAACTGAAAGAGAAACAGGATTGAACAGGAAGCATGGTTAAAATGGCCCCCATGCCATGCTTACACTAATAATCACATGTCAGGTTATAACACACATTTAAAGTCTACAACCTGTAACCAACTGCATTAAAAAGCAACCCTGTTACTATAGGCTTAAAAGCCAATGTAATTATACCACAACCCCTGCAGCCTTGCCTTTCCATGTTAACATACTCTCTCCCCCCCTTTGCAGCCGCGCTGCTGTGAGAAGACTCGTCCCCCCCTCCCCACTGTACTCCGAGTATCGTCGTGAACCGGAGATCTTGCAGGGAGCCGGGGAGCCTGTATAGCGGCGGGACGTGGCGGTGGACTTCCAGCGGGGAGCGGGTGCCTGGGAGTGGGTGACAGGCGGATCTGCGGCCGGCGCTGTGCACAGCGTACTGTGAGCGGCTTTGAGCGGCGGCGGCAACTAGCAGGCAGCACTGGGGTGCACTAAACAACGTTCTCCACACAGCGGGGCAGCAGCGTGAGCTGACCGTCCCCAGCATACCTGAACTCCAGTGGTGAGGGGCTATGACGGGGCTTCTTCTGTAAGCTCCGTCCAGCTTCCTGCAGGATGTCTGCTCTTGGCTGTGAGGGTGCTCTTTTAGTGAGGACCGACACGCCAGTAGCTGCTTGTAGCAGCTTCCACTATCCTGGACCCACGCCTTTTGGAAGGGGGGAAGGGATGTGAATAAAGTGTAGTAAAAATCAAAATCAAAAATAAAATATTCAAAATAAGTGTGGGTGCTCCACACAATCTCTGTTAGTGCTTGAGCACAGAAAAACCACTGAGGTACTCTGGGATATGGCGGGGAGGAGAGTTCTAAATTTAAATATTCAGTGCCGTTCTTGCTAAAGCCGTCCATATCCCAAGAGTACTCCAGTGACCCCTAGTGCATGAAACAGAAACTTCTTTTCAGGGTTTGGTCAAACTCCCTCAAAAAGAGTATTTTGTTCGTGAGGAGGGAAAGTTACATTTAATTTATCTTCCTTATAAAAAAATAAGAATTTACTCACCGGTAATTCTATTTCTCGTAGTCCGTAGTGGATGCTGGGGACTCCGTAAGGACCATGGGGAATAGACGGGCTCCGCAGGAGACTGGGCTCTCTAAAAGAAAGATTAGGTACTATCTGGTGTGCACTGGCTCCTCCCTCTATGCCCCTCCTCCAGACCTCAGTTAGGGAAACTGTGCCCGGAAGAGCTGACACTACAAGGAAAGGATTTGGAATCCAGGGTAAGACTCATACCAGCCACACCAATCACACCGTACAACTTGTGATAACCATACCCAGTTAACAGTATGAACAACAACTGAGCCTCATTCAACGGATGGCTCATAACAATAACCCTTTATTAAACAATAACTATATACATGTATTGCAGAGAGTCCGCACTTGGGACGGGCGCCCAGCATCCACTACAGACTACGAGAAATAGAATTACCGGTGAGTAAATTCTTAGTTTCTCTGACATCCTAGTGGATGCTGGGGTTTCCATAAGGACCATGGGGATTATACCAACGCTCCCAAACGGGCGGGAGAGTGCGGATGACTCTGCAGCACCGAATGAGCAAACTCAAGGTCCTCCTCAGCCAGGGTATCAAACTTGTAGAACTTAGCAAATGTGTTTGAACCCGACCAAGTAGCAGCTTGGCAAAGCTGTAAAGCCGAGAACCCTCGGGCAGCCGCCCAAGAAGAGCCCCCCTTCCTTGTGGAATGGGCTTTCACTGACTTTGGATGCGGCAATCCAGCCGCAGAGTGAGCCAGCTGAATCATGCTACAGATCCAGCGAGCAATAGTCTGCTTCAAAGCAGGAGCGCCAACCTTGTTCGCTGCATACAGAATAAACAGCGAGTCAGACTTTCTGACTCCCGCCGCTCTGGAAACATACATTTTCAGAACCCGGACTACGTCCAGCAACTTGGAGTCCTCCAAGTCCCTAGTAGCCACAGGCACCACAATAGGTTGGTTCAAATTAAACGATGATACCACCTTAGGGAGAAATTAGGGACGAGTCCTCAATTCTGCCCTGTCCATATGGAAGATCAGATAGGGGCTTTTACATGACAACGCCGCCAATTCTGACACCCGCCTAGCCGATGCTAAGGCCAATAGCATGACCACTTTCCACGTGAGATACTTTAGTTCCACGGTTTTAAGTGACTCTAACCAGTGGGATTTCAGGATATCCAACACCACATTAAGATCCCAAGGTGCCACTGGTGGCACAAAAGGGGGGTGAATATGCAGCCCACCCTTAACCAACGTCTGAACCTCAGGCAGTGAAGCCAGTTCTTATTGAAAGAAAATGGATAGGGCCGAAATCTGAACCTTTATGGACCCCAAATTTAGGCCCATAGTCACCCCTGACTGTAGGAAGTGCAGGAAACGACCCAGCTGGAATTCCTCTGTAGGGGCCTTCCTGGCCTCACCCCAAGCAACATATTTTCGCCATATACGGTGATAATGCTTTGCTGTCACGTCCTTCCTAGCCCTTATCCACGTAGGAATAACTTCATCCGGAATGCCCTTTTCTGTTAGGATCCGGCGTTCAACCGCCATGCCATCAAACGCAGCCGCGGTAAGTCTTGTAACAGACAGGGCCCTTGTTGCAACAGGTCCTGTCTGAGAGGCAGAGGCCATGGGTCCTCTGTGATCATCTCTTATAGTTCTGGGTACCAAGTCCTTCTTGGCCAATCCGGAACAATGAATATTGTTCTCACTCCTCTTTTTCTTACTATTCTCAGCACCTTGGGTATGAGAGGAAGAGGAGGAAACACACAGACCGACTGGAACACCCACGGTGTCACTAGTGCGTCTACAGCTATCGCCTGAGGGTCCCTTGACCTGGCGCAATATATTTTTAGCTTTTTGTTGTGGCGGGATGCCATCATGCCCACCTGTGGCAGTTCCCATCGATTTGTAATCTGTGTGAGGACTTCTTGATAAAGTCCCCACTCTTCCGGGTGGAGGTCGTGTCTGCTGAGGAAGTCTGCTTCCCAGTCGTCCCCTCCCGGACTGAACACTGCTGACAGTGCGCTTACAAGATTCTCCGCCCAGCGAAGAATACTGGTGGCTTCTACCATCGCCACCCTGCTCCTTGTGCCGCCTCGGCGGTTTACATGAGCCACCGCGGTCTGACTGGATCAGAACCGGTTGGTCGCGAAGCATAGTCTCCGCTTGACTTAGGGCGTTGTATATGGCCCATAGTTCCAGGATATTGATGTGAAGGCAAGTCTCCTGCCTTGACCACAGCCCTTGGAAAAAATTTTTTTCCTGTGCGACTGCCCCCCACCCTGGGAGGCTTGCATCCGTGGTCACCAGGACCCAGTCCTGAATGCCGAACCTGCTACCTTCAAGAAGGTGAGCACTCTGCAGTCACCACAGGAGAGACACCCTGGCTCTGGGGAATAGGGTGATTAACTGATGCATCCGAAGATGTGATCCGTTCAGTAAGTCCCATTGGAAGGTCCTCGTTTGAAACCCGCCGAAGGGAATGGCCTCGAATGATGCCACCCTCCTTCCCAGGACACAAGTGCAGTGATGCACTGACACCTGTTTTGGTTTTAATAGATTCCTGACCGGTGTCCCGAGCTCCTGAGCTCTCTCTATCTTGGTCTGTATCTAGGATCGTTCCTAGGAGATGCAGATGAGTTGTAAGAACCAACTGCGACTTTGGAATATATAGAATCCAGCCGTGTTGCCATTACACTTCCAGAGAAAGTGATATGCTGTTCAGCAACTGCTCTCTTGATCTCGCTTTTATGAGGAGATCGTCCAAGTACGTGATAATAGTGACACCTTGCTTCCGCAGGAGCACCATCATTTCCGCCAATACCTTGGTGAACATTCTCAAGGCCGTGGAGAAACCAAGCGGCAACCTCTGAAATTGGTAATGACCATCCCGTACCTTAATTCTGAGGTACGCCTGATGAGGTGGATAAATGGGGACCTGAAGGTATGCATCCTTTATGTTGCGAGTCACCTTTCAGGCTTACAATGATCGCTCCTAGCGATGCCATCTTGAACTTGAACCTTTACAGGTATATGTTCAGGGATTTTAAATTCAATATGGGTCCGACCGAACAGTCAGGTTACGGGACTACAACATGGTCGAATAATAACCCCCTCCTTGTTGAAGGAGGGGAACCTTGACCACCACCTGTTGAAAATACAATTTGTGAATTGCAGTTAACACTGTTTCCCTCTCGTGGGGGGAAGCCGGCAGGGCCGTCGGTGAGGGGGCATCTTCTCAAAGTCCAGCTTATATCCCTGATACACAATATCTATTGCCCAGGGATCTAACAGGGAGTGAACCCACTTGTGGCTGAACTTACGAAGGCGTGCCCCCCACCGGGCCTAGCTCCGCTTGTGGAGCCCCAGCGACATGCGGTGGATTTTTGTAGAGGCCGGGGAGTACTTCTGTTCCTGGGAACTAGCTGTTGTGCAGCTTCTTTCCTCTGCCGCCACCTCTGGCAAGAAAGTACGCACCTCGGACTTTCTTGTTTCTTTATTCGAAAGGCTGCATTTGATGTCGTGCTTTCCTAGGCTGTGCAGGAATGTATGGCAAAACATCAGAATTACCAGCTATAGCTGTGGAGACCAGGTCCGAGAACCCTTCTCCACACAATCCTCAGCCTTCCACATGCCTCTTAAGTCGGCATCATCTGTCCATTGCATATTCTACAGGACACGTCAAGCAGAAATCGACATAGCTTTGACTCTAGGACCCAGTATACTCATGTCTCTTTGAGCATGTTTTACACATAGGTATATATATATATATATATATATATATACCTATCACTTAAGACAGCATCTTTAATATATATATCTCTATATATACATATATATATCTATATGCATACTAGGGTCTTAATCTCTGCTGATAAGGTACCTGTCCATGCTGCCACAGCGCTATAAACCCATGCCGACACAATCGCCGGTCTGAGTAGTATACTAGAATGTGCACGCTATCTGCAGGATTCCTGAGAGTAGCTAGTGCTACCGTCTGTGCAAAGCAGGACACCCTAGGGGAAGATTCTCAACACATCCTGGCCCTAGTGGGGAAAGGATACTGCCTGAGAATTTCTTGTGGGAAGCTGCAGTCTCTTGTCTGGAGATTCCCGCTCTTTTTCCTCATGAGAGGAGGGAAATTTACCTCAGCTTTCTTCCCCTTAACATGTGTACCCTTGTGTCAGGGACAAATGAGTCATCAGTGATATGCAAATCATCTTTTATTACAATAATCATATATTGAATACCTTTCAGCCATTTTGGCTGTAATTTTGCATTATCGTAGTCGACACTGGAGTCAAACTCTGTGACTATATCAGTGTTTATTATTTTGGATAGTGAGCATTGTAAGACTCTGAAGGTCTCTGTGACATAGGGACAGACATAGGTATATTTCCTGTCTGTTCTCAAATCTTTTGTGCAATAAATTCACCTTGGCACATACACATATCCAAACAGGTGTCGGCGTTGTCGACGGAGACACCCTCTCACACACATATCTTCTCTATCTCCTCCTTAGGGGAGTCTTTTACCTCAGACATGTCGACACACGCGTACCGACACACCACACACACAGGGGATGCTCTATTTGAAGACAGTTCCCCCACAAGGTCCTTTGGAGAGACAGAGAGAGAGTATGCCAGCACACACCCCAGCGCTATATAACCCAGGGATTACACTACAACTCAGTGTTTACCCAGTAGCTGCTGTATATTCAATTTTGCGCCTAAATTTATGTGCCCCCCCCCCCCCCCCCCTCTTTTCACCCTTTGTGTATCTGGATACTGCAGGGGAGAGCCTGGGGAGCTTCTTTCCAGCGGAGCTGTGAAGAGAAAAATGGCGCTGGTGTGCTGAGGAAGAAGGCCCCGCCCCCTCAGTGGCGGGCTTCTGTCCCGCTTTCTGTGGTAGAAAATGGCAGGGGATTTTACATATATACAGTGCCTGACTGTATATATGTAGATTTTGCCACAAGGTACTTCAAATTCCTGCCCAGGGCGCCCCCCCCCCCCCCCCCTACAGTGACCAGAGTGTGTGGTGTGCTGTGGGAGCAATGGCGCACAGCTGCGGTGCTGTGCGCTACCTTAAATGAAGACAGGAGTCTTCAGCCGCCGATTTCGCAGTCTTCCAGCTTCTGTTCTTCTGGCTCTAGAGGGGGACGGCGGCGCGGCTCCGGGAACGGACGATCGAGGACAGCTGCCTGTGTTCGAACCCTCTGGAGCTAATGGTGTCCAGTAGCCTAAGAAGCGCAACCTAGCTGTGAACAGGTACGTTTGCTTCTCTCCCCTCGGTCCCTCGTAGCAGTGAGTCTGTTGCCAGCAGAAGCTCACTGAAAATAAAAAACCTAACAAATACTTTCTTTAACTAGCAGGCTCAGGAGAGCCCACTAGGAGCACCCAGCTCTGGCTGGGCACAGATTCTAACTGAGGTCTGGAGGAGGGGCATAGAGGGAGGAGCCAGTGCACACCAGATAGTACCTAATCTTTCTTTTAGAGTGCCCAGTCTCCTGCGGAGCCCGTCTATTCCCCATGGTCCTTACGGAATCCCCAGCATCCACTAGAACGTCAGAGAAATAAGCCTACTCCTGAGGTAAAGGAGGGGCTTCCGTAACTTCCAAGACCTCCTTTATAGCAACAATCATGTATTAAATGCTTTTTGCCAATTTAGGTTCTATTCCCCTGGAAACACTAGTGTCGACACAGGAATCAGATTCCGTGTCGGTATCAGTTTTTACTATTTGTGCAAATGGTCTCCTGTGGATAAAAAGGCAGAACTATGAAAAATCACATCTTCCACTGATTTTCTCCAGGTTTCTGCATGAGACTCAGACTTATCCAATCTCTTACTGATATGAGTCACACTATCACGTAATTCTTTCACCCATTCAGGCTCTTGGTGTGCCGGCAGCACCACCACATTACAACTCTGTGTCCCTAAAATGGCTCCCTCAGGGGAAGAACACCCTGCCTCAGACATGTCACACTCGTGTACACCACACCACAGACACTCCGGGGCTTATAGGGGACAGACCCACAGTAAAATCTGTCAGGACACAGATAGGATTTTCCAGCTCACAACCCAGCACTAGTGATAATAACCATGTAACACAGAATGTCCACAGACCTGTAGCGCTTTTATAATGATAAATTCACAATAAGGCACCAAATTACACTGCGTCACCCCTGTTTTGCACCCTGATACTTGGGTCAGAAGAGTAGAAGGACCAGCATTCTTCTCTGCAGCTTGCTAGGAGAGAAAATGGCGCTGAGGAGTGTACTGGCTGACTGAGGAGGAAGCCCCGCCCCCTGCAATGGCGCGTTTCTCCTCAGAGATTCCAATTCTAATTTTTATACTGGCGGGGGTAGTACTGTGCCTCAGCAACTTATGTCCCCATATAATTTATGCTGCTCAGGGCGCCCCCCCCCCGTGCCCTGCAGTGCCTGTGTGTGAATGGTAGCATGGCGCGCAGCGTTCCCGCCCACTGCGCGGTACCTGTTAGCCGTCACGATGGTTGAAGATACTTTTTCTTCTTACACTCACCTGTCTTCTGGCTCTGTAAGGGGGGTGATGGCGTGCTGTGGGAGTGAGCACATAGCTGCAGCTAGCGTTCAGTACCCTTCTGGAGCGAATGGTGTCCTGTCAGCCAGGAGCAGAGCCATGAAACTCTTCAGGAAGTTGGTTCTGCTTCTGCCCCCTCAGTCCCATGAAGCAGGGAGACTGTTGCCAGCAGCCTCCATGAAAATAAAAACCCTAACATAAGTCTTTTCAGAGAAACTCAGTAGAGCTCCCCTGGAGTGCATCCAGTCTGCCTGGGCACATTTTCTAAACTGAGGTCTGGAGGAGGGGCATAGAGGGAGGAGCCAGTTCACACCCTTGAAAAGTCTTAAAGTGCCCATGGCTCCTGCGGAACCGTCTATACCCCATGGTACTAAAGGAGACCCCAGCATCCTCTAGGACGTATGAGAAAAGGCCTCCTCAACTTGCTCAGGGGTTGTGTCGGCAATAATTAACACATCTCTCATGGCCTCAATCATCAACTGCACCCCCTTAGCAAGTGATGCCGTCCCCCTCTACACATCCCCGTCACCGTCTGCTGTGTCAGAATCGGTATCCGTGTCATCCTGCGTAATGTGGGCAAGATCACGTGTGTGAGAATGTACCGCAGGGGACCCCGAGGGAACAGAACCGGGCCCTACAGCCATAGAGGACTGTAATACCTGAGTGGCAGTATCAGTCCTAGCAACACGGTCAGAAATCTGAGAAATAACCCCCCTAAGAGAGGCTGACCACTCCGGTTCCATAGCCGGGATCTGCGCTACAACAGTGCAATCCTGATTACATGGGATGAGATCTTCCTGTGAAGAGATATCCTCTGCAGCATATGAGACAGAGTCTCTAGACATGTTTGCTTGTACACCCCACACACACACAGGGTACTGGGCAGACAGAGCCCCCCCCCAAGAATGGCAGAGAGACACAGAGATTGGAGCCAATCCACACACAGCGCTATTACAGGTATAAGGAGACCCCAAACCAGCGCTGACTGTGTCCATTAATATGTGACCCTGCCTATATACAGCCCCCCTTCTACCGTACAGATAGCTGGAGTTGCTCTGGAGGGACTGCTCTTCACAGGCAGAGTGGATGCAGACAGGAAAATGGCGCTGAACGCTGCTGGGTCCGCTCTGAGGAGAAGCTCCGCCCCTGTAATGGCGCTGTCCTCCCGCTCTTGAAGATTATCCTGGCATGAGGAGTTTTGGTGCTGGCTGAGATACAGGGACCCCGACAGGCTGTGTGGTAAGTATAGGGCGTAGGTGTCGGCTCAGGGCGTCCCACACAACGCCACACCAAGTGCTGCTGAGCCCCGGAGCGCAGTTATCACTGCGCTCCCTACCCTGTTGCCGCCTTCTTCACATCGGCTCCACACTTGCCAGGGGCTGAAGACTCTTCAGCTCTGCAAGGGGGTGGTGGCATGCTGCTGGGGTGAGCGTTCCCCTGTGGCGGGGAGCGATCTATCCCCTCTGGAGCTCAGTGTCCAGTCAGCGGAGATAGTGGCTCAGACCCTGCAGGGTGGACACTGCTCCCCCCCTCAGTCCCTCGATGCAGGGAGGATGTTGCCAGCAGCCTCCCTGTAAAAAAACAAACCCTAAAAAAACTTTTACTAAAGAAGCTCAGTAGAGCTCCCCTAGCTGTGACCGGCTCCTCCGGGCACATTTTCTAAACTGGGTCTGGAGGGGGGGTCCCGGTGTGAGGAGCCAGTCCACACTGTTGGACTCTTGGGGTGCCGGTGGCTCCTGGTGGGCCCATCTATGCCCCATGGTACTAATATGGACCCCAGCATCCTCTAGAACGTAAGAGAAAAGTGGTTTATATACAGACCGGCGTGTGCTAATAGTGACACTCTCAGGGCATGTAATACCATAGGCAGAGGTACTGTGAGGGGGAGAGCAGGATAGGGGCTGATGGCTCCTGATGTATGAGATACACCAGAGAGTGTGGGGAGGAGACTGGTCAGATCTCTGGGCTGGTAACACACAGTGACATGATGTGAGGGGTAGAGCAGGAGTATAATAGGGGCTGATGGCTCCTGATGTATGAGATACACCAGAGAGTGTGGGGAGGAGACTGGTCAGATCTCTGGGCTGGTAATACACAGTGACATGATGTGAGGGGGAGAGCAGGAGTATAATAGGGGATGATGGCTGCTGATGTATGAGATACACCAGAGAGTGTGGGGAGGAGACTGGTCAGATCTCTGGGCTGGTAACACACAGTGACATAATGTGAGGGGGAGAGCAGGAGTATAATAGGGGCTGATGGCTCCTGATGTATGAGATACACCAGAGAGTGTGGGGAGGAGACTGGTCAGATCTCTGGGCTGGTAACACACAGTGACATGATGTGAGGGGGAGAGCAGGAGTATAATAGGGGCTGATGGCTCCTGATGTATGAGATACACCAGAGAGTGTGGGGAGGAGACTGGTCAGATCTCTGGGCTGGTAACACACAGTGACATGATGTGAGGGGGGAGAGCAGGAGTATAATAGAGGTGATGGCTCCTGACTCCACGCTGGGAAAATACATATTCCTCATAAGTTTGTACTGACAGAGGAGGGTGTAGTATAAGAGATTGCTGTAGTGACTGAGCAAGGAGAATATGTGACTCTTTTATGTAATAAGTGTATATTACTCACCTGTGCTGATATCTGTAAGGATTTCCTCCTCCTTACACTGCTGATCACCCCTCACATACGTCTCTTCTTCTCCCTCTATATCTTCTGTCTTTATATCAGTCACATACGTCTCTTCTTCTACCTCTATATCTTCTGCCTTTATATCAGTCACATACGTCTCTTCTTCTTCCTCTATATCTTCTGCCTTTATATCAGTCACATACGTCTCTTCTTTTCCCTCTATATCTTCTGCCTTTATATCAGTCACATACGTCTCTTCTTCTCCCTCTATATCTTCTGTTTTAATATCAGACTGACGTTCTACCTAAAAGACAAACAAACACTATAATGACATTTGCACAGTCAGATTAAGCTGAGGTGAAACAGTATAATATCAGTGTATAAGACACACACAGCTCCTCTACAGATCATATAGTGACAGTCACTTTGGTATATTGGGGAGACCCTAAATACCACCTAGCTGATCCTCATGTGGGGTCCTGTGATTCTCCTCTGTACAGTCCTGGGAATACAGAGGACGGGGACATCTCTCTGGGTTATCTCTGTTACTGGGTCTATCTGTAGGAGACACACAGTGACTGAGTACAGTGTATATATGTGATTATCAGATGATGTGTGTATATAGGGGGCCCCCATACCTGCTCTCCCCTGTACAATACATGACAGTCTCCTCTTACCCCGTGATGTTAGGGGCCGGTGATACTCCATCATCAAGTCCTTGTACAGACACCTGTGTTCCTCTATATACTCCCCCTCCTGCATGGAGACATAGACAGTGACATCCTGACACCTTATAGGTACCTGACACACAGTGATACAGTCATCATCCAGACACATCCCCTGGTGTTACTGTATAATGCCCCATTCCCAGCAGTCACCTCTCCAGTCAACATCCAGACACGTCCCCCGGTGTTACTGTATAATGCCCCAATCCTGTCAGTCACCTCTCTAGTCATCACCCAGACACGTCCCCTGGTGTTACTGTATAAAGCCCCATTCCCTGCAGTCAACAATCCAGTCATCACCCAGACACGTCCCCCGGTGTTACTGTATAATGTCCCATTCCCAGCAGTCACCTCTCCAGTCATCACCCAGACACATCCACTGGTGTTACTGTATAATGTCCCATTCCCAGCAGTCACCTTTCCAGTCATCACCCAGACACATCCCCCTGTGTTACTTTATAATGTCCATTCCAAGCAGTCACCTCCCCAGTCATCACCTAGACACAGCTGCGTGTTACTGTATAATGTTCCATTCCCAGCAGTCACCTCCCCAGTCAACACCCAGACACGTCCCCCGGTGTTACTGTATAATGATCTCACCTCACCAGTCATGTCCCTGTATTATTACTATAGATATAAGTGAAGTCACTGTTATGCTCCCAGATCCCCTCACCTCCCCAGTCATGTCCCTGTATTATTACTATAGATATAATTGATGTCACAGTGACACTCCCAGGAGTGTAATATACATTTGCTCCATACTGCTCCAATTATCATCTGTTACACATGCCAGGTATATTATGGTCTCTGCTTTAATATATCCTAGAATTTGAGCAATATTTTCAATCCCCACAATTACATATAATAAAATTACTAATAATAATTTTAAACAACAACAACACTAAAGGCTGCACCCCAGTATAAAAATAATAACAACAGGACACCACAGGCTGCTCCTCCTGTATAAAAATCATAACAACAACAGGACACCCCAGGCTACTTCCCCTGTACAATAAAAATAACAACAACAGGAGGACACCACAGGCCGCTCCCTCTGTATAATATTTTTATCAGGACACCACAGGCTGCTCCTCCTGTATAATAATAATAACAACAACAACATCAACTGGACACCACATGGTGCTCCCTCTGTATAATAATAAAAAAAGATAACAGGACACCACAGGCTGTTTCTCCTGTATAATAACAAAAACAACTGTACACCACAGGCTGCTCCCCTTGTATAATAGTAACAACAACAGGACACCACTGGCTGCTCATTTTGTATAATAATAATAATAATAACAACAGGACACCACAGGCTGCTTCTCCTGTATAATAATAACTGGATACCACAGGCTGCTCCCCCAGTATAATAATAATAATAATAATAGGACACCACAGGCCGCTCCCCCTGTATAATACTAAAAGGATATCACAGGATGCTCCTTCTGTATAATAAAAATAACAGGACACCACAGGCTGCTCCCCCTGTATAATACTAACAGGATACCACAGGCTGCTCCTTCTGTATAATAATAATAACAACAACATCTGGATGCCACAGGCTGCTCCTCCTGTATAATAATAATAATAATAACAACATCAACTGGACACCACATGGTGCTCCCTCTGTATAATAATAATAAAAAAAAAGATAACAGGACACCACAGGCTGTTTCTCCTGTATAATAACAACAACAACAACAACAACAACAACAACAGGACACCACAGGCTCCTTCTCCTGTATAATAATAACTGGACACCACAGGTTGCTCCCCCAGTATAATAATAATATTATATTATTATTATTAATAATAGGACACCACAGGCCGCTCCCCCTGTATAATACTAAAAGGATACCACAGGCTGCTCCTTCTGTATAATAAAAATAACAGGACACCACAGGCTGATCCCCCTGTATAATACTAACAGGATACCACAGGCTGCTCCTTCTGAATAATAATAACAACAACAACAACAACAACATCTGGATGCCACAGGCTGCTCCTCCTGTATAATAATAATAATAATAATAATAATAATAACAACAACAACATCAACAACATCTGGATGCCACAGGCTGCTCCTCCTGTATAATAATAATAATAATAATAATAATAACAACATCAACCACAACAACAGGACACCACAGGCTGCTCCCCCTGTATAATAATAATAATAACACCACCACCACCACCACAACAGGCTGCTCCACTTTATAGTATTAATAACAGGAAACCATAGGCTGCTCCCACTGTATAATAATAATAATAATAATAATAATAATAATAATAATAATAATAAGACACCACAGGCTGCTCCTGCTGTATAATGATAATAATAGGACAACACAGGATACTCCTCCTGTATAATAATAACAACAACAACAACAACAACAACAACAGGGCACCATAGGCTGCTCCCCCAGTATAATAATAACAGGACACCACAGGTTGCTCCACCTGTATAAAAAGAATAATAATAATAAAATAATAATAATAACAGGACAGCACAAGCTGCTCCTCCTGTATAAAAATAACAGGACATCACAGGCTGATCCTCCTGCATAATAATAACAACAGGACACCACAGGCTGCTCCCCCTGTATAATAATAACAACAGCACACCACTGACTGCTCTCCCTGTATTATTATTATAATAATAATAATAATAATAACAACAACAACAACTGGTCACCATAGGCTGCTCCCCTTGTATGATAATAATAACAACAGGACACCACAGGCTGCTCCTCCTGTATAATATTATTATTATTAAACAGGGGGAGCAGCCTGTGGTGTCTTGTTATTATTATTAAACGGGGAGCAGCCTGTGGTGCCCTATTATTATTATACAGGGGGAGCAGACTGGGATGTCCTGTTATTATTATAATTATACAGGGGGAGCAGCCTATGGTGGCTTGTTATTAGTATTATGCAGGAGGACCAGCCTGTGATGTCCTGTTAATAATAATAATAACATTATTATTATTATTATACAGGGGGAGCAGCCTGTGGTGTCCTGATATTAATATTATACAGGGGGAGCAGCCTGTGGTGTCTTATTATTATTATTAATAAGACACCACAGGCTGCTCCCCGTGTATAATATTAATATCAGGACACCACAGGCTGCTCCCCCTGTATAATACTAATAATAATAATAATAACAACAACAGGACATCACAGGCTGATCCTCCTGCATAATACTAATAACAAGCCACCATAGGCTGCTCCCCCTGTATAGTAATAATAACAACAGGAAATCACAGGCTGCTCCCCCTGTTTAATAATAATAAAAGGACACCACAGGCTGCTCCCCCTGTATAGTAAGACGCCATTACCTGATCTCTACGGACAGTGAGGATTCCCGTGTGTGGAATAGAATGCAGTGACCGGAAGTAAGGTGGACCGCACAGGCCGGAAGGAGGGAATGATTGGCACAGGCCGCTTCCTAGTTACTGGCGGCACCCCTCCTACACCCCGCCCACAGTCCGCGCTCTGTAATGACCATATATGTCCTCAGTGCAGGAGGCCGGCGGCCATTTTCTTGTAGACAAGTCCGGCAGCAGCTGCAGCAGCAATAGGGTCCCTGGCCGGGTAGTGACGTCAGGAGTGGCGGCCATTTTCCCCTGGTCTGAGCTCCTCCTTCCTTCTATCATTCCCACAAGGCAGCAGGAGCAGAGAGCAGCCATTGCTGTGTCTGGCAGCAGGTAATGATATTATTATTATTATTCTATAGGCTGAGCAGCTCTGGTGTCAGGTTCTGTACTACAGGGGGAGCAGCCTCTGGTGCCTTGTTATAGTGCAGCTGGAGCAGCCTCTGGTGCTGCATTATCCCTGTACAGGTGGCTGACACTCTAGTGTCCTATTACTGTAATACAGGTGACGCAGACCCCGCCGTTACCGTAATACAGGCGGAGCAGACCCCGCCGTTACCGTAATACAGGCGGAGCAGACCCCGCCGTTACCGTAATACATGTGGCGCAGACCCCGCCGTTACCGTGATACAGGTGGTGCAGACCCCGCCGTTACCGTAATACAGGTGGCGCACACCCCGGCGTTACCGTAATACAGGTGGCACAGACCCCGCCGTTACCGTAATACAGGTGGCGCACAACCCGGCGTTACCGTAATACAGGTGGCACAGACCCCGCCTTTACCGTAATACAGGGGGCGCAGACCACCCGCCGTTACAGTAATACAGGTGGCGCAGACCCCGCGTTTACCGTAATACAGGGGGCGCAGACCACCCGCCGTTACAGTAATACAGGTGGCGCAGACCCCGCCGTTACCGCAATACAGGTGGCGCAGACCCCGCCGTTACCGCAATACAGGTGGCGCAGACCCCGCCGTTACCGCAATACAGGTGGCGCAGACGCCACCGTTACTCTTATACAGGTGGCGCAGACCCCGCCGTTACCGTAATACAGGTGGCGCAGACCCCGCCGTTAATGTAATACAGGTAGCGCAGATCCCGCCGTTACCGTAATACAGGTGGAGCAGACCCCGCCATTACCTTAATACAGGTGGCGCAGACCCTGCCGTTACCATAATACAGCTGGCGCAGACACCACAGTTACCGCAATACAGGTGGCGCAGACCCTGCCGTTACCTAATACAGGGAACGCAGAACCCTCCGTTACCGTAATACGGGGGTCGCGGACCACACCATTACCGTAATACAGGGGGGTGCGGACCCCACCGTTACCATAATACAGGTGGCGCAGACCCCGCCGTTAGTGTAATACAGGTGGCGCAGACCCCGCCGTTACTGTAATACAGGGGGCGCAGACCCCGCCGTTACCGTAATACAGGTGGCACAGACCCCGCCGTTACCCTAATACAGGTGCGCAGACCCCGCCGTTACCCTAATACAGGTGGCGCAGACCCCGCCATTACCATAATTCTATACAGAGATAGGGGCCAGTGTTGTATTAATATACAGGGGAGCTGTATTAATATACAGGGGAGCGGCATGTTTGTCCTACTCTACAGGGGGAGCGGCCTGTGTTGCCCTTTTATACGGGGGAGGGGTCTGTTGTGTCTTGTTACTATTATATAGGGTGAGCGGCATGTATTGTCTTTCTATACAGAAGGAGTGGCCTGTGTTGTCATAATATACAGGGGTAGCATCCTGTACTGTCATAGTATACAGGGGGGTGGCCTGTGTTGTCATAATATACAGGGGGAGTATCCTGTGTTGTCATAATATACAGGGGTAGCATCCTGTGCTGTCATAATATACAGGGGTAGTATCCTGTGCTGTCATAGTATACAGGAGTAGGATCCTGTGTTGTCATAATATACAGGGTGAGCGGCCTGTGTTGTCATAGTATACAGGGGTAGCATCCTGTGTTGTCATAATGTACAGCAGGAGCGGCCTGTGTTGTCATAATATGCAGGGGGAGCCGCCTGTGTTGTCATAGTATACAGGGGGAGCCGCCTGTGTTGTCATAATATATAGGGGTAGCATCCTGTGTTGTCATAATATAAATGGGTAGCATTCTGTGTTGTCATTATATACAGGGGGAGTGGCCTGTGTTGTCATAATATAAATGGGTAGCATCCTGTGTTGTCATAATATACAGGGGTAGCATACTGTGTTGTCATAGTATACAAGGGGAGCAGCCAGTGTTGTCATAATATACTGGGGCAGCATCCTGTGTTGTCATAATATATAGGGGTAGCATCCTGTGTTGTCATAATATACAGTGGTAGCGTCCTGTGCTGTCATAGTATACAGGGGAGTGGCCTGTGTTGTCATAGTATACAGGGGGAGCGGCCTGTGTTGTCATAATAGACAGGAGGAGCGGCCTGTGCTGTCATAATATACAGGGGTAGCATCCTGTGTTGTCATAGTATACAAGGGGAGCAGCCTGTGTTGTCATAATATACAGGGGTAGCACCCTGTGCTGTCATAATATACAGGGGGAGCGGCCTGTGTTGTCATAATAGACAGGGGTAGCATCCTGTGTTGTCATAATATACAGGGGGAGTGGCCTGTGTTATAATATCAGTGGTAGCATCCTGTGTTGTCATAATATACAGGGGGAGCGGCCTGTGTTGTCATAATATACAGGGGTAACATCCTGTGCTGTCATAATATACAGGGGTAACATCCTGTGCTGTCATAGTATACAGGTGTAGCATCCTGTGTTGTCATAATATACAGGGTGAGTGGCCTGTGTTGTCATAATATACAGGGGTAGCATCCTGTGCTGTCATAGTATACAGGGGTAGCATCCTGTGTTGTCATAATATACAGGGGGAGCGGCCTGTGTTGTCATAATAGACAGGGGTAGCATCCTGTGTTGTCATAATATACAGGGGGAGTGGCCTGTGTTATAATATCAGTGGTAGCATCCTGTGTTGTCATAATATACAGGGGGAGTGGCCTGTGTTGTCATAATATACAGGGGTAGCATCCTGTGTTGTCATAATATACAGGGGAAGTGGACTGTGTTGTCATAATATACAGGGGTAGCATCCTGTGTTGTCATAGTATACAGG
This sequence comes from Pseudophryne corroboree, assembly GCF_028390025.1. Taxonomy (NCBI): domain Eukaryota; kingdom Metazoa; phylum Chordata; class Amphibia; order Anura; family Myobatrachidae; genus Pseudophryne; species Pseudophryne corroboree. Next base: position 112,835 of record NW_026970296.1, on the reverse strand, counting down.
GGGAGTGGACTGTGTCAGTGGCGTAACTACTGCCCCCGCAGTCCTCGCGGTGGCTTGGGGGCGAGGGGCTGCGGGGGCGCCACTGATTTAGAACAGATTGACATGCGGACGAGCGTCCGCATGTCAATCTGCGATCTCCTCTCCGGCTCTCCCTCCCTGCGGTGCCTGCTCCTCCGGCACCCCCCCTATGTGTTGGAGGGACACGAGCGCATCGCGCGTCTCTCCTGTGTCCCTCCTGGCTCTCCCCCGGCCGGTCTAAGGAAGCATGTGCCGTTCGTGAGCTCTGATTGGCTCACGAACGGCACTTCCTTCATTAGACCAGCCGGGGGAGAGCCAGGAGGGACACAGGAGAGACGCGCAATGCGCTTGTGTCCCTCCAACACATAGGGGGGGGGCCGGGGGAGCAGGCACTGGGGCATATACCTGGCACTGGGGGGACAGATCTGGCACTGGGGCATATACCTGGCACTGGGGGGACAGATCTGGCACTGGGGACATATACCTGGCACTGGGGGGACAGATCTGGCACTGGGGACATATACCTGGCACTGGGGGGACAGATCTGGCACTGGGGACATTTACCTGGCAGTGGGGGGGCATATACCCGGCACTGAGGGCATGTACCTGGCACTGGGGGGGCATATACCCGGCATTGGGGGGGGCATATACCTGGCACTGGGGGCATGTACCTGGCACTGGGGGGCATATACCCGGCACTGGTGGGGGAATATACCTGGCACTGGGGGCATGTACCTGGCACTGGGGGCATATACCCGGCACTGGGGGGTGCATATACCTGGCACTGGGGGGGCATATACCCAGCACTGGAGGCATATACCTGGCACTGGGGGGGAAGCAGGCACTGGGGGGGAATATCTGGCACTGGGGGCATGTACCTGGCACTGGGGGCATGTACCTGGCACTGGGGGCATATACCCGGCACTGGGGGGCATAAACCCGGCACTGGGGGCATATACCCAGCACTGGAGGCATATACCTGGCACTGGGGGGGAAGCAGGCACTGGGGGGGAATATCTGGCACTGGGGGCATGTACCTGGCACTGGGGGCATATACCCGGCACTGGGGGGGCATATACCCGGCACTGGGGGCATATTCCCGGCACTTGGGGCATATACCTGGCACTGGGGGGGAAGCAGGCACTGGGGGGGAATATCTGGCACTGGGGGCATATAACTGGCACTGGGGGGCATATACCTGGCACTGGGGGGCATATACCTGGCACTGGGGGGGAATATCTGGCACTGTGGGAGAATATCTGGCACTGGGGGGGTATATACCTGGCACTGGGGGCATATACCTGGCACTGGGGGGCATATACCTGGCACTGGGGGAATATACCTGGCACTGGGGGGGCATATACCCGGCACTGGGGGCATATACCCGGGACTGGGGGGGCATATACCTGGCACTGGGTGGGGAAGCAGGCACTGTGGGGGAATATCTGGCACTGGGGGCATATGTGGCACTGGGAGCACGGCCCTAGCAACAAGCACTACTCACTAGCAACGAGCATGACACCCAGTGCATGAAACCCCTGGCAACGAGCATGACATCCTGGCACCGTGCATGGAACCAAGTGCATGAAACCCCTGGCAACAAGCAGGTAATTTAAAAGTAATTGGAAGCCTTACTGTAGAACTTAATGTGTAATGGGCATTACGGTGTGTGGCATAATGTATCACGGACATTGCAGTGTGTGTCATAATGTATCTGGCATTACGGTGTGTTGTATACTATGTCACGGGCATTGTGGTATGTGGTATAAAGTCTCAGGATCATTGTGGTGTGTGTCATACTGTGTCACAGACATTGTATGTGCTATAATGTATCAGGGGCATTGCAGTGTGTAGCATAATGTATAACGGGCATTGCGATTCCTGGCATAATGTGTCACACGCATTACGGTGTGTGGAATAATGTGTCACAGGCATTACGGTGTGTGGCATAATGTGTCGGGGGCATTACGGTGTGTGGCATAATGTGTCGGGGGCATTACGGTGTGTGGCATAATGTGTCGGGGGCATTACAGTGTGTGGCATAATGTGTAGGGGGCATTACGGTGTGTGGCATAATGTGTTGGGGGCATTACGGTGTGTGGCATAATGTGTAGGGGGCATTACGGTGTGTGGCATAATGTGTTGGGGGCATTACGGTGTGGCATAATGTGTGGGGGGCATTACGGTGTGTGGCATAATGTGTGGGGGGCATTACGGTGTGTGGCATAATGTGTCGGGGGCATTACGGTGTGTGGCATAATGTTTCGGGGGCATTACGGTGTGTGGCATAATGTGTCACACGCATTACGGTGTGTGGCATAATGTGTCGGGGGCATTACGGTGTGTGGCATAATGTGTCGGGGGCATTACGGTGTGTGGCATAATGTGTCGGGGGCATTACAGTGTGTGGCATAATGTGTAGGGGGCATTACGGTGTGTGCATATTGTGTCATGTGCATTATTGTCAGTGATCGCAAAAACGCGCTATGGCGCGTATTTTACCCAGAAACAGCCGCCCGGGACTCACATTTAGAAGATGAGCGGGTCCCACAGGACGCGCTCATCTGAATATGTGTTTGCATGTGTTAAGCCTGTCAGCGGAATGCAGGAGGTGACTGGCTGTTTCCTCGGCCAATCACCTCCTGTAGTCTCCATCCAATCACAGCCTGCAGCATCTCCCGCTTTGAATCCTGCTCCCCGCCAGCACATGAATCTGTGCTGCAGGGCTGACAGACTGGCCCCGCTCATCCGGCTCCACTGCCGCTCTGCCGCCAGCACCCTCCTCTGCGACTGGGAGTACAGCTCCGGATCTGCCCGCCGCCACCCCCCTACCCGGGACCCGCTCAACGCCCCACCGAGACCCGACAACTACCTTCCAGCAGGAGCCGCCCGGGCTGCGCAGCTCCCGCTGTAGGTAAGCAGTAGACAGTGCTGCATCGCACCGCTTCACCTGGAGTAGCTGGTGCAGATGCGGGATGTCCGGGGGCTGCAAGCTCCGTGTGTGCAATGTGAGGCCGCTCAGAGTGTCCGGGCCTCACTGACACCATTTTTCTGACAGCACAGTGCAGTGAGTGCACTGGCACAAGTAGCCAGCCTGCGCCGCAGCATGAAGGAGCTATCTGTGAAATCGCAAGCAGAGGCTGGCAAGAAGGAGCTCCTCCGATCGCTTCCCCTGACGGGCTGGCCACTGCTAAATATACCAGTAATCAGTACAACTGTGCAGTGACACTGACTTTCCCATTGCACCTGGGGCTCCACTACTTTGACACAGTTGGAACTGATTATCGGTATATTTAGCAGTGGCCAGCCCGTCAGGGGAAGCGATTGGATGAGCTCCTTCTTGCCAGAGAACAGCCTCTGCTTGCGATTTCACATAGAGCTCCTCCAGGCTGCGGCTACTACAGGCGCAGGCTGGCTACTTGTGCCAGTGCACTCACTGCACTGTGCTGTCAGAAAAAATGGTGAGTGTCAGTGAGTTGCTGCTGGGGGCGGAACCACTTGTGTCAAACGGCCCCTTCGTGCAACTGGAGGTGATAAGTGAGTGGTTACTGCAATGTGCCTCAGTGCTCTACCAGGCGCATTGTGTATAATAACGTGCTCTACCAGGCGCATTGTGTATAATAACGTGTTCTACCTGGCGCAATGTGTATGATAACGTGCTCTACCTGGCGCAATGTGTATGATAACGTGTTCTACCTGGCGCAATGTGTATGATAACGTGCTCTACCTAGTGCAATGTGTATGATAACTTGCTCTACCAGGCGCATTGTGTATAATAACGTGTTCTACCTGGCGCAATGTGTATGATAACGTGTTCTACCTGGCGCAATGTGTATGATAACGTGCTCTACCAGGCGCATTGTGTATGATAACGTGTTCTACCTGGCGCAATGTGTATGATAACGTGTTCTACCTAGTGTAATGTGTATAATAACGTGCTCTACCTGGCGCATTGTGTATAATAACGTGTTCTACCTGGCGCAATGTGTATAATAACGTGTTCTACCTGGCGCAATGTGTATGATAACGTGCTCTACCAGGCGCATTGTGTATAATAACGTGTTCTACCAGGCGCATTGTGTATAATAACGTGTTCTACCAGGCGCAATGTGTATAATAACGTGCTCTACCAGGCGCATTGTGTATAATAACGTGTTCTACCTGGCGCATTGTGTATAATAACGTGTTCTACCTGGCGCATTGTGTATAATAATGTGTTCTACCTAGTGCAATGTGTATGATAACGTGCTCTACCTGGCGCATTGTGTATGATAACGTGTTCTACCTGGCGCAATGTGTATGATAACGTGTTCTACCTAGTGTAATGTGTATAATAACGTGCTCTACCTGGCGCATTGTGTATAATAACGTGTTCTACCTGGCGCAATGTGTATAATAACGTGTTCTACCTGGCGCAATGTGTATGATAACGTGCTCTACCAGGCGCATTGTGTATAATAACGTGTTCTACCAGGCGCATTGTGTATAATAACGTGTTCTACCAGGCGCAATGTGTATAATAACGTGCTCTACCAGGCGCATTGTGTATAATAACGTGTTCTACCTGGCGCATTGTGTATAATAACGTGTTCTACCTGGCGCATTGTGTATAATAACGTGTTCTACCTGGCGCAATGTGTATGATAACGTGCTCTACCTGGCGCAATGTGTATAATAACGTGTTCTACCTAGTGCATTGTGTATAATAACGTGCTCTACCTGGCGCATTGTGTATAATAACGTGTTCTACCTGGCGCAATGTGTATAATAACGTGCTCTACCAGGCGCATTGTTTATAATAACGTATTCTACCTGGCGCAATGTGTATGATAACGTGCTCTACCTGGCGCAATGTGTATAATAACGTGCTCTACCAGGCGCATTGTGTATAATAACGTGCTCTACCAGGCGCATTGTTTATAATAACGTATTCTACCTGGCGCAATGTGTATGATAACGTGCTCTACCTGGCGCAATGTGTATAATAACGTGCTCTACCAGGCGCATTGTGTATAATAACGTGTTCTACCTGGCGCAATGTGTATAATAACGTGTTCTACCTGGCGCAATGTGTATGATAACGTGTTCTACTTGGCGCATTGTGTATAATAACGTGCTCTACCAGGCGCATTGTGTATAATAATGTGCTCTACCTGGCGCAATGTGTATAATAACGTGCTCTACCAGGCGCATTGTGTATAATAACGTGTTCTACCTGGCGCAATGTGTATAATAACGTGCTCTACCTGGCGCAATGTGTATGATAACGTGTTCTACCTGGCGCAATGTGTATGATAACGTGCTCTACCTAGTGCAATGTGTATAATAACGTGCTCTACCAGGCGCATTGTGTATGATAACGTGTTCTACCTGGCGCAATGTGTATAATAACGTGTTCTACCTGGCGCAATGTGTATGATAACGTGCTCTACCTGGCGCAATGTGTATGATAACGTGTTCTACCTGGCGCAATGTGTATGATAACGTGTTCTACCTGGCGCAATGTGTATGATAACGTGCTCTACCTGGCGCAATGTGTATGATAACGTGCTCTACCAGGCGCATTGTGTATAATAATGTGTTCTACCTAGTGCAATGTGTATGATAACGTGCTCTACCTGGCGCAATGTGTATGATAACGTGTTCTACCTGGCGCAATGTGTATGATAACGTGTTCTACCTGGTGCAATGTGTATAATAACGTGCTCTACCAGGCGCATTGTGTATAATAACGTGCTCTACCAGGCGCATTGTGTATAATAACGTGTTCTACCAGGCGCATTGTGTATAATAACGTGTTCTACCAGGCGCATTGTGTATAATAACGTGTTCTACCTGATGCAATGTGTATGATAACGTGCTCTACCTGGCGCAATGTGTATGATAACGTGTTCTACCTAGCGGCAATGTGTATAATAACGTGCTCTACCAGGCGCATTGTGTATAATAACGTGTTCTACCTGGCGCAATGTGTATGATAACGTGCTCTACCTGGCGCAATGTGTATGATAACGTGCTCTACCTAGTGCAATGTGTATGATAACGTGCTCTACCTAGTGCAATGTGTATAATAACGTGCTCTACCAGGCGCATTGTGTATAATAACGTGTTCTACCTGGCGCAATGTGTATGATAACGTGCTCTACCTGGCGCAATGTGTATGATAACGTGCTCTACCTGGCGCAATGTGTATGATAACGTGTTCTACCTGGCGCAATGTGTATGATAACGTGCTCTACCAGGCGCAATGTGTATGATAACGTGCTCTACCTGGCGCAATGTGTATGATAACGTGCTCTACCAGGCGCATTGTGTATAATAATGTGTTCTACCTAGTGCAATGTGTATGATAACGTGCTCTACCTGGCGCAATGTGTATGATAACGTGTTCTACCTGGCGCAATGTGTATGATAACGTGTTCTACCTGGTGCAATGTGTATAATAACGTGCTCTACCAGGCGCATTGTGTATAATAACGTGCTCTACCAGGCGCATTGTGTATAATAACGTGTTCTACCTGGCGCAATGTGTATGATAACGTGCTCTACCTGGCGCAATGTGTATGATAACGTGCTCTACCAGGCGCATTGTGTATAATAACGTGTTCTACCTGGCGCAATGTGTATAATAACGTGCTCTACCAGGCGCATTGTGTATAATAACGTGTTCTACCTGGCGCAATGTGTATAATAACGTGTTCTACCTGGCGCAATGTGTATGATAACGTGCTCTACCTGGCGCAATGTGTATGATAACGTGTTCTACCTGGCGCAATGTGTATGATAGCGTGTTCTACCTAGCGGCAATGTGTATAATAACGTGCTCTACCAGGCGCATTGTGTATAATAACGTGTTCTACCTGGCGCAATGTGTATGATAACGTGCTCTACCTAGTGCAATGTGTATAATAACGTGCTCTACCTAGTGCAATGTGTATAATAACGTGCTCTACCTAGTGCAATGTGTATAATAACGTGTTCTACCTGGCGCAATGTGTATAATAACGTGTTCTACCTGGCGCAATGTGTATGATAACGTGCTCTACCTGGCGCAATGTGTATGATAACGTGCTCTACCTGGCGCAATGTGTATGATAACGTGTTCTACCTGGTGCAATGTGTATGATAACGTGCTCTACCAGGCGCATTGTGTATAATAACGTGTTCTACCTGGCGCAATGTGTATAATAACGTGTTCTACCTGGCGCAATGTGTATGATAACGTGCTCTACCTGGCGCAATGTGTATGATAACGTGTTCTACCTGGCGCAATGTGTATTATAACGTGCTCTACCTAGTGCAATGTGTATAATAACGTGCTCTACCAGGCGCATTGTGTATAATAACGTGTTCTACCTGGCGCAATGTGTATAATAACGTGTTCTACCTGGCGCAATGTGTATGATAACGTGCTCTACCTGGCGCAATGTGTATGATAACGTGTTCTACCTGGCGCAATGTGTATGATAACGTGTTCTACCTGGCGCAATGTGTATGATAACGTGTTCTACCTGGCGCAATGTGTATAATAACGTGCTCTACCAGGCGCATTGTGTATAATAACGTGTTCTACCTGGCGCAATGTGTATAATAACGTGTTCTACCTGGCGCAATGTGTATGATAACGTGCTCTACCTGGCGCAATGTGTATGATAACGTGTTCTACCTGGCGCAATGTGTATAATAACGTGCTCTACCAGGCGCATTGTGTATAATAACGTGTTCTACCTGGCGCAATGTGTATAATAACGTGTTCTACCTGGCGCAATGTGTATGATAACGTGCTCTACCTGGCGCAATGTGTATGATAACGTGTTCTACCTGGCGCAATGTGTATGATAACGTGTTCTACCTGGCGCAATGTGTATGATAACGTGTTCTACCTGGCGCAATGTGTATGATAACGTGCTCTACCTGGCGCATTGTGTATAATAACGTGTTCTACCTAGTGCAATGTGTATTATAACGTGCTCTACCTGACGCAATGTGTATAATAACGTGTTCTACCTGGCGCAATGTGTATGATAACGTGCTCTACCTGGCGCATTGTGTATAATAACGTGTTCTACCTAGTGCAATGTGTATTATAACGTGCTCTACCTGGCGCAATGTGTATGATAACGTGCTCTACCAGGCGCATTGTGTATAATAACGTGTTCTACCTGGCGCAATGTGTATAATAACGTGTTCTACCTGGCGCAATGTGTATGATAACGTGCTCTACCTGGCGCAATGTGTATGATAACGTGTTCTACCTGGCGCAATGTGTATGATAACGTGCTCTACCTAGTGCAATGTGTATAATAACGTGCTCTACCAGGCGCATTGTGTATAATAACGTGTTCTACCTGGCGCAATGTGTATAATAACGTGTTCTACCTGGCGCAATGTGTATGATAACGTGCTCTACCTGGCGCAATGTGTATGATAACGTGTTCTACCTGGCGCAATGTGTATGATAACGTGTTCTACCTGGCGCAATGTGTATGATAACGTGTTCTACCTGGCGCAATGTGTATAATAACGTGCTCTACCAGGCGCATTGTGTATAATAACGTGTTCTACCTGGCGCAATGTGTATAATAACGTGTTCTACCTGGCGCAATGTGTATGATAACGTGCTCTACCTGGCGCAATGTGTATGATAACGTGTTCTACCTGGCGCAATGTGTATAATAACGTGCTCTACCAGGCGCATTGTGTATAATAACGTGTTCTACCTGGCGCAATGTGTATAATAACGTGTTCTACCTGGCGCAATGTGTATGATAACGTGCTCTACCTGGCGCAATGTGTATGATAACGTGTTCTACCTGGCGCAATGTGTATGATAACGTGTTCTACCTGGCGCAATGTGTATGATAACGTGTTCTACCTGGCGCAATGTGTATGATAACGTGCTCTACCTGGCGCATTGTGTATAATAACGTGTTCTACCTAGTGCAATGTGTATTATAACGTGCTCTACCTGGCGCAATGTGTATAATAACGTGTTCTACCTGGCGCAATGTGTATGATAACGTGCTCTACCTGGCGCATTGTGTATAATAACGTGTTCTACCTAGTGCAATGTGTATTATAACGTGCTCTACCTGGCGCAATGTGTATGATAACGTGCTCTACCAGGCGCATTGTGTATAATAACGTGTTCTACCTGGCGCAATGTGTATAATAACGTGCTCTACCAGGCGCATTGTGTATAATAACGTGTTCTACCTGGCGCAATGTGTATAATAACGTGTTCTACCTCGCGCAATGTGTATGATAACGTGCTCTACCTGGCGCAATGTGTATGATAACGTGTTCTACCTGGCGCAATGTGTATGATAACGTGTTCTACCTAGCGGCAATGTGTATAATAACGTGCTCTACCAGGCGCATTGTGTATAATAACGTGTTCTACCTGGCGCAATGTGTATAATAACGTGTTCTACCTGGCGCAATGTGTATGATAACGTGCTCTACCTGGCGCAATGTGTATGATAACGTGTTCTACCTGGCGCAATGTGTATGATAACGTGTTCTACCTGGCGCAATGTGTATGATAACGTGCTCTACCTGGCGCATTGTGTATAATAACGTGTTCTACCTAGTGCAATGTGTATTATAACGTGCTCTACCTGGCGCAATGTGTATAATAACATGTTCTACCTGGCGCAATGTGTATGATAACGTGCTCTACCTGGCGCATTGTGTATAATAACGTGTTCTACCTAGTGCAATGTGTATTATAACGTGCTCTACCTGGCGCAATGTGTATGATAACGTGCTCTACCAGGCGCATTGTGTATAATAACGTGTTCTACCTGGCGCAATGTGTATAATAACGTGCTCTACCAGGCGTATTGTGTATAATAACGTGTTCTACCTAGTGCAATGTGTATGATAACGTGCTCTACCAGGCGCATTGTGTATAATAACGTGTTCTACCTAGTGCAATGTGTATTATAACGTGCTCTACCTGGCGCAATGTGTATGATAACGTGCTCTACCAGGCGCATTGTGTATAATAACGTGTTCTACCTGGCGCAATGTGTATAATAACGTGTTCTACCTGGCGCAATGTGTATGATAACGTGCTCTACCTGGCGCAATGTGTATGATAACGTGTTCTACCTGGCGCAATGTGTATGATAACGTGCTCTACCTAGTGCAATGTGTATAATAACGTGCTCTACCTGGCGCAATGTGTATAATAACGTGTTCTACCTAGTGCAATGTGTATAATAACGTGCTCTACCAGGCGCATTGTGTATAATAACGTGTTCTACCTAGTGCAATGTGTATTATAACGTGCTCTACCTGGCGCATTGTGTATAATAACGTGTTCTACTTGGCGCATTGTGTATAATAACGTGCTCTACCAGGTGCATTGTGTATAATAACGTGTTCTACCTGGCGCAATGTGTATAATAACGTGTTCTACCTAGTGCATTGTGTATAATAACGTGCTCTACCTGGCGCAATGTGTATAATAACGTGTTCTACCTGGCGCAATGTGTATGATAACGTGCTCTACCTGGCGCAATGTGTATGATTAGTGTTCACTCTAGGAGTGAACTGGGGCAGGGCGCCGGACTCAGCGGGGCACACGCGCGCGCGCCTGAAATGGGGGCGTGGCCACGCAAATTAGGGGGCGTGGTCACGCCTCCGTCATTTTAGGGGGCGGTGCGGCCCACAGACGCTACTATAGAGAGCGTCTGTGGCCGGCGACGTCACTGTTGGGGGCGTGCCCAGCACCTCCGTCGGTGCTGGGCTTCCCCCAGCCCTCTCCCAATGCGTAAATGGATGCCGCGCGCATGCGCACGGCATCTATACACGCCGGGAGGGCAGGGAGCGGGCGGCTGTTATAGCAGGGCGCCGCAAAAGGGCAGGGCGGGTTTTGCCTGTTAAAAAACGGGCAGGGCGCGGCGCCCTGCTAAAACAGCCTAGAGGGAACACTATATGATAACGTGTTCTACCTGGCGCAATGTGTATGATAACGTGCTCTACCTAGTGCAATGTGTATAATAACGTGCCAGTGATCGCGCTAATCCCCCAAAAAAGTGGGTCCCAGGGACCCCTCACTTTCAAAAATTGGGGTCCTACCGGTCCTTTTCTGGGTCCCATCGAAATGAAGGTTCTTATTAATCTTAATCTTATTTGGACACTACAAAAGTGTTGCAAGGTGGGGGGATGGGGTGACAATGCTGCTGGGCTGTGTAGCATGCAGGACACCCTGCACCAGAGCTGTAACTAGACATTTTGGTGCCCTTAGGCAGAAAGTGAATTGGTGCTCCAACTTATCAGATCGTAAAGAACAGGCAGTGCGCGCCGAAGGCGCGCCGCAAAATTTGAGGGGCGTGGCTTCATGGGGAAGGGGCGTAATAGTGCAAATTCACATTACATCACAGTAGTGCCGCTTATACATATTGCACCAGGTAGAGCTCGCTATACACTTTGCTCCAAGTAGAGCACATTATACACATTGCACCAGGTAGAGCCCTTTATACACATTGCGCCAGGCAGAGCCCGTTATACACATTACGCCAGGTAGAGCACTTTATACACATTGTGCACGTTAGAGTGCATTATTATACACATTGCACCCAGTAGAGCACGTTATATACATTGCACCAGGTAGAGCACGTTATACACATTGCACCAGGTAGAGCACGTTATATACATTGCACCAGGTAGAACACGTTACACATTGTGCCAGGCAGAGCACGTTACACACATTGTGCCAGGCAGAGCACGTTATACACAATGCGCCAGGCAGAGCAAGTTATACACATTGCGCCAGGCAGAGCAAGTTATACACATTGCGCCAGGTAGAGCGCCGAGACACATTGCACTAGGTAGAGCGCCGAGACACATTGCACCAGATAGAGCGCCGAGACACATTGCACCAGGTAGAGCGCCGAGACACATTGCACCAGGTAGAGCGCCGAGACACATTGCACCAGGTAGAGCGCTGAGACACATTGCACCAGGTAGAGCGCCGAGACACATTGCACCAGATAGAGCGCCGAGACACATTGCACCAGATAGAGCGCCGAGACACATTGCACCAGATAGAGCGCCGAGACACATTGCACCAGGTAGAGCGCCGAGACACAGTGCATCATACCCCAGGCACACACACAGCGGCTACCCACCACACACACACACAGGATCTGCCCACCTTATACCCCGGACGCACGCACACACACACACACACAGCGTCTGTCCACCTTATACCCCGGACGCACACACACACACACACACACACACACACACACACACACACAGCGTCTGTCCACCTTATACCCCGGACGCACACACAGCATCTGCCCACCTTATACCCCGGACGCACACACACACACACACACACACACACACAGCGTCTGTCCACCTTATACCCCGGACGCACGCACACGCACACACACACAGCGTCTGTCCACCTTATACCCCGGACGCACACACAGCATCTGCCCACCTTATACCCCGGACGCACACACACACACAGCATCTGTCCACCTTATACCCCGGACGCACGCACACACACACACACACAGCGTCTGTCCACCTTATACCCCGGACGCACACACACACACACACACACACACACACAGCGTCTGTCCACCTTATACCCCGGACGCACACACACACACAGCATCTGCCCACCTTATACTCCGGACGCGCACACACACACAGCATCTGTCCACCTTATACCCCGGAAGCACACACACACACACAGCGTCTGTCCACCTTATACCCCGGACGCACACACACACACACACACACACACACACACACACACACACACACACACACACACAGCGTCTGTCCACCTTATACCCCGGACGCACACACAGCATCTGCCTACCTTATACCCCGGACGCACACACACACACACACAGCGTCTGTCCACCTTATACCCCGGACGCACGCACACGCACACACACACAGCGTCTGTCCACCTTATACCCCGGACGCACACACAGCATCTGCCCACCTTATACCCCGGACGCACACACAGCATCTGCCCACCTTATACCCCGGACGCGCACACACACACACACACACACACACACACACACACACACACACACACACACACACAGCGTCTGTCCACCTTATACCCCGGACGCACACACACAGCATCTGCCCACCTCATACCCCGGACGCACACACACAGCATCTGCCCACCTCATACCCCAGACACACACACCTCATACCCCAGACACACACACACACCTCATACCCCAGACACACATACACACACCTCATACCCCAGACACACACACACACCTCATACCCCAGACACACATACACACACCTCATACCCCAGACACACATACACACACCTCATACCCCAGACACACACACACACCTCATACCCCAGACACACATACACACACCTCATACCCCAGACACACACACACAGCAGCTGCTCATCTCATAATCCTCCACCTCTTATACCCTGGGCACACATTGACCCTCTCCCCTTACAATCGCGGGCACACATGCATGTAACTGGCCCCCTCCACTTACACCCTGGCACAGCGTGAGCCCATATGCAGGCACAAATACAACGGGCAGCAAGTGGTCAGTACACGGCAGCGCAGAGACCGGGATATGGTGTGAGATATACACTGTACACACACCGTCCGGCGCTTAGTCTGCCGCGTCCAAAAAAAAACAAAAAAACTATCAGGCAATCCATCACATCACCTTTGGGGAAAAACACAGCCGACCACAGCTCCAGCCCCCATCCCTCAGAAGACGCCAGCCAGGGAACCTTTACAGCTGCAATAAAGGAGCTAGTTAGTCACCGAACACTTCCTACTTGAGTCCCTGCAACAGCTGCACCGTCGCCACGGGAACCCCGGACCCCATAACAAACCCAGGCAAACACTCACACGTGTTAGTCACGGCCGCAGCTATACGAATACCGCCACCATACTTCACCGGGTGGCCATAGCGGACTGACTGACGGGATTTGAACGCACCACTTGTCAGCAGGGATCTGAGTCCTTGATCTAGTGGGTAAAGCTGGACAAAATGCCTGGGGCTTCCCGCGGTGCCGTCTGAGGCAGTGGCCGTGCTACCGCTCTTGCTTTGAGAGAACACATCAAAGGCAAGAGCGGTAGCGCGGCCACTGCCTCAGACGGCACCGCGGGAAGCCCCAGGCATTTTGTCCAGCTTTACCCACTAGATCAAGGACTCCGATCCCTGCACATAATTGCCAGCACCTCAAAAGAGTCCCTGTGGCAACCCCCGTCCCCTATACGCACTATAAACTTAAACTTACGGACACCGAGTCACCCGGCCTCCGCAAGCATCCTGGCACCAAAGAGGAGGGGAAACTGGCCCCACCTCCTCTTTATATCATGCAGCACGAGGCCTGCATGTCAGTTAAACAAATCCCCCTTACAGATTGGCGGAATGAGGAGCGCGTCCCCGGGGACCCGCCCACTTTGTAAACTGGAGTCCCATGTCATCAAAAACGGGTAAAAAACGCGCTATAGCGCGTTTTTGCGATCACTGACGTGCTCTACCAGGCGCATTGTGTATAATAACGTGCTCTACCAGGCGCATTGTGTATAATAACGTGTTCTACCTGGCGCAATGTGTATAATAACGTGCTCTACCAGGCGCATTGTGTATAATAACGTGTTCTACATGGCGCAATGTGTATGATAACGTGCTCTACCTGGCGCAATGTGTATGATAACGTGTTCTACCTGGCGCAATGTGTATAATAACGTGTTCTACCTAGTGCAATGTGTATAATAACGTGCTCTACCTAGTGCAATGTGTATTATAACGTGTTCTACCTGGCGCAATGTGTATAATAACGTGTTCTACCTAGTGCAATGTGTATAATAACGTGCTCTACCAGGCGCATTGTGTATGATAACGTGCTCTACCTGGTGCAATGTGTATTATAACGTGCTCTACCTAGTGCAATGTGTATAATAACGTGCTCTACCAGGCGCAATGTGTATAATAACGTGTTCTACCAAGTGCAATGTGTATGATAACGTGCTCTACCTAGTGCAATGTGTATAATAACGTGTTCTACCTGGCGCATTGTGTATAATAACGTGCTCTACCAGGCGCATTGTGTATAATAACGTGTTCTACCTAGTGCAATGTGTATTATAACGTGTTCTACCTGGCGCAATGTGTATAATAACGTGTTCTACCTAGTGCAATGTGTATTATAACGTGTTCTACCTGGCGCATTGTGTATAATAACGTGCTCTACCTAGTGCAATGTGTATTATAACGTGCTCTACCTGGCGCAATGTGTATAATAACGTGTTCTACCTAGTGCAATGTGTATGATAACGTGCTCTACCTAGTGCAATGTGTATAATAACGTGTTCTACCTAGTGCAATGTGTATAATAACGTGTTCTACCTAGTGCAATGTGTATTATAACGTGCTCTACCAGGCGCATTGTGTATAATAACGTGTTCTACTTGGCGCAATGTGTATGAAAATGTGCTCTACCAGGCGCATTGTGTATAATAACGTGTTCTACCTGACGCAATGTGTATGATAACGTGCTCTACCTGATGCAATGTGTATGATAACTTGCTCTACCTAGCGGCAATGTGTATGATAACTTGCTCTACCTAGCGGCAATGTGTATGATAACATGCTCTACCTGATGCAATGTGTATGATAACTTGCTCTACCTAGCGGCAATGTGTATGATAACATGCTCTACCTGGCGCAATGTGTATGATAACGTGCTCTACCTGGCGCAGTGTGTATAACGTGTTCTACCTGGCGCACTGTGTATGATAACGTGCTCTACCTGGTGCAAAGTGCATGACGTGCTGTACCTGGTGCAAAGTGTATGACGTGCTGTACCTGGAGCAAAGTGTATGACGTGATCTACCTGGATCAGTGTGCATAAGAGGTTCTACCTGGTGCAATGTATATAAGCGCCACTACTGTGTGGTGTAATGTGAATTGACACTGTTATGTGGCCACGCCCCTTCCCTATGAAGCCACGCCCCTAAAATTTTGCAGCGCACCTACGGCGCGCACTACCTGTTCTTTAAGGTCTCAGTGGTCTAACACCAATTCACTTTCTGCCTAAGGGCACCAAAATGTCTAGTTAGAGCTCTGGTGCAGGGTGTCCTGCATGCTACACAGCCCAGCAGCATTGTCACCCCATCCCCCCCATCTTGCAACACTTTTGTAATGTCCAAACAAGATTAAAATTAATAAGAACCTTCATTCCGATGGGACCCAGAAAAAGACCGGTAGGACCCCAATTTTTAAAAGTGAAGGGTCCCTGGGACCCACTTTTTTTTTGGCTCAGCTCGATCACTGATTGTGTGTGGAATAATGTCTAAGGGCCATTGCAGTATGTGGCATAATGTATACTGGGCATTACTATAAGGAGGAAAAATGACAAATAATGTAAGGGGCATGAATCAGGATTATTTTTCTTTCCTGTGGTGGCCAACGTCTGGGCGTGCAGGTTGCAAAACTGGGGTATAAGGTAGTCTTTTCCTGCAATGCCACGCCCTCCACGCAAAGCCACGCCCATTTTGACAAAGCCACACCCCTTTTGCCAGCACGCGCCTGCGGCGCACGCATTTTTCTACCTTTGCTAGTGCCAATTACGGGGTGTATGGGGGGGGGGGAGGGGGGGCCGAAGGATTTTTTGGCTTGGGGGAGAAAAATTTCTAGTTACGCCACTGGACAGTGTTGTCATAATAGACGGGAGGAGCAGCCTGTGGCATCCTACTCTACAGGGGGAGCGGCCTGTGTTATAATATTCCTTTCTTTCCTCACACTCAGTGCTTGACCCATTCCAGTCTGGCTTCCGTCCTCCCCACTTCAGTGAACTGCCCTTACAAAAGTCTGCAATGACCTCCATGCTGCTAAATCCTACTCTCTACTTATTCTTCTTGACCTCTCTGCTGCTTTTGACACTGTGGACCACCCTCTCCTACTGCAAATCCTTCACTCCATTGGTCTGCGTGATACTGCTCTCTCTTCCTATCTGTCTGGCCGTTACTTCTCTATCTCCTCTCATGACTCCACCTCCTCCCTCTTCCACTAACTGTAGATGTCCCCCAAGGTTCTGTCCTTGGACCTCTTCTTTTCTCTCTCTATACGTCCTCACTAGGTAAGCTCATTCATTATTTTGATTTCTAATATCATCTCTATGCTGATGACACTCAAATCTATCTTTCCTGTCTCCGGACCTCTCTCTTGCTCTCCTCACTCGAATCTCCAACTGTCTCACTGCTGTCTCTGTTTGGATGTCCCAGCGCTTTATTACACCTAACATGTCTAAGACCGAGCTGATCATCTTCCCTCCCTCCCGCATAACCTCACCTCCCACAATGTCATTATCTACTGATGGCACTACTATCTTCTCTAGCCGCCAAGTGCGCTGTCTTGGTGTAATCCTTCCCTCCTCCCTCTCCTGTACTCTCCTCCTGACTGGCAGCCCTAACACATACATATCTCCACTCCAATCTACCCTCAATGCTGCTGCCTGGCTCATCTTCCTCACCAAATGTACTACGTCCACCTCCCCTCTTCTACAAGCCCTTCACTGGCTCCTGTTAAAGCTGATTAACTTACAGGACGAAAAAGCAACTCCTTATTTCAATAAAGTGCACGCCGCCTCTCCTGCCAACTGATTACCTCCTCCCACTCCTACCTACAAGATTTCTCACGTGCTGCTCCCTTTCTCTGGAATTCTCTACCTCTCCCCCATCCGACTCTCTACAAAACTTCAATTGAGCTCTCAAGTCCCACTTCTTCATCAACCCCAGCCAACTATCCTCCTAACCCTCTTGTCCACGCTCGCAGTCTACCCCTTCTATGTCACCATGGTCTGTTAGCCCTTCACCTTTTAGATTGTAAGCTCGCAAGAGCAGGGCCTTCTCCATCATGTGCCTTGCCTTCTCTTACTTAGTGTTCACGCTAGGCTGTTTTAGCAGGGTGCAGCGCCCTGCCCGATTTTTTCTTAAGGGCAAATTCCGCCCTGCCATTTCTGCGGCGCACTGCTAGAACAGCCACCCGCTTCCTGTCCTCCCAGTTTGTAAAGATGCCATGCGCATGCGCGCGGCATCCATTCGCGCTGTGAGAGAGCTTGGGGGAAGCCCAGCACCTCCATAGGTGCTGGGCATGCCCCAAACAGTGACGCCGCCAGCCGCTTACGCCCCGTTTTAACGTCTGTGGGCTGAAGCGCCCTCTTTTATTACGTGAAATGACCACACCCTTTATTTTGCATGGACACACCCCTTTTTCAGCGCACACACTTCTGCCTCTCACAGTCCGGCGCCCTGCCCAAATCCTAGAGTGAACACTATTACTTACACTATCTTATACTCCATACTCCCTTTGATGGCACCTAACCCCTGGTTTTCTGCATATACCTTGTATTTGTCCCATATTGTCTCACACTGTGTTTTCTGCTCATTTGTTTATGTACTGTGTAATGGGCGCTGCAGATTCCTTATGGCACCATATAAATAAAGGATAAAACTAAATTGTTTTCTTTAACTGATAAAATTCACCATTATTGTTTCTTCTAAATACTTTGTATCCATTTATTGTTGAAACATTAGCATGCAAGATTTACATTATGATCGTATCATTACAGTGACATGACTGGGGAGGTGAGGGGATCTGGGAGTATCACTGTGACGTCACTTATATCTATAGTAATAATAAAGGGACATGACTGGGGAGGTGAGGGGATCTGGGAGTGTCACAGTGACATCACATATCTATAGTAATAATACAGGGACATGACTGGGGAGGTGAGGGGATCTGGAAGCATCATAGTGACATCACTTATATCTATAGTAATAATACAGGGACATGACTGGGTAGGTGAGGGGATCTGGGAGTGTCACTGTGACATCACTTATATCTATAGTAATAATAAAGGGACATGACTGGGGAGGTGAGGGGATCTGGGAGTGTCACAGTGACATCACTAATATATATAGTAATAATACAGGGACATGACTCGGAAGGTGAAGGGATCTGGGAGCATCACAGTGATGTCATTTATATCTATAGTAATAATACAGGGCCATGACTCGGAAGGTGAAGGGATCTGGGAGCATCACAGTGATGTCACTTATATCTCTAGTAGTAATTCAGGGACATGACTGGGGAGGTGAGGGGATCTGGGAGCATCATAGTGACGTCACTTATATCTATAGTAATAATACAGGGACATGACTGGTGAGGTGAGGGGATCTGGGGGTGTCACAGTGACTACAAAGTGGGTAGTTCCGCAACAGGTTGAAACATAAGACTATAACCTTTGATGGATATTAGTCCCTAACCGACTATATTACCAATTTACACATGGTGTGTTGATTTCAAATGTCGGTGGTGTTCCCAGAGTCAGTAAAATGCATAGCAAAAAGGAAAAAGAAAAAAGAACAAGCCCACTTGAGGTGAAACGGTCCATTTGGTCCACTTGGGTATTGGGACTGCGCAGCCCATACCCACTCCAGGGGTTCCCCGGTCCAGTTATTGCCCA
Organism: Pseudophryne corroboree; assembly: GCF_028390025.1. Lineage (NCBI taxonomy): Eukaryota > Metazoa > Chordata > Amphibia > Anura > Myobatrachidae > Pseudophryne > Pseudophryne corroboree. The sequence continues at coordinate 93,304 of NW_026970296.1, read as the reverse complement.
TTTGGACTTTTTTGATTGTACTCTATATGCTTACTTTTAAGTGTAATTTTCGAATTTGCTGATTTAACATTTGAGTAATTAGTAGATACTGAGAAGTCATACAATGTGAATGTTTCTATTTGGGTATGATTAGTATCTCACAGGTTACCAATCACTCTCTGGTATAACAGACATGTAATACAACAGCTGATCATCACATACTCCAGGACAAAGGTCCACCTATAATCTTATTATTATCACTTAACCCTTGCTGGTAAACAGCAATTCAGCTGCAAGAAATAAGTGTTTTCTTCTTCTGCACTCGGACGATTAGTTTTTTGAGTGATATACCAGAATGTCTCTGCGGCAGGATAAGCCTCTGTTTTCAGTAAATATATTGGCCTCTCAATTATAGGAGCTGTCTCATTTATCAACCAGGTGCATCCATGGTGCAGATTTTCAACATACAGGGGTATATTTACTAAAATTCGTAATTTTCAGAATGAGGTTAAAGTTCAAACACGAATTACATCGAGTGTGTTAAACTGCAACTTTTGGAATTTTTTCCGACTAATTTACTAAGCTGTCGTATTTTACATTTTCGTGTTTTCCGATGTCGATGTCATTTGTACTTTTTGGCAGTGTTTTACGGGAGTGAATAGTAAAACACTGCCGACATTAAAACAATGAAACTCGGCCAGATCTGTGAGATCCGTACAGGGTTTCATTGTGCATCTTTAAAAAAATAAAAAATAGTTTAAAATAGGAAAAAAATATGCGTGGGGTCCCCCCTCCTAAGCACAACCAGCCTCGGCTCTTTGAACCGGTCCTGGTTGAAAAAATATGAGGAAAATATGAGTAACCTCACCGCTGACCGCAAAGTTCCCACCACTGGATACAATGGAGCGCATAGGCGCTACATTGTATCTCTGCCGTGCGCAGCCTCACTGACACTACAGGAGCACACAGCCAATCAGGAGAGTGTCACGACGTGGTGCTCCCTGATTGGCTGAAGGGACCCTCTTTGACAGGAGTCAGGGAGGGTCCTGGCAGTCGGGGAAAGGGGTCCCATGTGTAAACATGGGACCCCTTTCAGTGCGTGGATAGGGTATGCGGTTTGTTTTTTTGCCAAGTACGTGGATTATTACAAAAGGACACGACACAATGGATTTAGGTGAGTATAATTTTATTTTCAGGTACCCTGGAATCGACGACGAGACGTGGGCCGAGTCGACATCTGAACATAGGTAAGTATGTATGTATGGAGGTGTGCATGTATGTAATAAACTTGTACTGTCACGGTGTGTGTGTCCTGTTTTTTGTTGGGTATTTTTTTAGTAGTAGTACTACAGTTACCAGCGGGCCCGGTTTTCCACCACATGCTGGTACTTGTGATTTTCCAAGTACCAGCTTGCGGGTGAGGCTTGCAGGGACTTGTAGTACTGCTACTAAAAACAATATTCTGAATTTTGACACTTGGCTATCAGCCCCCCATCCGCCGCACTTGGATGGGGGGGACAGCCTCGGGCTTCACCCCTGGCCCTTGGGTGGCTGGAGGGAGTGGAACCCTTGATTTAAGGGGTTCCCACTCCTCCAGGGTACCCCGGCCAGGGGTGACTAGTTGGGGATGTAATGCCAGGGACGCCAGGACCACAATAAAAGTGTCCCCTGGCTCTGGCATTATGTACCTGGCTAGTGTAGCCCAATGCTGGTTCAAAAAATACAGGGGACCCCTACACTTTTTGTCCCCCGTATTTTTTGCACCAGGACCAGGCGCAGAGCCCGGTCTGGTTGATTAAATATGGGGGAACCCCAGTCATTTTTTTCCTCATATTTTTTCAACCAGAATTGGCTCAAAGAGCCCGAGGCTGGTTTTGCTTAGGAGGGGGGACCCCACTCATTTTTTTTTTTCAAATTTTCCATCATTTCCCACCCATTCCCACTGATAACCATGCATGGATATCATGGATCCGTGCATGACTATCAGAACACGGTAAAAAAAAAGCAGGTCTGTTTTAAAATGGCTTTTTTTTACGATTTGTATTTTTTCACGGCAGTGTTTGGCTATTGCCGGCAGTGTTTGTGAAATACAAATTTTAGTAAATTACAGAGTTCTACCAAAATAACAGGCGTATTTGACCGATGGTGTATTCCATCGTATTTTTACTACACAGCCGTAATAAAAATACGAATGCCCTCATCACTGCCGTGATTTGAGTTTAGTCAATTCCCGAGATGACACTTTGAAGAAAAAACACCATCTCGGTCAAAATCGGGACCTTAGTAAATATACCCCACAGTTTCTTATATGAGTTTTGAATTTAATTTATGTCACAATTTGGTCATTTTGTTGCCAATAAGACTGTGTAACCCTGGATTGCCAACCTCACGCATATCTTTACCTGTAAAACTTGGCTAGCTGCATTATCATCTTTCATTTTCTCTGTTCTTCTTTCTCTTCTTTCTTCTCTTTACTTTATTCTGAACGTGCTCTCTCATCCGGTTGGACAGCAGAAGCACTTATTTCCTGCTTGGTAAGAGTACTCACTCATTCAGCAAAGATTACTGCCATACTCCACAGGATAAGCCCAATCTCTTCTGATCTTGGAAGCCAATCTCTGGTAGACCTGGTAAGTAATTGATGGGGAGACCTGCAATGAATACTAGGTGCAGTAAACCTATATGCTGAACAGCAGAAGGAAACTACCCACCTACCATCTATTTTCCATCTAATTTTCACTGTCTACCTGGGCACTCTATGTGAGACCTTCTTTATAAAAATACGAGGGGTATGTGATATGGATCCGTTTTAGGTATCATGAACCCCCACAACAAAGAGGACACCAGATACTAATAGCCCCCCTTCTGCAAGGGGCATTGAGAGATACAGGCTTTGTAACCAATGTCTTTTTGATGGTTAGACCTCAAGAAGGTACTAATCCTTTGAATTTAAAAGCCTCATGGTAACACCACTGTCTCAACGTAGAGCAGCAGGTGTTTAAGTACCCATAGAGGCAACACTTTTACTCACTGAGATCTATGACTTGTATCTTTGAGAGGGACAATGTTAAGAAATTATTTGCAACTATAGAGACCGCTGAACGATGAACCCTGTGGGGATAATTAATCTGTCTTGTGATATTAGGTATAGACAGAGACATTCAAGTAATTATTTATTAAGTCAAATATTCTCACCTAGGCAGTTATTCACTATCAAGTACAACTCCATCTATGGGGTGCCAATTATGCAAAATAAACTGGTAATTTGCATATATACATAAAATAACGCTTTGAAGTTGTGTGCTACTTAATCTTATTTTCTCTGACGTCCTAGTGGATGCTGGGAACTCCGTAAGGACCATGGGGAATAGCGGCTCCGCAGGAGACTGGGCACAAAAGTAAAAGCTTTAGGACTACCCGGTGTGCACTGGCTCCTCCCCCTATGACCCTCCTCCAAGCCTCAGTTAGATTTTTGTGCCCGAACGAGAAGGGTGCACACTAGGTGGCTCTCCTGAGCTGCTTAGTGAAAAGTTTAAGTTTAGGTTTTTTATTTTCAGTGAGTCCTGCTGGCAACAGGCTCACTGCATCGAGGGACTACGGGGGGGGAAAAAGCGAAATCACCTGCGTGCAGAGTGGATTGGGCTTCTTAGGCTACTGGACATTAGCTCCAGAGGGACCGATCACAGGCCCAGCCATGGATGGGTCCCGGAGCCGCGCCGCCGGCCCCCTTACAGAGCCAGAAGACAGAAGAGGTCCGGAAAATCGGCGGCAGAAGACGTCCTGCCTTCAATAAGGTAGCGCACAGCACCGCAGCTTTGCGCCATTGCTCTCAGCACACTTCACACTCCGGTCACTGAGGGTGCAGGGCGCTGGGGGGGGGGGCGCCCTGAGACGCAATAAAAACACCTTAGATGGCAAAAAATACATCACATATAGCTCCTGGGCTATATGGATGCATTTAACCCCTGCCAGTTTTCCTTTAAAAAGCGGGAGAAAGGCTCCGCCCCCTTCTCGGCGGCCTATCTCCTCAGCACACAAGCGCCATTTTCCCTCACAGCTCCGCTGGAATGACGTCTCCCTAACTCTCCCCTGCAGTCCTGCACTACAGAAACAGGGTAAAACAAGAGAGGGGGGGCACTAAATTGGCAGATTAATCAATACAGCAGCTATATAAGGGAAAAACACTTATATAAGGTTATCCCTGTATATATATATAGCCCTCTGGTGTGTGCTGGCAAACTCTCCCTCTGTCTCCCCAAAGGGCTAGTGGGGTCCTGTCCTCTATCAGAGCATTCCCTGTGTGTGTGCTGTGTGTCGGTACGATTGTGTCGACATGTATGAGGAGGAAAATGATGTGGAGGCGGAGCAATTGCCTGTAATAGTGATGTCACCCCCTAGGGAGTCGACACCTGACTGGATGGTCTTATGGAAGGAATTACGTGATAGCGTCAGCACTTTACAAAAGACTGTTGACGACATGAGACAGCCGGCAAATCAGTTAGTACCTGTCCAGGCGTCTCAAACACCGTCAGGGGCTCTAAAGTGCCCGTTACCTCAGATGGTCGACACGGACCCAGACACGGACACTGACTCCAGTGTCGACGGTGAGGAAACAAATGTGATTTCCAGTAGGGCCACACGTTACATGATCACGGCAATGAAGGAGGTTTTGAACATATCTGATGCTACAAGTACCACAAAAAAGGGTATTATGTGGGGTGTGAAAAAACTACCCGTAGTTTTTCCTGAATCAGATGAATTAAATGAGGTGTGTGAAAAATGGGTTTCTCCCGATAAAAAACTGCTAATTTCTAAAAAATTATTGGCATTATACCCTTTTCCACCAGAGGTTAGGGCGCGGTGGGAAACACCCCCTAGGGTAGATAAGGCGCTCACACGCTTATCAAAACAAGTGGCGTTACCGTCTCCTGATACGGCCGCCCTCAAGGAGCCAGCTGATAGGAAGCTGGAAAATATCCTAAAAAGTATATACACACATACTGGTGTTATACTGCGACCAGCAATCGCCTCAGCCTGGATGTGCAGTGCTGGGGTAGCTTGGTCGGATTCCCTGACTGAAAATATTGATACCCTGGACAAGGGACAGTATATTATTGACTATAGAGCATTTAAAGGATGCATTTCTATATATGCGAGATGCACAGAGGGATATTTGCACTCTGGCATCAAGAGTAAGTGCGCTGTCCATTTCTGCCAGAAGAGGGTTATGGACGCGACAGTGGTCAGGTGATGCGGATTCCAAACGGCAAATGGAAGTATTGCCGTATAAAGGGGAGGAGTTATTTGGGGTCGGTCTATCGGACCTGGTGGCCACGGCAACGGCTGGGAAATCCACCTTTTTACCCCAGGTCACCTCTCAGCAGAAAAAGACACCGTCTTTTCAGGCTCAGTCCTTTCGTCCCCATAAAGGCAAGCGGGCAAAAGGCCACTCATTTCTGCCCCGGGGCAGAGGAAGGGGAAAAAGACTGCAGCAGGCAGCCTCTTCCCAGGAACAGAAGCCCTCCCCCGCTTCTGCCAAGTCCTCAGCATGACGCTGGGGCCTTACAAGCGGACTCAGGTACGGTGGGGGGCCGTCTCAAGAATTTCAGCGCGCAGTGGGCTCACTCGCAAGTGGACCCCTGGATCCTGCAGGTAGTATCTCAGGGGTACAAATTGGAATTCGAGACGTCTCCCCCTCGACAGGTTCCTGAAGTCTGCTTTACCAACGTCTCCCTCCAGCAGGGAGGCGGTATTGGAAGCCATTCACAAGCTGTATTCCCAGCAGGTGATAATCAAGGTACCCCTCCTACAACAGGGAAAGGGGTATTATTCCACGCTGTTTGTGGTACCGAAGCCGGACGGCTCGGTGAGACCTATTTTAAATCTGAAATCCTTGAACACTTACATACAAAGGTTCAAATTCAAGATGGAGTCACTCAGAGCAGTGATAGCGAACCTGGAAGAAGGGGACTATATGGTGTCTCTGGACATCAAAGATGCGTACCTCCATGTCCCAATTTGCCCTTCTCACCAAGGGTACCTCAGGTTTGTGGTACAGAACTGTCATTATCAGTGTCAGACGCTGCCGTTTGGATTGTCCACGGCACCCCGGGTCTTTACCAAGGTAATGGCCGAAATGATGATTCTTCTTCGAAGAAAAGGCGTCTTAATTATCCCTTACTTGGACGATCTCCTGATAAGGGCAAGATCCAGGGAACAGTTAGAGGTCGGAGTAGCACTATCTCAAGTAGTGCTACGACAGCACGGGTGGATTCTAAATGTTCCAAAATCGCAGCTGATTCCGACGACACGTCTGCTGTTCCTAGGGATGATTCTGGACACAGTCCAGAAGAAGGTGTTTCTCCCGGAGGAGAAAGCCAGGGAGTTATCCGAGCTAGTCAGGAACCTCCTAAAATCAGGCCAAGTATCAGTGCACAAGGGTCCTGGGAAAAATGGTGGCTTCTTACGAAGCGATTCCATTCGGCAGATTCCACACAAGAACTTTTCAGTGGGATCTGCTGGACAAATGGTCCGGATCGCATCTTCAGATGCATCAGTGGATAACCCTGTCTCCGAGGACAAGGGTGTCTCTCCTGTGGTGGTTGCAGAGTGCTCATCTTCTAGAGGGCCGCAGATTCGGCATTCAGGACTGGGTCCTGGTGACCACGGATGCCAGCCTGAGAGGCTGGGGAGCAGTCACACAGGGAAGAAATTTCCAGGGCTTGTGGTCAAGCATGGAAACGTCATTTCACATAAATATCCTGGAACTAAGGGCCATTTACAATGCCCTAAGTCAAGCAAGGCCTCTGCTTCAGGGTCAGCCGGTGTTGATCCAGTCGTACAACATCACGGCAGTCGCCCACGTAAACAGACAGGGCGGCACAAGAAGCAGGAGAGCGATGGCAGAAGCTGCAAGGATTCTTCGCTGGGCGGAAAATCATGTGATAGCACTGTCAGCAGTATTCATTCCCGGAGTGGACAACTGGGAAGCAGATTTTCTCAGCAGACACAATCTCCACCCGGGAGAGTGGGGACTTCATCCAGAAGTCTTCCAAGTGATTGTAAACCGTTGGGAAAAACCAAAGGTGGACATGATGGCGTCCCGCCTCAACAAAAAACTAGACCGGTATTGCGCCAGGTCAAGGGACCCTCAGGCAATAGCGGTGGACGCTCTGGTAACACCGTGGGTGTACCAGTCAGTGTATGTGTTCCCTCTTCTGCCTCTCATACCAAAGGTACTGAGGATTATAAGACGGAGAGGAGTAAGAACTATACTCGTGGCTCCGGATTGGCCAAGAAGGACTTGGTACCCGGAACTTCAAGAGATGCTCACGGAGGACCCGTGGCCTCTACCTCTACAAAGGGACCTGCTCCAGCAGGGACCCTGTCTGTTCCAAGACTTACCGCGGCTGCGTTTGACGGCATGGCGGTTGAACGCCGGATCCTGAAGGAAAAAGGCATTCCAGATGAAGTCATCCCTACCCTGATCAAAGCCAGGAAGGATGTAACCGTGCAGCATTATCACCGTATTTGGCGTAAATATGTTGCGTGGTGCGAGGCCAGGAAGGCCCCTACAGAGGAATTTCAACTGGGTCGTTTCCTTCATTTCCTGCAAACAGGAGTGTCTATGGGCCTAAAATTAGAGTCCATTAAGGTTCAAATTTCGGCCCTGTCGATCTTCTTCCAAAAAGAACTGGCTTCAGTTCCTGAAGTTCAGACGTTTGTCAAAGGGGTGCTGCATATACAGCCTCCTTTTGTGCCTCCAGTGGCACCTTGGGATCTCAATGTGGTTTTGGGGTTCCTAAAATCACATTGGTTTGAACTACTCACCACTGTGGACTTAAAATATCTCACATGGAAAGTGGTAATGCTATTGGCCCTGGCTTCAGCCAGGCGCATGTCAGAATTGGCGGCTTTATCCTATAAAAGCCCTTACCTAATTTTTCATACGGATAGGGCAGAATTGAGGACTCGTCCTCAATTTCTCCCTAAGGTGGTTTCAGTGTTTCACCTGAACCAGCCTATTGTGGTACCTGCGGCTACTAGGGACTTGGAGGACTCCAAGTTGCTGGACGTAGTCAGGGCCCTGAAAATATACGTTTCCAGGATGGCTGGAGTCAGAAAATCTGACTCGCTGTTTATCCCGTATGCACCCAACAAGCTGGGTGCTCCTGCTTCTAAGCAGACTATTGCTCGTTGGATTTGTAGTACAATTCAGCTTGCACATTCTGTGGCAGGCCTGCCACAGCCAAAATCTGTAAAAGCCCATTCCACACGGAAAGTGGGCTCATCTTGGGCGGCCGCCCGAGGGGTCTCGGCTTTACAACTTTGCCGAGCAGCTACTTGGTCAGGGGCAAACCCGTTTGCTAAATTCTACAAATTTGATACCCTGGCTGAGGAGGATCTGGAGTTCTCTCATTCGGTGCTGCAGAGTCATCCGCACTCTCCCGCCCGTTTGGGAGCTTTGGTATAATCCCCATGGTCCTTACGGAATTCCCAGCATCCACTAGGACGTCAGAGAAAATAAGAATTTACTTACCGATAATTCTATTTCTCATAGTCCGTAGTGGATGCTGGGCGCCCATCCCAAGTGCGGATTGTCTGCAATACTTGTACATAGTTATTGTTAACTAAATCGGGTTATTGTTGATGTGAGCCATCTGTTCTGGAGGCTCCTCATGTTATCATACTGTTAACTGGGTTCAGATCACAGGTTGTACGGTGTGATTGGTGTGGCTGGTATGAGTCTTACCCGGGATTCAGAATCCTTCCTTATTGTGTACGCTCGTCCGGGCACAGTATCCTAACTGAGGCTTGGAGGAGGGTCATAGGGGGAGGAGCCAGTGCACACCGGGTAGTCCTAAAGCTTTTACTTTTGTGCCCAGTCTCCTGCGGAGCCGCTATTCCCCATGGTCCTTACGGAGTTCCCAGCATCCACTACGGACTATGAGAAATAGAATTATCGGTAAGTAAATTCTTATTTTAATATTGAATTAAAAGTTAAGTTTTATTGTCTGACTACAATCATAAGAGTGCCCCAGCACAGAGTCTTTCTATTTTTCTTTTTGGTGTCACAGTGACATCACATATATCTATAGTAATAATACATTTACATGACTGGGAGGTGAGGGGGTCTGGAAGCATCACAGTGACATCACTTATATCTATAATAATACATAGACATGACTGGGGAGGGTGAGGGGATCTGGAAGTGTCACAGTGACGTCACTTATATCTATAGTAATAATACAGGGACATGACTGGGGAGGGTGAGGGGATCTGGGAGTGTCACAGTGACATCGCTTATATCTATAGTAATAATACAGGATCATGACTGGGGAGGTGAGGGGATCTGGGAGCGTCACAGTGACATCACATATATCTAAAGTAATAATATAGAGACATGGGCCCTCATTCCGAGTTGTTCGCTCGCAAGCAGATTTTAGCAGATTTACTCACGCTAAGCCGCCGCCTACTGGGAGTGAATCTTAGCTTCTTAAAATTGCGAACGACATATTCGCAATATTGCGATTACACACTTCTTAGCAGTTTCAGAGTAGCTTCAGACTTACTCGGCATCTGCGATCAGTTCAGTGCTTGTCGTTCCTGGTTTGACGTCACAAACACATCCAGCGTTCACCCAGACATTCCCCCGTTTTTCCGGCCACTCCTGCGTTTTTTCTTGAAACGGTAGCGTTTTTTCCCACACGCCCATAAAACGGTCTGTTTCCGCCCAGTAACACCCATTTCCTGTCAATCACATTACGATCACCAGAACGATGAAAATGCCGTGATTAAAAATCCTAACTGCATATCAAATTTACTTGGCGCAGTCGCACTGCGGACATTGCGCATGCGCGCTAAGCGGAAAATCGCTGCGATGCAAAGAAATTTACAGAGCGAACGACTCGGAATGACCCCCATGATTGGGGAGGTGAGGGAATCTGGGAGCGTCACAGTGATGTCACTTTTATCTAAGGTAATAATACAGGGACATGACTGGGAAGGTGATCTGGGAGTATTTACAATGATATTGATGTTTCCCTCATTTTGCAGGATTACACAGTAGTGAAGAAGACATCCAGCAGCCGTCCCTGTGTGTCAGGAGGACTGAGCAGGACCCAGAGCCCCATCACGGTGCCTCCACCTCACTCACCAATACATGAGAGACACAATGACCAGAAGATCCTGGAACTCACCAACAAGATCATTCAGCTGATGACTGGAGAGGTGACTGCTGGGAATGGGTCATTATACAGTAACACCGGGGGATGTGTCTGGGTGATGACTGGAGAGGTGACTGCTGGGAATGGGACATTATACAGTAACACCAGGGGATGTGTCTGGGTGATGACTGGAGAGGTGACTGCTGGGAATGGGACATTATACAGTAACACCAGGGGATGTGTCTGGGTGATGACTGGAGAGGTGACTGCTGGGAATGGGACATTATACAGTAACACCAGGGGATGTGTCTGGATGATGACTGGAGAGGTGACTGCTGGGAATGGGACATTATACAGTAACACCAGGGGATGTGTCTGGGTGATGACTGGAGAGGTGACTGCTGGGAATAGGACATTATACAGTAACACCAGGGGATGTGTCTGGGTGATGACTGGAGAGGTGACTGCTGGGAATGGGACATTATACAGTAGCACCAGGGGATGTGTCTGGGTGATGACTGGAGAGGTGACTGCTGGGAATGGGGCATTATACAGTACACCAGGGGACGTGTCTGGGTGATGACTGTATCACTGTGTGTGTCAGGTGTCTATAAGGTGTCAGAATGTCACTGTCTATGTCTCTATGCAGGAGGGGGTGTATATAGAGGAACACAGGGGTCTGTACAAGGACGTGATGATGGCGAATCACCGCCCCCTCACATCACTGGGTAAGAGGAGACTGTCAGGTATTGTACAGGGGAGAGCAGGTATGGGGGCCCCTATATACACACGTCATCTGATAATCACATATATACACTGTACTCAGTCACTGTGTGTCTCCTACAGATGGGCCCAGTAACAGAGATACCCCAGAGAGATGTCCCCGTCCTCTGTATTCCCAGGATTGTACAGAGGAGAATCACAGGATCCCACAGGAGGATCAGGTAGGTAGGATTTAGGGTCTCCCCAATATACCAAAGTGACTGTCACTATATGATCTGTAGAGGAGCTGTGTGTATTATACATTGATTTTATACTGTTTCACCTCCGTTTAATGTGACTGTATGCAAATGTCATTATAGTGGGGTTTTTTTTCTTTTTAGGTAGAACGTGTGTCTGATATTAAAACAGAAGATACAGAGGGAGAAGAAGAGACGTATGTGACTGATATAAAGGCAGAAGATACAGAGGGAGAAGAAGAGACGTATGTGACTGATATGAAGGCAGAAGATACAGAGGGAGAAGAAGAGACGTATGTGACTGATATAAAGGCAGAAGATATAGAGGGAGAAGAAGAGACGTATGTGACTGATATAAAGACAGAAGATACAGAGGGAGAAGAAGAGACGTATGTGACTGATATAGAGACAGAAGATACAGAGGGAGAAGAAGAGACGTATGTGACTGATATAAAGGCAGAAGATATAGAGGGAGAAGAAGAGACGTATGTGACTGATATAAAGACAGAAGATACAGAGGGAGAAGAAGAGACGTATGTGACTGATATAAAGGCAGAAGATATAGAGGGAGAAGAAGAGACGTATGTGAGGGGTGATCAGCAGTGTAAGGAGGAGGAGATCCCAACAGATATCAGCACAGGTGAGTAATAAACACTTATTACAGAAGTCACATATTCTCATTGCTCAGTCACTACAGCAATCTCTTATCCTACACCCTCCTCCGCCATCAGCCCTGTTCTCAGTTGGGTGTTTCTAACGCAAGGCTATCAAATATCAAATGGAGAGTTATTACGCACTTTACTATAATGTTATTCAAAATAACAAGCAGAAGTTTATTATTATTATTAAGGATTATATATATTTAGTAGTGATATATAGTAGTGGATGCAGAGGTGCACAGGTAATGGTGTAACACACGTGTAGAGAAATATATATAAGAAGACAATCTCTTATAATAATGGCTATATGACACTCATTTCGTATGTGAATCGCAGCTTCTTATTCAGTGATCACATGAGACAATATAGGTAGTGGAGAGGAACAGAGCGCTGTGACCAGACGCTTCCTAAGGCCGCGCGTCCCACTGTCACGGAATGGGTTTAGGTCACACGGGATCTGGCCAATTAGAGGATTCACGCTTTCAATCGCCTGTTACTGACTCCACCCACTGGACAGGTGGCGGGTACAATGCTGCCACCACCAGACTCTTTGTTCCCGTGGCTCGGTTCGGCTCCGTATGCGTCAACACGCTGTCTTACCACACCTGTGTGGTGATGACTGATCCCCACTGGTCACCTGACCAGGGCTCTTCATGGTAGTTGGCTGAAGGCGGAGCTTGGAGATGCCAGGGTTACCCTGGGCAGCAGAACGGGGCTACGTTTGGCATACCCCTGCTGGTCACAAGATGAAGCGGTCGTCTTAAGGCAAATTATGTTTATTCGCTCAAATCAAGTCCTGAAAAGGCCCCTCCCTTCTCCCAGGGGATATCATACAGCCAGATGTTCACACAGAAAGAAGATGGTATAATACCTACACAGGGGTCACAGCACTCTATACAGTAATACACTATCTCCGGGGGTAAGCCCTCCATGTCTTTTCCATCCAATCAGGATAATAAATAAATGACACTGTAAAAGGAGATAACTGCATGAATCAGTTTCCTCCTTCCTGTCACACAGACAAAGGGGGGAATTCAGACCTGAGCGCTACGCAGCGAGTTTTGCAGCCCTGCGATCAGAAAGTCGCCACCTACAGGGAGAGGGTATTTTTGCTGTGCAGGTTAAACGGCTCAAAAGCTTTGACCTACTTCCCATGATGCATAGCGCCGCCTCCTATATCACCCCGCCTCCATGCACAGGAGCTCAGTTTGTAGTTGGTGCTTGCAGTGCAAGCATGTAACAGGAGGGGCTGCTCAGCAGCTCTAGAAAAAGCTTTTTCTGAGGAAAAAAGAAGACTACAAGGGCTGCAGCAGAGGCACAGATTGTGCTGGATGTCAGTAGACATTGCCTGCTGCAGCTCCATCTCTCCCCCAGCGGCGCTGTACACTCCCGAGCCCTGGTGGCCGGGTACCTACAGCGGAGGCTCCGGTTTTCTTCACGTTAGACACACACGGCTGGGGCTCTCCGGGATCGCGTGGCCGCGCTTCGGGAGGTGGTAAGTGGGTCCCACTTGCGGGACCTGGTCTTTATCGCGATCTGGCGCGGTCAGTGGGTGGCGGGCCGCGCGCGCTGGCGGTGGACACTGTGGCAGTACAGGCGATCCCACTAGATCACCAGGGCATGGGCGCAGGTCAGGTTTTCTCTCTAAACCAATTCTTATATCGCCCACAGTACCCAGTGGTTTTGCCAGCAGGGGGATAGAGCTTAGACCTGAAGCCCCTCCCCCAGCCCCAGGGCGCCATTTCCAGCAAGTGTTCCCGCCCTGGAGCTGCATATCTGTCTCTTCCTCACTCCCTGGCAGTGTCTGTGGCGCCATTATCCCTCAGCTCACTGTTCCTGGGACTGCTTGGGCAAATCCTCCTATGTGAAGCCGCCTGGTTGTCAGCGCTGTGACTTTACATGACACTTAAGTATTTTACCTGCCTTTTTAGTCAGTGTTAGTAAGAAAGTGTGCATTTAGTCAGGGTTTTATAGTACAATTACCCTGTGATATACATCCAGTTCTTACTGTGTACTGTTATATCTATTGTTATATAGCTGTGTAAGCTAGTCCAGTGCAGTATTATTGTCAGTAATAACCTCTGCATTGTACAGACTGTGACTATCTGTGTGTGCATTTGATAGCTGAGTGGTGTCCATTTTGTGTCTTTCACTCAACCTGCTATCCCTATATTCTATAACCTGAGGGGGCTTGGTGCGTCAGGTGTTATCTAATATAGGATTTTCACAAAGATATACTGCATTACGTATTTTCTCTGTGATTTAGTCACCATATCTCTCCTTTATCTCTGCTGGTGCTGACTACACTGCGCAGGGGTTTGGGTTTAGAGGTATAGTGCTGCTGATAATTGTACTGTGTTACCTGATACTGCAAGTTATATCATGTCTGCTTCTGAGGGTAACGGTTCTGGGGCTGAACACACTGCTGGTGTTGCTGAAGCCACAGGGCCATATGAGGAGAATATAGCAGCTGTGGGCTCTGGTTCTGGGGGCTCCTTGCCCCCCAGTGGGACTGTGGCAACGGAGGCACATACTGACCCACCGTGGGCCGCTTTTTCCACGCTTCTGCATATGCTAGTTCATAAACTAACTCCCCCTAGGGGACCCCCAATGCTGGTACAACCGTATGTGGTCCCTGCAGCTAACCTGCCGTGGGCGGACGATTTATCTGCTCAATTAAAGAAGTTGAACCAGTCCTTGACTACTAAAAAGTCTGACCAACGCTCGCCTAAGTCCAAGAGGTCCTCTAAGCGAGCGCTTGTCTACTCACAATCCACTGCTGTCACTGACACCTAGTCTGATGAAGACGGCACATATACTGACCCCTCAGGTTCTGACTCAGATACGGCTGATGGGGAGGATAGTTCACATGTGGATGTTCCTGATCTTTTGGAGGCTATTAAGTGAATTCTGCAGATTACGGATGATCCCGAGCCATCCGTCCCTCCTAAGAAACCAGATAGGTTCAAGCGTCAGAAGATGATTAAACAAGTTTTACCTCAGTCTGACCACCTAGTGGATATACGTCAGGAACCCTGGGAAAACCCGGGTACGAAGTTTGTGCCTCAAAAGAAGATACTGGCTCGCTATCCCCTCGCGCCAGAGCTGTCTAAGAATTGGGAAACACCTCCTCCAGTGGACTCACATGTGGCTAGGATGGTGGTTTCCTCAGCTCTACCTGTCACTACCGTCACATCTCTAAAAGAGCCTACGGATAAACGTGTGGAGGGTTGTCTGAAAGCGATTTACACCCTCACGGATGCTGCACAAAGGCCCACTATTGCAGTTACATGGGCTGCAGAGGCTATTGAAGCATGGGCCTTGGAGTTAGAAGCTGAAATCTCTTCTGACCATGCTAGACAATGTTATATATTGTCACAGCTTCTTGATATATTAAAGAGGCGGCTTCTGATGCCGGTGTTCTGGCAGCCATGGCTTCTACTACGTCAGTCCTGGCTCGCCGACTATTGTGGCTGAGATCCTGGTCTGTGGATCTGGATTCTAGAAAAACCCTGGAGGTACTCCCTTTCAAGGGAGATATTCTGTTTGGGGAGGACTTAAATAAGATAGTGGCTGACTTGGCTACTACCAAAACTGCCTGTCTGCCTAATACCACTCCTTCTGTGTCGAAGGCTAAAGGTACGTCCTTTCGCCCCTTTCGTCCTTTAGGTAAAGCAAAAGGTCAGGCGTACCATAAGCAGGCCCGCACTTCCAAACCTGGTAAGCCGAAGCCCAAAAGAGCCTGGGCTGCCCGTCAGCCAGTCACCAAGACCGATAAGCCTGCCGCATGACGGGGCGGGCCTCCCCCTGGGGATCCCAGGGTGGGGGGCCGGCTTCTGGGGTATACCCAGGAATGGTTGAAGACCACTTCAGATGCCTGGGTACGGGAAGTCGTCACTCGGGGTTACACCATAGCCTTCAAATACCGACCCCCTCATCGATTTTTCCAGATAGACGTCCGTTTGGACCAGACAAAGGCAAAAACTCTACACTTGGTGGTACAGACCCTCCTGGATACAGGAGTCGTAGTATAGGTGCCTCTTGCTCAGAGGGGCCGGGGGTACTATTCTCTGCTGTTTCTAGTCCCGAAACAGAATGGGTCCTCCCGGCCCATTCTCAACCTCAAGGCATTGAACAGGTTTGTGAAGGTTTCCAATTTCCGTATGGAAACCCTTCACTCTATAGTTCTGGCCTTGGAACCTGGGGACTACATGGTCTCCCTGGACATACAGGATGCTTACCTGCATATTCCTATAGCAGTGTCACATCAACAATACCTGAGGTTCGCTATTGGCAACCTCCATACCAGTTTCGGGCGTTACCTTTTGGTTTAACAACGGCTCCGCGAGTCTTCACCAAAGTCATGGCGGTGATGACGGTGGTACTCCGCCGTCAAGGGGTCAGGATACTGCCGTATCTGGACGACTTGTTAATCCTGGCAAATTCCCCAGATCTTCTCCTACGTCATCTGGATATGCCGGTCCGGTTTCTACAAGCCCACGGGTGACTCATCAACTGGAAGAAATCCTCCCTGGTCCCTGCTCAGAGCATGATGCACCTGGGAGCGTTATTGGACAGTCACAACCAGAGGTTTTTCTTGTCTCAGGAGAAAGTCCTGAAGCTTCAGGACAGGATTTGTTGCTTCCTTTCTCGTCCGAAAGTGTCGATACATTCGGCAAGGCGGGTGCTGAACCTAATGGTATCCGCATTTGACATGGTGGAGTATGCTCAATTCCATTCTCGCCCCAACCAGAGGCTGATTCTAGCCAAGTGGGACGGCCTGCCTCACCAGATCAGATCTCAAATGATCTTATTGACTCTGGAGGTCCGTCTGTCGCTACACTGGTGGCTCCGGGACCTACAATTGTGCAGGGGTCGTCCCTTCTGGATATCCAACTGGGTCCTGTTGATGACAGATGCCAGTCTAAGAGGTTGGAGCATGGTGCTGGAGCAACACTCCCTTCAGGGTCGGTGGACCAAGGAGGAATCTCTCCTCTCGATCAACATTCTGGAATTGCAGGTGGTCTTCAATGCGTTGAACCTGGCCCAGCATTTAATTCAGAACCATCCTGTTCAAGTACAGTCGGACAATGCCACCACGGTGGCTTACATAAATCATCAAGGCGGCACTCAAAGCCGTTTGGCAATGAAGGAAGTCTCACGGATTCTACGTTGGGCGGAACCCCATTTACCGGCCATATCGGCAATCTTCATTCCGGGAGTCCTGAATTGGGAAGTGGACTTTCTCAGTCGTCAGGACGTGCATGCCGGCGAGTGGGGCCTCCATCCAGAAGTGTTTCAACTCCTCGTGGAAAAGTGGGGTCTTCCAGACGTGGATCTGATGGCGTCTCAACACTATCACAAGGTTCCGGGCTTCAGAGCAAGGACATGGGATCCTCAAGCAGCATTCCTGGATGCGCCTGCGGTGCCGTGGAGGTTTCGGCTGCCATATGTGTTCCCTCCGGTGTCACTCCTGCCCAGGGTAATTCGGAAGTTCAAGCAAGAAAAAGGAAATCTGCTTCTCATAGCTTAGGCGTGGCCCAGACAGCACTGGTTCTCAGACCTTCAGGGTCTATCGTCAGAACGTCCTATTCTACTTCCACAACGCCCAGACCTCCTTGTTCAGGGCCCCTGTGTCTACCAGGACCTAGCCCGGCTGTCTTTGACGGCGTGGCTCTTGAAGCTTCCGTCTTGAGGGCTAAGGGTTTTTCTGAAGAGGTCATTAAAACTATGTTGCGGGCCCGGAAACCAGCTTCTGCTCGGATTTACCATAGGGTCTGGCATTCCTACTTTGGTTCGCATCTAACAATTATGACGCTTCCAAGTTTAGTACAGCCAAGCTTTTGGCTTTTTTTGCAGCAAGGCCTAGAGTTTTGGCCTGCGTCTGGCCTCCCTAAAGGTTCATATTTCTGCCTTGTCGGTGTGGTTTCAGAGAAAAATTGTGACTTTGCCTGATGTTCATACTTTCACTCAGGGTGTGTTGTGTATCCAACCTTCCTATGTCCCGCCTGTGGCTCCTTGGGACTTGTCAGTGGTTTTGGAGGCGTTGCAGGAGCCTCCATTTGAACCTCTTGGTTCAGCTGACCTTAAGTGGCTTTCCCTTAAGGTGGTGTTCTTGCTGGATATTGCCTCTGCTAGAAGAGTGTCGGATTTGGTTGCCTTGTCTTGTAGTTCCCCATATCTGATTTTTCACCGTGACAGGACGGTTCTTAGGATTCGTCCCGGATATTTACCTAAGGTGGTTTCTTCGTTCCACCTTAATCAGGAGATTGAAGTTCCGGCCTTTGTGTCTCCTGATTTGTCTCCCAAAGAGCGGTCTTTGGATGTGGTACGGGCTCTCCGTATCTATGTAAAGAGAACTGCTTCTGTTAGGAAATCTGATTCTCTCTTTATTCTGTTTGTATTTCACAAATGGGGCTGGCCTGCTCACAAGCAGACTTTGGCCAGATGGATTAGAATGGTGATTGCACATGCTTATGTGAGGGCTGGTCTGTCAGCTCCTGCTCACATTACGGCCCATTCTACTCGGTCTGTTGGACCTTCTAGGGCAGCCCGCCGTGGTGCGACCCTTGTACAATTGTGCATGGCGGCTACGTGGTCCTTAGTGAACATGTTCATTAGGTTCTATGCCTTCGATACCACCGCTTTCTAGGATGCTTCCTTTGGACGCCGGGTTCTTGTGCCCGCTACTGTGAGTCCCCTCCCATTTAGGACATCCCCAATGTCTATCCTTGTGGAGCCCAGTGTACCACGCATCAGAAAACGAGTTTTATTGTAAATACTCACCTTTGTTAAAACTCTTTCTGCGAGGTACACTGGGCTCCACAAGGCGCCCACCCTGACGCACTGAGCTTCTTTGGGTTGGTATGGCATTAGCCGCTGACACTTCTCCTGTCGGGAGAGTGTGTTTGTTGCAATTGGCAGTTGTCGTCTCTTTTACTTGCTACTACATTGGGCTGGTAACAAAACTGAGCTCCTGTGCACGGGGGCGGGGTGATATAGGAGGCGGCGCTATGCATTTTGGGAAGAAGGTCAAAGCTTTTGAGCCTGTTGGTGCTTCAGATCAAGATCCTACTCTACACCCCAATGTCTATCCTTGTGGAGCCCAGTGTACCTCTCAGAAAGAGTTTTAACAAAGGTAAGTTCTTACCATAAAACTCGTTTTTCATTCACAAGATCTGCTAGGAGAGGGCAATTATCAGCCCATTTCCTGGTCACAGAAGGTAGGGGATCATTATTCAGTCCTACATAGTAAGTGCATTTTTCCCTTTAAAATACATGTGACCACATCTTACATATAAATACATGTAAACATGCAATCCTACAGCTGTGCACAGAGCACTACATATGACATGGTAAAACACATCATTAAACATATTTTTAAGCAGTCCGCGCCCGCCGCCCTAAGTACATTTCAAATATGGTGCCTAGCACCAGTTGTCCTTAAAATGGCGCTGGGCACTTAAGGTTTAACCCCTTATGTGCCGTGGCCGCCATTAACCATGTGGCCCCCAGGGTCTCCGGCCACACTTACCTTTTGTTAATTCTTTCTTCGAGGTCGATAGGGTCCACAGGTTGCCCACCCTGACACACCTGGCTTCTGTGGGTGACTCTTCGTAGTCACCGGTTCCCTACTCTTATCAGAAAGTGTGTGTTCTTGTGTGTGCCACAATCTCCCTTCTCTCCTGTCCTGCTCCTGCCTTGGGCTTGTTGGCAAAACTGAGCATGCCTGAGTATGGAGGTGTGGTATAGGGGGGAAGGACCAATGCTTCTTGAGATACCAGAAACGTAACTGCTTGTTGCCCAGGTCCTTCACCACCTGCATCCCCCATGGTAATCCCTGTGGACCCTATGGACCTCAAAGAGAGTAAACAAAGGTAAGTTTTAACATAACTCTCCTTTTTCTGTAGCTTACTTGTTGGTTCTCTGCCACATGAAGGCAAACCGAGAACTGAGCTCACTACCGGAGATCACCAGTCCGATCTTTGTATCAGTCCTGGATGTCGCCAATGGTATTCTGCGCATGCATGCACAATGCACCATGGGAGGTCGCTGGCTTCAGGGGACCATACCGTAGATAGGACCCAGAACCGCTTCATAGTTCCCAATTTCTAAAGCAGAGTAATGGGACCTGTATGTAACATCTGTATACATTAAAGGATGAAGAAATACAAAATTGGTCCGTAAGGTACTGGCATTGCTAGTATAGAGACCTCATAGGTAGAGATTTGCTTCATAATTCATGAGGAAACCAATGATTATGGGCATTCTGTACGGATGTCCTGGAGAAGGTATCCAGACCATCCCTGTGTACAGAGTGGGGATCATGTAAAGAGGGAGAGAATTCCTGTTGGCGGTTTCTTTGAGCACCTTGTATTTTCGGGTCTACAGCATCCAGCTAGAGTGGCTACTGGAAGGACCTGGCTATAGGCCTCTGGGCTAGGGGAAGGGACTGGCTATAGGCCTCTGGGCTAGGGAAATTAACTGGATATAGGCCCCTGGGCTAGGGGAAGGGCCTGGCTATAGGCCTCTGGGCTAGGGGAAGGGACTGGCTATAGGCCCTTGGGCTAGGGGAAGGGCCTGGCTATAGGCCTCTGGGCTAGGGGAAGGGACTGGCTATAGGCCCTTGGGCTAGGGGAAGGGCCTGGCTATAGGCCTCTGGGTTAGGGGAAGGGACTGGCTATAGGCGTCTGGGCTAGGGGAAGGGCCTGGCTATAGGCCCCTGGGCTAGGGAAATTAACTGGATATAGGCCCCTGGGCTAGGGAAATTAACTGGATATAGGCCCCTGGGCTAGGGGAAGGGCCTGGCTATAAGCCCCTGGGCTAGGGAAAGGGCCTGGCTATAGGCACCTGGGCAGCAGATGCTTGGTCAAATAAAATACCTGGCGAATACCCGTTTATAGGGGCCCTGTCTTCTGGAGACAAATTAGGTGATACTAATCTTCTCTGGCAAAAGTGACAGTATAATTATTCTCATTCTCCATCACGTCAGCATTCTAAAGACTTAAGAAACTATAGGTCAGTAAGACAATATAGTACGAACTATAGGTCAGTAAGACAATACAGAAGGAAACTATAGGTCAGTAAGACAATACAGAAGAAAGCTATAGGTCCGTAAGACAATACAGAAGGAAACTATAGGTCAGTAAGACAATACAGTAAGCAACTATATGTCAGTAAGACAATACAGTATGCAACTATAGGTCAGTAAGACTACAGTAGGAAACTATAGGTCAGTAAGACGATACAGTAAGAAACTATAGGTCAGTAAGACAATACAGTAAGAAACTATAGGTCAGTAAGACAATACAGTAGGAAACAATCTAATAAACCCAATATTTGGAAATAAATGAGAGCGCAATTGCAATTAAAAATATAGTAAATACTTTAATACATGCACAACATATATTAAACAAAGTTATTCTAAAAGGTTAGTCTAAAAAGTCAAATTGATTATTGGTGCTTGACACACCCCCAGAGGGTTCCACAACCTGTAACTGATCCGGTAATTGCCTGTAAATCAATCACTGTCTCAAATGTTGGTAGCTTTTTCTACTATGTTTGAATAGAGTTCCACAGAATGATGGTTTTTTAGAAGTAAATCTGATGCTCACCGCTGCTGGAGTTCAATAGCAATAAACTTCCCAATATCTGGTGCAGCGGAGGGAGAAGGAGCATACACCTCTCTGGATCCAAATGCCATATGAAGAGAGGAAAGAGTGGCTGTCAGCAGCGCCGCTCACAGATTGTTGTAGATAATTGTGGAGTACGGAGCACGGGCTGACAGGGACACTGTGACAGCCACTCTTTCCTCTCTTCATACGGCATTTGGATCCAGAGAGGTGTGTGCTCTGCTGGGCATAAGCCAGTGCCTGAGATAAAGGAGCTGGTGTATTTACTATTTATATGCTCCCCCTTGGTACCAGTACAAGGTAATGTAGCAGGGTCTGTGGAGGAGCAGCGCTCTGCTGGGCATAAGCCAGTGCCTGAGATAAAGGAGCTGGTGTATTTACTATTTATATGCTCCCCCTGGTACCAGTACAAGGCTGCGTAGCAGGGTCTGTGGAGGAGCAGTGCTCTGCTGGGCATAAGCCAGTGCCTGAGATAAAGGAGCTGGTGTATTTACTATTTATATGCTCCCCCCTTGGTACCAGTACAGGCTGTGTAGCAGGGTCTGTGGAGGAGCAGCGCTCTGCTGAGCATAAGCCAGTGCCTGAGATAAAGGAGCTGGTGTATTTACTATTTATATGCTCCCCCTGGTACCAGTACAAGGCTGCGTAGCAGGGTCTGTGGAGGAGCAGCGCTCTGCTGAGCATAAGCCAGTGCCTGAGATAAAGGAGCTGGTGTATTTACTATTTATATGCTCCCCCTGGTACCAGTACAAGGCTGCGTAGCAGGGTCTGTGGAGGAGCAGCGCTCTGCTGAGCATAAGCCAGTGCCTGAGATAAAGGAGCTGGTGTATTTACTATTTATATGCTCCCCCTGGTACCAGTACAGGCTGTGTAGCAGGGTCTGTGGAGGAGCAGCGCTCTGCTGGGCATAAGCCAGTGCCTGAGATAAAGGAGCTGGTGTATTTACTATTTATATGCTCCCCCTGGTACCAGTACAGGCTGTGTAGCAGGGTCTGTGGAGGAGCAGCGCTCTGCTGGGCATAAGCCAGTGCCTGAGATAAAGGAGCTGGTGTATTTACTATTTATATGCTCCCCCTTGGTACCAGTACAAGGCTGTGTAGCAGGGTCTGTGGAGGAGCAGTGCTCTGCTGGGCATAAGCCAGTGCCTGAGATAAAGGAGCTGGTGTATTTACTATTTATATGCTCCCCCTGGTACCAGTACAAGGCTGCGTAGCAGGGTCTGTGGAGGAGCAGCGCTCTGCTGAGCATAAGCCAGTGCCTGAGATAAAGGAGCTGGTGTATTTACTATTTATATGCTCCCCCTGGTACCAGTACAGGCTGTGTAGCAGGGTCTGTGGAGGAGCAGCGCTCTGCTGGGCATAAGCCAGTGCCTGAGATAAAGGAGCTGGTGTATTTACTATTTATATGCTCCCCCTGGTACCAGTACAAGGCTGTGTAGCAGGGTCTGTGGAGGAGCAGTGCTCTGCTGGACATAAGCCAGTGCCTGAGATAAAGGAGCTGGTGTATTTACTATTTATATGCTCCCCCCTGGTACCAGTACAGGCTGTGTAGCAGGGTCTGTGGAGGAGCAGTGCTCTGCTGGGCATAAGCCAGTGCCTGAGATAAAGGAGCTGGTGTATTTACTATTTATATGCTCCCCCTTGGTACCAGTACAAGGCTGTGTAGCAGGGTCTGTGGAGGAGCAGTGCTCTGCTGGGCATAAGCCAGTGCCTGAGATAAAGGAGCTGGTGTATTTACTATTTATATGCTCCCCCCTGGTACCAGTACAGGCTGTGTAGCAGGGTCTGTGGAGGAGCAGTGCTCTGCTGGACATAAGCCAGTGCCTGAGATAAAGGAGCTGGCGTATTTACTATTTATATGCTCCCCCTTGGTACCAGTACAGGCTGTGTAGCAGGGTCTGTGGAGGAGCAGTGCTCTGCTGGGCATAAGCCAGTGCCTGAGATAAAGGAGCTGGTGTATTTACTATTTATATGCTCCCCCCTGGTACCAGTACAAGGCTGTGTAGCAGGGTCTGTGGAGTAGCAGTGCTCTGCTGGACATAAGCCAGTGCCTGAGATAAAGGAGCTGGTGTATTTACTATTTATATGCTCCCCCTTGGTACCAGTACAGGCTGTGTAGCAGGGTCTGTGGAGGAGCAGCGCTCTGCTGAGCATAAGCCAGTGCCTGAGATAAAGGAGCTGGTGTATTTACTATTTATATGCTCCCCCTGGTACCAGTACAGGCTGTGTAGCAGGGTCTGTGGAGGAGCAGCGCTCTGCTGGGCATAAGCCAGTGCCTGAGATAAAGGAGCTGGTGTATTTACTATTTATATGCTCCCCCTTGGTACCAGTACAAGGCTGTGTAGCAGGGTCTGTGGAGGAGCAGTGCTCTGCTGGACATAAGCCAGTGCCTGAGATAAAGGAGCTGGCGTATTTACTATTTATATGCTCCCCCTTGGTACCAGTACAGGCTGTGTAGCAGGGTCTGTGGAGGAGCAGTGCTCTGCTGGGCATAAGCCAGTGCCTGAGATAAAGGAGCTGGTGTATTTACTATTTATATGCTCCCCCTGGTACCAGTACAGGCTGTGTAGCAGGGTCTGTGGAGGAGCAGCGCTCTGCTGGGCATAAGCCAGTGCCTGAGATAAAGGAGCTGGTGTATTTACTATTTATATGCTCCCCCTTGGTACCAGTACAAGGCTGTGTAGCAGGGTCTGTGGAGGAGCAGTGCTCTGCTGGACATAAGCCAGTGCCTGAGATAAAGGAGCTGGCGTATTTACTATTTATATGCTCCCCCCTGGTACCAGTACAGACTGTGTAGCAGGGTCTGAGGAGGAGCAGTGCTCTGCTGGGCATAAGCCAGTGCCTGAGATAAAGGAGCTGGTGTATTTACTATTTATATGCTCCCCCTTGGTACCAGTACAGGCTGTGTAGCAGGGTCTGTGGAGGAGCAGCGCTCTGCTGGACATAAGCCAGTGCCTGAGATAAAGGAGCTGGTGTATTTACTATTTATATGCTCCCCCTGGTACCAGTACAGGGCTGTGTAGCAGGGTCTGTGGAGGAGCAGCGCTCTGCTGGGGATAAGCCAGTGCCTGAGATAAAGGAGCTGGTGTATTTACTATTTATATGCTCCCCCCTTGGTACCAGTACAAGGCTGTGTAGCAGGGTCTGTGGAGGAGCAGTGCTCTCCTGGGCATAAGCCAGTGCCTGAGATAAAGGAGCTGGTGTATTTACTATTTATATGCTCCCCCTGGTACCAGTACAAGGCTGTGTAGCAGGGTCTGTGGAGGAGCAGCGCTCTGCTGGACATAAGCCAGTGCCTGAGATAAAGGAGCTGGTGTATTTACTATTTATATGTTCCCCCTTGGTACCAGTACAAGGCTGTGTAGCAGGGTCTGTGGAGGAGCAGTGCTCTGCTGGGCATAAGCCAGTGCCTGAGATAAAGGAGCTGGTGTATTTACTATTTATATGCTCCCCCTTGGTACCAGTACAAGGTAATGTAGCAGGGTCTGGGGAGGAGCAGTGCTCTGCTGGGCATAAGCCAGTGCCTGAGATAAAGGAGCTGGTGTATTTACTATTTATATGCTCCCCCTTGGTACCAGTACAGGCTGTGTAGCAGGGTCTGTGGAGGAGCAGTGCTCTGCTGGGCATAAGCCAGTGCCTGAGATAAAGGAGCTGGTGTATTTACTATTTATATGCTCCCCCTTGGTACCAGTACAAGGCTGTGTAGCAGGGTCTGTGGAGGAGCAGTGCTCTGCTGGGCATAAGCCAGTGCCTGAGATAAAGGAGCTGGTGTATTTACTATTTATATGCTTCCCCCTGGTACCAGTACAAGGCTGTGTAGCAGGGTCTGTGGAGGAGCAGTGCTCTGCTGGGGATAAGCCAGTGCCTGAGATAAAGGAGCTGGTGTATTTACTATTTATATGCTCCCCCTTGGTACCAGTACAGGCTGTGTAGCAGGGTCTGTGGAGGAGCAGCGCTCTGCTGGGCATAAGCCAGTGCCTGAGATAAAGGAGCTGGTGTATTTACTATTTATATGCTCCCCCTGGTACCAGTACAAGGCTGTGTAGCAGGGTCTGTGGAGGAGCAGCGCTATGCTGGGCATAAGCCAGTGCCTGAGATAAAGGAGCTGGTGTATTTACTATTTATATGCTCCCCCTTGGTACCAGTACAAGGCTGTGTAGCAGGGTCTGTGGAGGAGCAGTGCTCTGCTGGACATAAGCCAGTGCCTGAGATAAAGGAGCTGGTGTATTTACTATTTATATGCTCCCCCCTGGTACCAGTACAAGGCAATGTAGCAGGGTCTGTGGAGGAGCAGTGCTCTGCTGGGCATAAGCCAGTGCCTGAGATAAAGGAGCTGGTGTATTTACTATTTATATGCTCCCCCTGGTACCAGTACAGGCTGTATAGCAGGGTCTGTGGAGGAGCAGCGCTCTGCTGGGCATAAGCCAGTGCCTGAGATAAAGGAGCTGGTGTATTTACTATTTATATGCTCCCCCCTGGTACCAGTACAGGCTGTGTAGCAGGGTCTGGGGAGGAGCAGTGGACATAAGCCAGTGCCTGAGATAAAGGAGCTGGTGTATTTACTATTTATATGCTCCCCCCTGGTACCAGTACAGGCTGTGTAGCAGGGTCTGTGGAGGAGCAGTGCTCTGCTGGGCATAAGCCAGTGCCTGAGATAAAGGAGCTGGTGTATTTACTATTTATATGCTCCCCCTTGGTACCAGTACAAGGCTGTGTAGCAAGGTCTGTGGAGGAGCAGTGCTCTGCTGGGCATAAGCCAGTGCCTGAGATAAAGGAGCTGGTGTATTTACTATTTATATGCTCCCCCCTGGTACCAGTACAAGGCTGTGTAGCAGGGTCTGGGAGGAGCAGTGCTCTGCTGGGCATAAGCCAGTGCCTGAGATAAAGGAGCTGGTGTATTTACTATTTATATGCTCCCCCCTGGTACCAGTACAAGGCTGTGTAGCAGGGTCTGTGGAGTAGCAGTGCTCTGCTGGGCATAAGCCAGTGCCTGAGATAAAGGAGCTGGTGTATTTACTATTTATATGCTCCCCCTTGGTACCAGTACAGGCTGTGTAGCAGGGTCTGTGGAGGAGCAGTGCTCTGCTGGGCATAAGCCAGTGCCTGAGATAAAGGAGCTGGTGTATTTACTATTTATATGCTCCCCCTGGTACCAGTACAGGGCTGTGTAGCAGGGTCTGTGGAGGAGCAGCGCTCTGCTGGGGATAAGCCAGTGCCTGAGATAAAGGAGCTGGTGTATTTACTATTTATATGCTCCCCCTGGTACCAGTACAGGGCTGTGTAGCAGGGTCTGTGGAGGAGCAGCGCTCTGCTGGGGATAAGCCAGTGCCTGAGATAAAGGAGCTGGTGTATTTACTATTTATATGCTCCCCCCTTGGTACCAGTACAAGGCTGTGTAGCAGGGTCTGTGGAGGAGCAGTGCTCTCCTGGGCATAAGCCAGTGCCTGAGATAAAGGAGCTGGTGTATTTACTATTTATATGCTCCCCCTGGTACCAGTACAAGGCTGTGTAGCAGGGTCTGTGGAGGAGCAGCGCTCTGCTGGACATAAGCCAGTGCCTGAGATAAAGGAGCTGGTGTATTTACTATTTATATGTTCCCCCTTGGTACCAGTACAAGGCTGTGTAGCAGGGTCTGTGGAGGAGCAGTGCTCTGCTGGGCATAAGCCAGTGCCTGAGATAAAGGAGCTGGTGTATTTACTATTTATAAGCTCCCCCTTGGTACCAGTACAAGGTAATGTAGCAGGGTCTGGGGAGGAGCAGTGCTCTGCTGGGCATAAGCCAGTGCCTGAGATAAAGGAGCTGGTGTATTTACTATTTATATGCTCCCCCTTGGTACCAGTACAGGCTGTGTAGCAGGGTCTGTGGAGGAGCAGTGCTCTGCTGGGCATAAGCCAGTGCCTGAGATAAAGGAGCTGGTGTATTTACTATTTATATGCTCCCCCTTGGTACCAGTACAAGGCTGTGTAGCAGGGTCTGTGGAGGAGCAGTGCTCTGCTGGGCATAAGCCAGTGCCTGAGATAAAGGAGCTGGTGTATTTACTATTTATATGCTTCCCCCTGGTACCAGTACAAGGCTGTGTAGCAGGGTCTGTGGAGGAGCAGTGCTCTGCTGGGGATAAGCCAGTGCCTGAGATAAAGGAGCTGGTGTATTTACTATTTATATGCTCCCCCTTGGTACCAGTACAGGCTGTGTAGCAGGGTCTGTGGAGGAGCAGCGCTCTGCTGGGCATAAGCCAGTGCCTGAGATAAAGGAGCTGGTGTATTTACTATTTATATGCTCCCCCTGGTACCAGTACAAGGCTGTGTAGCAGGGTCTGTGGAGGAGCAGCGCTCTGCTGGGCATAAGCCAGTGCCTGAGATAAAGGAGCTGGTGTATTTACTATTTATATGCTCCCCCTTGGTACCAGTACAAGGCTGTGTAGCAGGGTCTGTGGAGGAGCAGTGCTCTGCTGGACATAAGCCAGTGCCTGAGATAAAGGAGCTGGTGTATTTACTATTTATATGCTCCCCCCTGGTACCAGTACAAGGCAATGTAGCAGGGTCTGTGGAGGAGCAGTGCTCTGCTGGGCATAAGCCAGTGCCTGAGATAAAGGAGCTGGTGTATTTACTATTTATATGCTCCCCCTGGTACCAGTACAGGCTGTATAGCAGGGTCTGTGGAGGAGCAGCGCTCTGCTGGGCATAAGCCAGTGCCTGAGATAAAGGAGCTGGTGTATTTACTATTTATATGCTCCCCCCTGGTACCAGTACAGGCTGTGTAGCAGGGTCTGGGGAGGAGCAGTGGACATAAGCCAGTGCCTGAGATAAAGGAGCTGGTGTATTTACTATTTATATGCTCCCCCCTGGTACCAGTACAGGCTGTGTAGCAGGGTCTGTGGAGGAGCAGTGCTCTGCTGGGCATAAGCCAGTGCCTGAGATAAAGGAGCTGGTGTATTTACTATTTATATGCTCCCCCTTGGTACCAGTACAAGGCTGTGTAGCAAGGTCTGTGGAGGAGCAGTGCTCTGCTGGGCATAAGCCAGTGCCTGAGATAAAGGAGCTGGTGTATTTACTATTTATATGCTCCCCCCTGGTACCAGTACAAGGCTGTGTAGCAGGGTCTGGGAGGAGCAGTGCTCTGCTGGGCATAAGCCAGTGCCTGAGATAAAGGAGCTGGTGTATTTACTATTTATATGCTCCCCCCTGGTACCAGTACAAGGCTGTGTAGCAGGGTCTGTGGAGGAGCAGTGCTCTGCTGGGCATAAGCCAGTGCCTGAGATAAAGGAGCTGGTGTATTTACTATTTATATGCTCCCCCTTGGTACCAGTACAGGCTGTGTAGCAGGGTCTGTGGAGGAGCAGTGCTCTGCTGGGCATAAGCCAGTGCCTGAGATAAAGGAGCTGGTGTATTTACTATTTATATGCTCCCCCCTGGTACCAGTACAGGCTGTGTAGCAGGGTCTGTGGAGGAGCAGTGCTCTGCTGGGCATAAGCCAGTGCCTGAGATAAAGGAGCTGGTGTATTTACTATTTATATGGTCCCCCCTGGTACCAGTACAGGCTGTGTAGCAGGGTCTGTGGAGGAGCAGTGCTCTGCTGGGCATAAGCCAGTGCCTGAGATAAAGGAGCTGGTGTATTTACTATTTATATGCTCCCCCTTGGTACCAGTACAAGGCTGTGTAGCAGGGTCTGTGGAGGAGCAGTGCTCTGCTGGGCATAAGCCAGTGCCTGAGATAAAGGAGCTGGTGTATTTACTATTTATATGGTCCCCCCTGGTACCAGTACAGGCTGTGTAGCAGGGTCTGGGAGGAGCAGTGCTCTGCTGGGCATAAGCCAGTGCCTGAGATAAAGGAGCTGGTGTATTTACTATTTATATGCTCCCCCTGGTACCAGTACAAGGCTGTGTAGCAGGGTCTGTGGAGGAGCAGTGCTCTGCTGGGCATAAGCCAGTGCCTGAGATAAAGGAGCTGGTGTATTTACTATTTATATGCTCCCCCTGGTACCAGTACAGGCTGTGTAGCAGGGTCTGTGGAGGAGCAGCGCTCTGCTGGGCATAAGCCAGTGCCTGAGATAAAGGAGCTGGTGTATTTACTATTTATATGCTCCCCCCTGGTACCAGTACAAGGCTGTGTAGCAGGGTCTGTGGAGGAGCAGTGCTCTGCTGGGCATAAGCCAGTGCCTGAGATAAAGGAGCTGGTGTATTTACTATTTATATGCTCCCCCCTGGTACCAGTACAAGGCTGTGTAGCAGGGTCTGTGGAGGAGCAGTGCTCTCCTGGGCATAAGCCAGTGCCTGAGATAAAGGAGCTGGTGTATTTACTATTTATATGCTCCCCCTGGTACCAGTACAAGGCTGTGTAGCAGGGTCTGTGGAGGAGCAGCGCTCTGCTGGACATAAGCCAGTGCCTGAGATAAAGGAGCTGGTGTATTTACTATTTATATGTTCCCCCTTGGTACCAGTACAAGGCTGTGTAGCAGGGTCTGTGGAGGAGCAGTGCTCTGCTGGGCATAAGCCAGTGCCTGAGATAAAGGAGCTGGTGTATTTACTATTTATATGCTCCCCCTTGGTACCAGTACAAGGTAATGTAGCAGGGTCTGGGGAGGAGCAGTGCTCTGCTGGGCATAAGCCAGTGCCTGAGATAAAGGAGCTGGTGTATTTACTATTTATATGCTCCCCCTTGGTACCAGTACAGGCTGTGTAGCAGGGTCTGTGGAGGAGCAGTGCTCTGCTGGGCATAAGCCAGTGCCTGAGATAAAGGAGCTGGTGTATTTACTATTTATATGCTCCCCCTTGGTACCAGTACAAGGCTGTGTAGCAGGGTCTGTGGAGGAGCAGTGCTCTGCTGGGCATAAGCCAGTGCCTGAGATAAAGGAGCTGGTGTATTTACTATTTATATGCTTCCCCCTGGTACCAGTACAAGGCTGTGTAGCAGGGTCTGTGGAGGAGCAGTGCTCTGCTGGGGATAAGCCAGTGCCTGAGATAAAGGAGCTGGTGTATTTACTATTTATATGCTCCCCCTTGGTACCAGTACAGGCTGTGTAGCAGGGTCTGTGGAGGAGCAGCGCTCTGCTGGGCATAAGCCAGTGCCTGAGATAAAGGAGCTGGTGTATTTACTATTTATATGCTCCCCCTGGTACCAGTACAAGGCTGTGTAGCAGGGTCTGTGGAGGAGCAGCGCTATGCTGGGCATAAGCCAGTGCCTGAGATAAAGGAGCTGGTGTATTTACTATTTATATGCTCCCCCTTGGTACCAGTACAAGGCTGTGTAGCAGGGTCTGTGGAGGAGCAGTGCTCTGCTGGACATAAGCCAGTGCCTGAGATAAAGGAGCTGGTGTATTTACTATTTATATGCTCCCCCCTGGTACCAGTACAAGGCAATGTAGCAGGGTCTGTGGAGGAGCAGTGCTCTGCTGGGCATAAGCCAGTGCCTGAGATAAAGGAGCTGGTGTATTTACTATTTATATGCTCCCCCTGGTACCAGTACAGGCTGTATAGCAGGGTCTGTGGAGGAGCAGCGCTCTGCTGGGCATAAGCCAGTGCCTGAGATAAAGGAGCTGGTGTATTTACTATTTATATGCTCCCCCCTGGTACCAGTACAGGCTGTGTAGCAGGGTCTGGGGAGGAGCAGTGGACATAAGCCAGTGCCTGAGATAAAGGAGCTGGTGTATTTACTATTTATATGCTCCCCCCTGGTACCAGTACAGGCTGTGTAGCAGGGTCTGTGGAGGAGCAGTGCTCTGCTGGGCATAAGCCAGTGCCTGAGATAAAGGAGCTGGTGTATTTACTATTTATATGCTCCCCCTTGGTACCAGTACAAGGCTGTGTAGCAAGGTCTGTGGAGGAGCAGTGCTCTGCTGGGCATAAGCCAGTGCCTGAGATAAAGGAGCTGGTGTATTTACTATTTATATGCTCCCCCCTGGTACCAGTACAAGGCTGTGTAGCAGGGTCTGGGAGGAGCAGTGCTCTGCTGGGCATAAGCCAGTGCCTGAGATAAAGGAGCTGGTGTATTTACTATTTATATGCTCCCCCCTGGTACCAGTACAAGGCTGTGTAGCAGGGTCTGTGGAGTAGCAGTGCTCTGCTGGGCATAAGCCAGTGCCTGAGATAAAGGAGCTGGTGTATTTACTATTTATATGCTCCCCCTTGGTACCAGTACAGGCTGTGTAGCAGGGTCTGTGGAGGAGCAGTGCTCTGCTGGGCATAAGCCAGTGCCTGAGATAAAGGAGCTGGTGTATTTACTATTTATATGCTCCCCCTGGTACCAGTACAGGGCTGTGTAGCAGGGTCTGTGGAGGAGCAGCGCTCTGCTGGGGATAAGCCAGTGCCTGAGATAAAGGAGCTGGTGTATTTACTATTTATATGCTCCCCCTGGTACCAGTACAGGGCTGTGTAGCAGGGTCTGTGGAGGAGCAGCGCTCTGCTGGGGATAAGCCAGTGCCTGAGATAAAGGAGCTGGTGTATTTACTATTTATATGCTCCCCCCTTGGTACCAGTACAAGGCTGTGTAGCAGGGTCTGTGGAGGAGCAGTGCTCTCCTGGGCATAAGCCAGTGCCTGAGATAAAGGAGCTGGTGTATTTACTATTTATATGCTCCCCCTGGTACCAGTACAAGGCTGTGTAGCAGGGTCTGTGGAGGAGCAGCGCTCTGCTGGACATAAGCCAGTGCCTGAGATAAAGGAGCTGGTGTATTTACTATTTATATGTTCCCCCTTGGTACCAGTACAAGGCTGTGTAGCAGGGTCTGTGGAGGAGCAGTGCTCTGCTGGGCATAAGCCAGTGCCTGAGATAAAGGAGCTGGTGTATTTACTATTTATAAGCTCCCCCTTGGTACCAGTACAAGGTAATGTAGCAGGGTCTGGGGAGGAGCAGTGCTCTGCTGGGCATAAGCCAGTGCCTGAGATAAAGGAGCTGGTGTATTTACTATTTATATGCTCCCCCTTGGTACCAGTACAGGCTGTGTAGCAGGGTCTGTGGAGGAGCAGTGCTCTGCTGGGCATAAGCCAGTGCCTGAGATAAAGGAGCTGGTGTATTTACTATTTATATGCTCCCCCTTGGTACCAGTACAAGGCTGTGTAGCAGGGTCTGTGGAGGAGCAGTGCTCTGCTGGGCATAAGCCAGTGCCTGAGATAAAGGAGCTGGTGTATTTACTATTTATATGCTTCCCCCTGGTACCAGTACAAGGCTGTGTAGCAGGGTCTGTGGAGGAGCAGTGCTCTGCTGGGGATAAGCCAGTGCCTGAGATAAAGGAGCTGGTGTATTTACTATTTATATGCTCCCCCTTGGTACCAGTACAGGCTGTGTAGCAGGGTCTGTGGAGGAGCAGCGCTCTGCTGGGCATAAGCCAGTGCCTGAGATAAAGGAGCTGGTGTATTTACTATTTATATGCTCCCCCTGGTACCAGTACAAGGCTGTGTAGCAGGGTCTGTGGAGGAGCAGCGCTCTGCTGGGCATAAGCCAGTGCCTGAGATAAAGGAGCTGGTGTATTTACTATTTATATGCTCCCCCTTGGTACCAGTACAAGGCTGTGTAGCAGGGTCTGTGGAGGAGCAGTGCTCTGCTGGACATAAGCCAGTGCCTGAGATAAAGGAGCTGGTGTATTTACTATTTATATGCTCCCCCCTGGTACCAGTACAAGGCAATGTAGCAGGGTCTGTGGAGGAGCAGTGCTCTGCTGGGCATAAGCCAGTGCCTGAGATAAAGGAGCTGGTGTATTTACTATTTATATGCTCCCCCTGGTACCAGTACAGGCTGTATAGCAGGGTCTGTGGAGGAGCAGCGCTCTGCTGGGCATAAGCCAGTGCCTGAGATAAAGGAGCTGGTGTATTTACTATTTATATGCTCCCCCCTGGTACCAGTACAGGCTGTGTAGCAGGGTCTGGGGAGGAGCAGTGGACATAAGCCAGTGCCTGAGATAAAGGAGCTGGTGTATTTACTATTTATATGCTCCCCCCTGGTACCAGTACAGGCTGTGTAGCAGGGTCTGTGGAGGAGCAGTGCTCTGCTGGGCATAAGCCAGTGCCTGAGATAAAGGAGCTGGTGTATTTACTATTTATATGCTCCCCCTTGGTACCAGTACAAGGCTGTGTAGCAAGGTCTGTGGAGGAGCAGTGCTCTGCTGGGCATAAGCCAGTGCCTGAGATAAAGGAGCTGGTGTATTTACTATTTATATGCTCCCCCCTGGTACCAGTACAAGGCTGTGTAGCAGGGTCTGGGAGGAGCAGTGCTCTGCTGGGCATAAGCCAGTGCCTGAGATAAAGGAGCTGGTGTATTTACTATTTATATGCTCCCCCCTGGTACCAGTACAAGGCTGTGTAGCAGGGTCTGTGGAGGAGCAGTGCTCTGCTGGGCATAAGCCAGTGCCTGAGATAAAGGAGCTGGTGTATTTACTATTTATATGCTCCCCCTTGGTACCGGTACAGGCTGTGTAGCAGGGTCTGTGGAGGAGCAGTGCTCTGCTGGGCATAAGCCAGTGCCTGAGATAAAGGAGCTGGTGTATTTACTATTTATATGCTCCCCCCTGGTACCAGTACAGGCTGTGTAGCAGGGTCTGTGGAGGAGCAGTGCTCTGCTGGGCATAAGCCAGTGCCTGAGATAAAGGAGCTGGTGTATTTACTATTTATATGGTCCCCCCTGGTACCAGTACAGGCTGTGTAGCAGGGTCTGTGGAGGAGCAGTGCTCTGCTGGGCATAAGCCAGTGCCTGAGATAAAGGAGCTGGTGTATTTACTATTTATATGCTCCCCCTTGGTACCAGTACAAGGCTGTGTAGCAGGGTCTGTGGAGGAGCAGTGCTCTGCTGGGCATAAGCCAGTGCCTGAGATAAAGGAGCTGGTGTATTTACTATTTATATGGTCCCCCCTGGTACCAGTACAGGCTGTGTAGCAGGGTCTGGGAGGAGCAGTGCTCTGCTGGGCATAAGCCAGTGCCTGAGATAAAGGAGCTGGTGTATTTACTATTTATATGCTCCCCCTGGTACCAGTACAAGGCTGTGTAGCAGGGTCTGTGGAGGAGCAGTGCTCTGCTGGGCATAAGCCAGTGCCTGAGATAAAGGAGCTGGTGTATTTACTATTTATATGCTCCCCCTGGTACCAGTACAGGCTGTGTAGCAGGGTCTGTGGAGGAGCAGCGCTCTGCTGGGCATAAGCCAGTGCCTGAGATAAAGGAGCTGGTGTATTTACTATTTATATGCTCCCCCCTGGTACCAGTACAAGGCTGTGTAGCAGGGTCTGTGGAGGAGCAGTGCTCTGCTGGGCATAAGCCAGTGCCTGAGATAAAGGAGCTGGTGTATTTACTATTTATATGCTCCCCCCTGGTACCAGTACAGGCTGTGTAGCAGGGTCTGTGGAGGAGCAGCGCTCTGCTGGGCATAAGCCAGTGCCTGAGATAAAGGAGCTGGTGTATTTACTATTTATATGCTCCCCCTTGGTACCAGTACAAGGCTGTGTAGCAGGGTCTGTGGAGGAGCAGTGCTCTGCTGGACATAAGCCAGTGCCTGAGATAAAGGAGCTGGCGTATTTACTATTTATATGCTCCCCCCTGGTACCAGTACAGGGCTGTGTAGCACGGTCTGTGGAGGAGCAGTGCTCTGCTGGGCATAAGCCAGTGCCTGAGATAAAGGAGCTGGCGTATTTACTATTTATATGCTCCCCCCTGGTACCAGTACAGACTGTGTAGCAGGGTCTGTGGAGGAGCAGCGCTCTGCTGGGCATAAGCCAGTGCCTGAGATAAAGGAGCTGGTGTATTTACTATTTATATGCTCCCCCCTGGTACCAGTACAGGCTGTGTAGCAGGGTCTGTGGAGGAGCAGTGCTCTGCTGGGCATAAGCCAGTGCCTGAGATAAAGGAGCTGGTGTATTTACTATTTATATGCTCCCCCCTGGTACCAGTACAAGGCTGTGTAGCAGGGTCTGTGGAGGAGCAGTGCTCTGCTGGGCATAAGCCAGTGCCTGAGATAAAGGAGCTGGTGTATTTACTATTTATATGCTCCCCCCTGGTACCAGTACAGGCTGTGTAGCAGGGTCTGTGGAGGAGCAGCGCTCTGCTGGGCATAAGCCAGTGCCTGAGATAAAGGAGCTGGTGTATTTACTATTTATATGCTCCCCCCTGGTACCAGTACAGGCTGTGTAGCAGGGTCTGTGGAGGAGCAGTGCTCTGCTGGGCATAAGCCAGTGCCTGAGATAAAGGAGCTGGTGTATTTACTATTTATATGCTCCCCCCTGGTACCAGTACAAGGCTGTGTAGCAGGGTCTGTGGAGGAGCAGTGCTCTGCTGGGCATAAGCCAGTGCCTGAGATAAAGGAGCTGGTGTATTTACTATTTATATGCTCCCCCTTGGTACCAGTACAGGCTGTGTAGCAGGGTCTGTGGAGGAGCAGTGCTCTGCTGGGCATAAGCCAGTGCCTGAGATAAAGGAGCTGGTGTATTTACTATTTATATGCTCCCCCCTGGTACCAGTACAGGCTGTGTAGCAGGGTCTGTGGAGGAGCAGTGCTCTGCTGGGCATAAGCCAGTGCCTGAGATAAAGGAGCTGGTGTATTTACTATTTATATGGTCCCCCCTGGTACCAGTACAGGCTGTGTAGCAGGGTCTGTGGAGGAGCAGTGCTCTGCTGGGCATAAGCCAGTGCCTGAGATAAAGGAGCTGGTGTATTTACTATTTATATGCTCCCCCTTGGTACCAGTACAAGGCTGTGTAGCAGGGTCTGTGGAGGAGCAGTGCTCTGCTGGGCATAAGCCAGTGCCTGAGATAAAGGAGCTGGTGTATTTACTATTTATATGGTCCCCCCTGGTACCAGTACAGGCTGTGTAGCAGGGTCTGGGAGGAGCAGTGCTCTGCTGGGCATAAGCCAGTGCCTGAGATAAAGGAGCTGGTGTATTTACTATTTATATGCTCCCCCTGGTACCAGTACAAGGCTGTGTAGCAGGGTCTGTGGAGGAGCAGTGCTCTGCTGGGCATAAGCCAGTGCCTGAGATAAAGGAGCTGGTGTATTTACTATTTATATGCTCCCCCTGGTACCAGTACAGGCTGTGTAGCAGGGTCTGTGGAGGAGCAGCGCTCTGCTGGGCATAAGCCAGTGCCTGAGATAAAGGAGCTGGTGTATTTACTATTTATATGCTCCCCCCTGGTACCAGTACAAGGCTGTGTAGCAGGGTCTGTGGAGGAGCAGTGCTCTGCTGGGCATAAGCCAGTGCCTGAGATAAAGGAGCTGGTGTATTTACTATTTATATGCTCCCCCCTGGTACCAGTACAGGCTGTGTAGCAGGGTCTGTGGAGGAGCAGCGCTCTGCTGGGCATAAGCCAGTGCCTGAGATAAAGGAGCTGGTGTATTTACTATTTATATGCTCCCCCTTGGTACCAGTACAAGGCTGTGTAGCAGGGTCTGTGGAGGAGCAGTGCTCTGCTGGACATAAGCCAGTGCCTGAGATAAAGGAGCTGGCGTATTTACTATTTATATGCTCCCCCCTGGTACCAGTACAGGGCTGTGTAGCACGGTCTGTGGAGGAGCAGTGCTCTGCTGGGCATAAGCCAGTGCCTGAGATAAAGGAGCTGGCGTATTTACTATTTATATGCTCCCCCCTGGTACCAGTACAGACTGTGTAGCAGGGTCTGTGGAGGAGCAGCGCTCTGCTGGGCATAAGCCAGTGCCTGAGATAAAGGAGCTGGTGTATTTACTATTTATATGCTCCCCCCTGGTACCAGTACAGGCTGTGTAGCAGGGTCTGTGGAGGAGCAGTGCTCTGCTGGGCATAAGCCAGTGCCTGAGATAAAGGAGCTGGTGTATTTACTATTTATATGCTCCCCCTGGTACCAGTACAAGGCTGTGTAGCAGGGTCTGTGGAGGAGCAGTGCTCTGCTGGGCATAAGCCAGTGCCTGAGATAAAGGAGCTGGTGTATTTACTATTTATATGCTCCCCCCTGGTACCAGTACAGGCTGTGTAGCAGGGTCTGGGGAGGAGCAGTGCTCTGCTGGGCATAAGCCAGTGCCTGAGATAAAGGAGCTGGTGTATTTACTATTTATATGCTCCCCCCTGGTACCAGTACAAGGCAATGTAGCAGGGTCTGTGGAGGAGCAGTGCTCTGCTGGGCATAAGCCAGTGCCTGAGATAAAGGAGCTGGTGTATTTACTATTTATATGCTCCCCCCTGGTACCAGTACAGGCTGTGTAGCAGGGTCTGTGGAGGAGCAGTGCTCTGCTGGACATAAGCCAGTGCCTGAGATAAAGGAGCTGGCGTATTTACTATTTATATGCTCCCCCCTGGTACCAGTACAGGGCTGTGTAGCAGGGTCTGTGGAGGAGCAGTGCTCTGCTGGGCATAAGCCAGTGCCTGAGATAAAGGAGCTGGTGTATTTACTAGAGATGAGCGGGTTCGGTTTCTCTGAATCCGAACCCGCACGAACTTCATGTTTTTTTTCACGGGTCCGAGCGACTCGGATCTTCCCGCCTTGCTCGGTTAACCCGAGCGCGCCCGAACGTCATCATGACGCTGTCGGATTCTCGCGAGACTCGGATTCTATATAAGGAGCCGCGCGTCGCCGCCATTTTCACACGTGCATTGAGATTGATAGGGAGAGGACGTGGCTGGCGTCCTCTCCATTTAGATTAGGAGAGAGAGAGAGAGATTGACCTGAGGCTGATACTGTAGAAGAGAGTGCAGAGTTTAGTGACTGACCACAGTGACCACCAGACAGTGCAGTTGTTTTATTTAATATATCCGTTCTCTGCCTGAAAAAAACGATACACACAGTGACTCAGTCACATACCATATCTGTGTGCACTGCTCAGCCCAGTGTGCTGCATCATCTATGTATATATTATATATCTGACTGTGCTCAGCTCACACAGCTTATAATTGTGGGGGAGACTGGGGAGCACTGCAGTGCCAGTTATAGGTTATAGCAGGAGCCAGGAGTACATAATATTATATTAAAATTAAACAGTGCACACTTTTGCTGCAGGAGTGCCACTGCCAGTGTGACTGACCAGTGACCTGACCACACTGACCACCAGTATAGTTAGTAGTATACTATATTGTGATTGCCTGAAAAAGTTAAACACTCGTCGTGTGACTTCACTTGTGTGGTGTTTTTTTTTTTATTCTATAAAAAACTCATTCTGCTGACAGACAGTGTCCAGCAGGTCCGTCATTATATAATATATATACCTGTCCGGCTGCAGTAGTGATATATATATATTTTTTATATCATTATTTATCATCCAGTCGCAGCAGACACAGTACGGTAGTTCACGGCTGTAGCTACCTCTGTGTCGGCACTCGGCAGTCCATCCATAATTGTATACCACCTACCCGTGGTTTTTTTTTCTTTCTTCTTTATACATACATACTACTACATCTCTTTATCAACCAGTCTATATTAGCAGCAGACACAGTACAGTACGGTAGTTCACGGCTGTGGCTACCTCTGTGTCGGCACTCGGCAGTCCGTCCATAATTGTATACCACCTAACCGTGGTTTTTTTTTCTTTCTTCTTTATACATACATACTACGACATCTCTTTATCAACCAGTCTATATTAGCAGCAGACACAGTACAGTACGGTAGTTCACGG
Source organism: Pseudophryne corroboree (assembly GCF_028390025.1). Lineage (NCBI taxonomy): Eukaryota > Metazoa > Chordata > Amphibia > Anura > Myobatrachidae > Pseudophryne > Pseudophryne corroboree. The sequence goes on along the minus strand of NW_026970296.1, from coordinate 54,366 downwards.
CTGTGGCTACCTCTGTGTCGGCACTCGGCAGTCCGTCCATAATTGTATACCACCTACCCGTGGTTTTTTTTTTCTTTCTTCTTTATACATACATACTACGACATCTCTTTATCAACCAGTCTATATTAGCAGCAGACACAGTACAGTACGGTAGTTCACGGCTGTGGCTACCTCTGTGTCTGCACTCGGCAGTCCGTCCATAATTGTATACCACCTAACCGTGGTTTTTTTTTCTTTCTTCTTTATACATACATACTACGACATCTCTTTATCAACCAGTCTATATTAGCAGCAGACACAGTACAGTACGGTAGTTCACGGCTGTGGCTACCTCTGTGTCTGCACTCGGCAGTCCGTCCATAATTGTATACCACCTAACCGTGGTTTTTTTTTCTTTCTTCTTTATACATACATACTACGACATCTCTTTATCAACCAGTCTATATTAGCAGCAGACACAGTACAGTACGGTAGTTCACGGCAGTGGCTACCTCTGTGTCTGCACTCGGCAGTCCGTCCATAATTGTATACTAGTATCCATCCATCTCCATTGTTTACCTGAGGTGCCTTTTAGTTGTGCCTATTAAAATATGGAGAACAAAAATGTTGAGGTTCCAAAATTAGGGAAAGATCAAGATCCACTTCCACCTCGTGCTGAAGCTGCTGCCACTAGTCATGGCCGAGACGATGAAATGCCAGCAACGTCGTCTGCCAAGGCCGATGCCCAATGTCATAGTACAGAGCATGTCAAATCCAAAACACCAAATATCAGAAAAAAAAGGACTCCAAAACCTAAAATAAAATTGTCGGAGGAGAAGCGTAAACTTGCCAATATGCCATTTACCACACGGAGTGGCAAGGAACGGCTGAGGCCCTGGCCTATGTTCATAGCTAGTGGTTCAGCTTCACATGAGGATGGAAGCAATCAGCCTCTCACTAGAAAAATGAAAAGACTCAAGCTGGCAAAAGCAGCACAGCAAAGAACTGTGCATTCTTCGAAATCCCAAATCCACAAGGAGAGTCCAATTGTGTCGGTTGCGATGCCTGACCTTCCCAACACTGGACGTGAAGAGCATGCGCCTTCCACCATTTGCACGCCCCCTGCAAGTGCTGGAAGGAGCACCCGCAGTCCAGTTCCTGATAGTCAGATTGAAGATGTCAGTGTTGAAGTACACCAGGATGAGGAGGATATGGGTGTTGCTGGCGCTGGGGAGGAAATTGACCAGGAGGATTCTGATGGTGAGGTGGTTTGTTTAAGTCAGGCACCCGGGGAGACACCTGTTGTCCGTGGGAGGAATATGGCCGTTGACATGCCAGGTGAAAATACCAAAAAAAATCAGCTCTTCGGTGTGGAGGTATTTCAACAGAAATGCGGACAACAGGTGTCAAGCCGTGTGTTCCCTTTGTCAAGCTGTAATAAGTAGGGGTAAGGACGTTAACCACCTCGGAACATCCTCCCTTTATACGTCACCTGCAGCGCATTCATAATAAGTCAGTGACAAGTTCAAAAACTTTGGGTGACAGCGGAAGCAGTCCACTGACCAGTAAATCCCTTCCTCTTGTAACCAAGCTCACGCAAACCACCCCACCAACTCCCTCAGTGTCAATTTCCTCCTTCCCCAGGAATGCCAATAGTCCTGCAGGCCATGTCACTGGCAATTCTGACGATTCCTCTCCTGCCTGGGATTCCTCCGATGCATCCTTGCGTGTAACGCCTACTGCTGCTGGCGCTGCTGTTGTTGCTGCTGGGAGTAGATGGTCATCCCAGAGGGGAAGTCGTAAGACCACTTTCACTACTTCCACCAAGCAATTGACTGTCCAACAGTCCTTTGCGAGGAAGATGAAATATCACAGCAGTCATCCTACTGCAAAGCGGATAACTGAGGCCTTGGCATCCTGGGTGGTGAGAACCGTGGTTCCGGTATCCATCATTACTGCAGAGCCAACTAGAGACTTGTTGGAGGTACTGTGTCCCCGGTACCAAATACCATCTAGGTTCCATTTCTCTAGGCAGGCGATACCGAAAATTTACACAGACCTCAGAAAAAGAGTCACCAGTGTCCTAAAAAATGCAGCTGTACCCAATGTCCACTTAACCACGGACATGTGGACAAGTGGAGCAGGGCAGGGTCAGGACTATATGACTGTGACTGCCCACTGGGTAGATGTATGGACTTCCGCCGCAAGAACAGCAGCGGCGGCACCAGTAGCAGCATCTCGCAAACGCCAACTCTTTCCTAGGCAGGCTACGCTTTGTATCACCGGTTTCCAGAATACGCACACAGCTGAAAACCTCTTACGGCAACTGAGGAAGATCATTGCGGAATGGCTTACCCCAATTGGACTCTCCTGTGGATTTGTGGCATCGGACAACGCCAGCAATATTGTGTGTGCATTAAATATGGGCAAATTCCAGCACGTCCCATGTTTTGCACATACCTTGAATTTGGTGATGCAGAATTATTTAAAAAACGACAGGGGCGTGCAAGAGATGCTGTCGGTGGCCAGAAGAATTGCGGGACACTTTCGGCGTACAGGCACCACGTACAGAAGACTGGAGCACCACCAAAAACTACTGAACCTGCCCTGCCATCATCTGAAGCAAGAAGTGGTAACGAGGTGGAATTCAACCCTCTATATGCTTCAGAGGTTGGAGGAGCAGCAAAAGGCCATTCAAGCCTATATAATTGAGCACGATATAGGAGGTGGAATGCACCTGTCTCAAGCGCAGTGGAGAATGATTTCAACGTTGTGCAAGGTTCTGATGCCCTTTGAACTTGCCACACGTGAAGTCAGTTCAGACACTGCCAGCCTGAGTCAGGTCATTCCCCTCATCAGGCTTTTGCAGAAGAAGCTGGAGACATTGAAGGAGGAGCTAACACGGAGCGATTCCGCTAGGCATGTGGGACTTGTGGATGGAGCCCTTAATTCGCTTAACAAGGATTCACGGGTGGTCAATCTGTTGAAATCAGAGCACTACATTTTGGCCACCGTGCTCGATCCTAGATTTAAAGCCTACCTTGGATCTCTCTTTCCGGCAGACACAAGTCTGCTGGGGTTGAAAGACCTGCTGGTGAGAAAATTGTCAAGTCAAGCGGAACGCGACCTGTCAACATCTCCTCCTTCACATTCTCCCGCAACTGGGGGTGCGAGGAAAAGGCTCAGAATTCCGAGCCCACCCGCTGGCGGTGATGCAGGGCAGTCTGGAGCGACTGCTGATGCTGACATCTGGTCCGGACTGAAGGACCTGACAACGATTACGGACATGTCGTCTACTGTCACTGCATATGATTCTCTCACCATTGAAAGAATGGTGGAGGATTATATGAGTGACCGCATCCAAGTAGGCACGTCACACAGTCCATACTTATACTGGCAGGAAAAAGAGGCAATTTGGAGGCCATTGCACAAACTGGCTTTATTCTACCTAAGTTGCCCTCCCACAAGTGTGTACTCCGAAATAGTGTTTAGTGCCGCCGCTCACCTTGTCAGCAATCGGCGTACGAGGTTACATCCAGAAAATGTGGAGAAGATGATGTTCATTAAAATGAATTATAATCAATTCCTCCGCGGAGACATTGACCAGCAGCAATTTCCTCCACAAAGTACACAGGGAGCTGAGATAGTGGATTCCAGTGGGGACGAATTGATAATCTGTGAGGAGGGGGATGTACACGGTGATATATCGGAGGGTGATGATGAGGTGGACATCTTGCCTCTGTAGAGCCAGTTTGTGCAAGGAGAGATTAATTGCTTCTTTTTTTGGGGGGGTCCAAACCAACCCGTCATATCAGTCACAGTCGTGTGGCAGACCCTGTCACTGAAATGATGGGTTGGTTAAAGTGTGCATGTCCTGTTTTGTTTATACAACATAAGGGTGGGTGGGAGGGCCCAAGAACAATTCCATCTTGCACCTCTTTTTTCTTTTATTTTTCTTTGCGTCATGTGCTGTTTGGGGAGGGTTTTTTGGAAGGGACATCCTGCGTGACACTGCAGTGCCACTCCTAAATGGGCCCGGTGTTTGTGTCGGCCACTAGGGTCGCTAATCTTACTCACACAGTCAGCTACCTCATTGCGCCTCTTTTTTTCTTTGCGTCATGTGCTGATTGGGGAGGGTTTTTTGGAAGGGACATCCTGCGTGACACTGCAGTGCCACTCCTAAATGGGCCCGGTGTTTGTGTCGGCCACTAGGGTCGCTAATCTTACTCACACAGCTACCTCATTGCGCCTCTTTTTTTCTTTGCGTCATGTGCTGATTGGGGAGGGTTTTTTGGAAGGGACATCCTGCGTGACACTGCAGTGCCACTCCTAAATGGGCCCGGTGTTTGTGTCGGCCACTAGGGTCGCTTAGCTTAGTCATCCAGCGACCTCGGTGCAAATTTTAGGACTAAAAATAATATTGTGAGGTGTGAGGTATTCAGAATAGACTGAAAATGAGTGGAAATTATGGTTTTTGAGGTTAATAATAATATGGGATCAAAATGACCCCCAAATTCTATGATTTAAGCTGTTTTTTAGGGTTTTTTGAAAAAAACACCCGAATCCAAAACACACCCGAATCCGACAAAAAAAATTCGGTGAGGTTTTGCCAAAACGCGGTCGAACCCAAAACACGGCCGCGGAACCGAACCCAAAACCAAAACACAAAACCCGAAAAATTTCAGGCGCTCATCTCTAGTAAAATTACCTCCTGCACCAGCCAAATTCCTTTGTTTATTGGAGCCACACACTCTGAAAAATTGTCTTTCTATGTGACTGTCTGTTCTTTTGCCCCATTGGTTTTGGGGTTACCCTGGTTAAGGGCCCATAACCCTCAATTTGACTGGGTCTCTGGGGAGATTCTTAGTTGGGGTAGTGATTGTTTCAGGAGTTGCTCAAGCCTTCCAGTCAGGCTCTCGCAGCTAAGTTTGCCAGGATTGCCAGGATGTTATGCAGATTTTGCGGATGTGTTCTCCAAAAAAGTTGCGGAGGTACTACCTCCCCATCGCCCCTATGACTGTGCCATTGATTTATTGCCGGATGCTAAGCTTCCCAAGAGCAGGTTGTACTCCCTGTCACGTCCTGAGACTCAGGCTATGGCAGAGTAATTTCAGGAGAACTTGGCTAAGGGATTTATCAGACCCCCACAGTCCCCAGTTGGGTCGGGGTTCTTCTTCGTGGGTAAAAAGGATGGTTCGTTGCGACCCTGCATCGACTTCAGGGAATTGAACCGTATTACGATTAAAAACTCGTACCCACTGCCTCTCATTTCGGTTTTGTTTGACCAGCTTTGTACTGCCACCATTTTTTCTAAGTTTGACCTATGCGGTGCTTACAATCTAATCCGAATAAGAGAGGGGGATGAATGGAAGACTGCCTTTAATACCCACTCAGGGCATTATGAATATTTGGCGATGCCTTTTGGGCTCTCTAATGCCCCGGCAGTCTTCCAGGAATTGTGCTCAGGGAATATTTGGATAGATTCTTAGTTGCTTATCTAGATGACATCCTAATCTTCTCCCATTCCCTGGAGGAACATTGGAAGCATGTACGCTTAGTCCTCCAGAAACTCAGAGACCACCAGCTTGGGGCGAAGCTGGAGAAGTGCGAATTTGAAGTCCAGCAAATCGCATTTCTAGGGTATATTATCTCCTCAGAAGGTTTCCAAATGGAGGGTTCTGAGGTATAGGCAGTCCTGGATTGGGTGCAGCCCACTAGTTTGAAGGCGCTTCAGCGTTTTCTGGGCTTTGCGAATTTTTATAAACGGTTTATCGCTGGATTTTCATCTATAGTGGCCCCCTTGGTGGCACTCACTAAGAAAGGGGCGTATGTTGCTCACTGGTCTTGTGAGACCAAAGCGGCCTTTGCCCGTCTCAAAAGGGCATTTCTCTCGGCCAAGGTGCTGCGACACCCAGATCCAGAGCGTCCTTTTGTGGTGGAAGTGGATGCCTCTGAGATAGGTATTGGGGCAGTGCTCTCTCAGATGGGGGTGTCTGATAATCACCTTCATCCCTGTGCTTACTTTTCCCGTAAATTTTCGTCTGCCGAGATGAATTATGATGTGGGTAACCGGGAATTGTTGGCTATAAAGGATGCACTCGGGGAGTGGAGACACTGACTTGAGGGGGCTAAGTTTGTGGTCTCAATGCTCACCGACCATAAGAATCTGGCATATTTAGAGTCAGCGAAGCGGCTCAATGCCAGGCAGGCACGATGGGCTTTGTTTTTTGTTTGCTTTAATTTTTTGATAACATATCGCCCTGGGTCAAAAAACATCAAGGCTGATGCGCTCTCGCAGAGTTTTGCTCCAGTCCAAGAGACCACCGAGGAGCCATTGCCCATTGTGTCTCCATCATGTATTTAAAGTGGGTATTACCCAGGACCTCTTGTCATTAGTCCTTAGAGCACAGGAGCAGGCTCCTCCAGACCTTCCGGTAGGTCTCTTGTTTGTGCCTCCTAGGTTAAGACAGCGAGTGTTCCTGGAATTCCATGCCAAGAGGTCGGCAGGGCATCCGGGTATTGCCAGAACTCGGAAGTTGCTGTCTAGGGCGGTGTGGTGGCCCTCGGTGGCTAGGGATGTGGATCAGTGGGTTCGGGCATGTGACGTTTGTGCCCGAAATAAAACTCCTAGAGGGGTTCCTGTCTGCCCATTACATCCACTCTCTATTCCATCTAAGCCATGGACCCACATTTCCATGGATTTTGTGGTGGACTTGCCCAAATCCTCGGGGATGACAGCCATTTGTGTTGTCGTTGACAGGTTTTCGAAGATGGCGCATTTCGTTCTACTGGTTGGGTTGCCATCGGCCAGATGCCTGTCTGAGTTATTTATGCAGCATGTTGTGCGCCTCCACGGGTTGCCACTTGATGTGGTCTCTGACCGTGGATCCCAGTTTGTGGCCAAATTCTGGAGGGCATTTTGTTCTGATCTCCAGATTTCTGTGAGCTTGTCGTCAGGCTACCATCCACCGTCTAATGGGCAGACTGAGAGGGTGAACCAGTTCTTGGAGCAGTTCCTCAGATGTTATGTTTCCAAGTGTCATACTGACTGGGTTGCTCATCTGTCCATGGCGGAGTTTGCCTATAACAATGCGGCTCACTCTGCTACAGGGATCTCTCCCTTCCTTTGTGTGTATGGGCATCATCCTAAGGCCAATTCTTTTGACCCCCTGGATTCCACGCCTGGTGGTTCCTCTGTGGTTTCGGCTCTTAGGGTTATTTGGAGGAAAGTGAAGAAAGCCCTTGTGTCTGTGTCATTAGTGACCAAAAGGGTTTTTGATAAGCGGAGAAGACCCTGGAGCTTCAAATTAGGAGACTTCGTCTGGTTGTCCACCAAGAATTTGAAGTTAAGACAGCCATCTCATAAGTTAGGCCCCCGGTTCATCGGCCCTTATAAGATCACCAGGGTTATCAATCCGGTGGCATTTCAGTTAGATCTGCCCCGTTCATTGGGTATCAATAAAACATTTCATTGTTCCCTTTTAAAACTGGCGGTTAGTAATCCTTCTTCCAGTGGAAGACCTTCTCCTCTTCTGATACGGGGTCAGAGGGAGTTTGTGGTTGAAAGGGTTCTTGACTCCAAGATGGTTCGGGGTTGGCTGTCATTTTTGGTGCACTGGAAGGGGTATGGCCCGGAGGAGCGGTCGTGGGTGCGCAGTTGTGATCTTCATGCCCCCAGACTGATACGCTCTTTCTTCTCGCAGTTCCCCGATAAACCTGGTGGTAGGGGTTCTTTGACCCCTCGTCAGAGGGGGGGTACTGTTAGGATCTCCTGCTCTGTGCTGCCACGTCGCCATGGCAACCGGGAGGCAAGTGTTAGCGAAGTAACCTGAGCGCAAGAAACATAGAAACATAGAATTTGTCGGCAGATAAGAACCACTTGGCCCATCTAGTCTGCCCCTTTTTTTTATATATTTTTTTTTTTATCACTAACCTTATTTGATCCTTATTTCTTTGTAAGGATATCCTTATGTCTATCCCATGCATGTTTAAATTGCTCTACTGTTTTAGCCTCTACCACCTCTGATGGGAGGCTATTCCACTTGTCCACTACCCTTTCTGTGAAATAATTTTTCCGCAAATTTCCCCTGAACCTCCCCCCCTCCAGTCTCAGTGCATGTCCTCGTGTCCTATTGCTTCTCTTCATTTGGAGAATGTTTCCCTCCTGGACTTTGTTAAAACCCTTCATATATTTGAAAGTTTCTATCATGTCCCCCCTTTCCCTTCTCTGCTCCAAACTACACATATTGAGATTTCTTAGTCTTTCTGGGTATGTTTTGTGATGTAGGCCATGCACCATTTTAGTTGCCCTCCTTTGTACAGTTTCTAATGTATTAATATCCTTTTGAAGATATGGCCTCCAGAACTGAATACAGTATTCTAGATGAGGCCGTACCAATGACCTATACAGTGGCATTATTACTTCTTTCTTTCTGCTGCTGATTCCTCTCCCAGTGCAGCCAAGCATCTGACTAGCCTTCCTCATTGCCTTGTTACATTGCTTACCTGCGCACCTGATACTACGGTCCGGGTTTTTACTGTGTAGTGGTTACAGGCTCTGTGCACGGCAGGGAATCCGGCGCTGGTTTTGTGCTCACAGTCTGTGAGGTCTGAGTGGGGCGTGGACAGCACCTGCTATATAAACCATCCTCTCAGGCTAGGCAAATGCTGCTGAATCTTTGTTTGTTAGTCAGTTCCAGAGAGTTAGCTAGTACTGTGTGACTTTGTATTTACTTGTTGCTTACTGCGAATAGGCCTTGGGATTCGGGACTTCATTCTGCCAATCCGGACCTAGCAGTAAGACTGGAGTCAGTTGTTTAACCTGCTGGGGTTCTTTTGCTATTCTGTGAACCTAGCAGGTTTGCGGCTGTACTCTCAGACCTGCTTGCTTAATCCTCCCTCACTGTGCAGGGCGTCCAGGTGTCAGCTTAGTGGCAGTAAGCTGAACCTGTGCCCTGCAAGTGGGGGTTAGGATTGTGGATACTCTCATTGTGTCTATATTTCTATCTCTGACCAAGGAGTTTATTCCCACACCCGTTGGTAACCCTTTGGGGTTTTTTCTGTTGCTCTTAGCAACATCATTTCGGGTGCTCCACATGTTAAATCACTACATCTCGCTTCATTGTCCGCTCTATTCCATCTGAGCATTCCTGACACTAGGGAGACACCCAGTTCCTGAGCCTTTGGGCTTCTCCATTCACTTTGTGTTTATTAGTTATTCCATCACCTCCTGTGTATGTTATGTTATACTGTCTGTGAGTTCGTTTGCTTCGCATCCCTCTCTGTTCATACACCGGTATACTCCTGTTAGCACTGGTGTGCGTAACAGATAGGGAGATTTTATGATCAACTGAATACCCCCCATGAAGTGTTTATACATATGACGTTACATTGCGATTACCGCTGGAGGAAACTCTGCCACAATAGAATATAACGTGTAATTTAGCCAGACCTGGTATGAATAAGATTTATTGAGTGTAATTTATTACTGAACAGAATTACCAACACTGAATCAATTAACACCCAATATAATATACATGCTGATTTCTAACAACAAACACACTTGGATTTTTTATTATTATTTTATTCACCTCTTTATATACTTATCTTTCTGTTTAATGTATCACTGATTTATCTTACATACTTTACTGTACTAAATAAAGGTTATATATTATTTATTAGTGCGCAAACAGGAGAACACTTTCTCTTTGGTATTTTATTATAGCAATGTCCATGTCACCTCTAGTAATCCCACATGAGCGTCCATGTCACCACTAGTAATCCCACATGAGCGTCCATGTCACCACTAGTAATCCCAAAAGAGCGCTCATGTCACCTCTAGTAATCCCACATGAGCGCCCATGTCACCTCTAGTAATCCCACATCAGCGTCCATGTCACCTCTAGTAATCCCACATGAGCATCCGTTTCACCTCTAGTAATCCCACACGAGCATCCGTGTCACCTCTAGTAATCCCACATGAGCGTCCATGTCACCTCTAGTAATCCCACACGAGTGTCCATGTCACCTCTAGTAATCCCACACGAGCGTCCATGTCACCTCTAGTAATTCCACATGAACGTCCGTGTCACCTCTAGTAATCCCACATGAGTGTCCGTGTCACCTCTGGTAATCCCACATGAGTGTCCATGTCACCTCTAGTAATCCCACATCAGCGTCCATGTCACCTCTAGTAATCCCACATCAGCGTCCATGTCACCTCTAGTAATCCCACATGAGCTTTCAGCGTTGATCAAGCTCCAGTCCAAGCATTTTAGTCTTTTTTTTTTAAACATTAAAGCAAACCCAGCACTATAGTACGAGTTACAGTGTTATCAATTGTACCCTATGACATCCTGGGTCTTGTCTACTCATTTTATAATTATTTGCCAATTTGAATTTCCATAATGTATTTTATTTCCAGCAGATGGACACACAAGCAGGAATATCTCAGAAGGACATCTAATGTTATCCCCGGATTGTGACATAAAAGATAATGACAGAATACAGGATTCTCCAGGAGATAACCCCATTACCCCAATTATACATCCAGCTCTATCAGCTGATCCCTCTGATCCTGGGAAATGTTCTCCTGATCACTCTGATGTTGGTGCATCTGTTACAGCTCTGACAGTAGATTCAGTGTTTACCTGTTCTATAGATTCCAAATGTTTTACGCAGCCCACAAAGCTTATTACCCATCAGCCTGCTAAGACAGGTGAGAGGCCATTTCCATGTTCTGAGTGTGAGAAATGTTTTACATGCAAATCAGCTCTTGTTTCACATCAGAGAAGTCACACAGGTGAGAAGCCATTTCCATGTTCTGAGTGTGGCAAATTTTTTACACGGAAATCAAATCTTGTTACACATCAGAGAAGTCACACAGGTGAGAAGCCATTTCCATGTTCTGAGTGTGAGGAATGTTTTACACTGAAATCAAATCTTGTTAAACATCAGAGAAGTCACACAGGTGAGAGGCCATTTGCATGCTCAGAGTGTGGGAAATGTTTTTTAAATAAATCAAATCTTGTTGCGCATCAGAGAACTCACACAGGTGAGAGGCCATTTGCATGCTCAGAGTGTGGGAAATGTTTTTCAAGTAAATCACATCTTGTTAGACATCAGAGAACTCACACAGTTGAGATGCCATTTGCATGCTCAGAGTGTGGGAAATGTTTTACACAGAGCTCAAATATGATTAAACATCAGAGAACTCATACAGGTGAGAAGCCATTTTCCTGTTCTGAGTGTGGAAAATGTTTTTTACGTAAAGTCTGTCTTGTTAAACATCAGAGAAGTCACACAGGTGAAAAGCTGTTTTCATGCTCTGAGTGTGGGAAATGTTTTTTAAATAAATCAAATCTTATTACACATCAGAGAAGTCACACAGGTGAGAAGCCATTGTCCTGTTCTGAGTGTGGGAAATATTTTTTTAGTAAAGCACATCTAGTTTCACATCAGAGAAGTCACACAGGTGAGAAGCCATTTTTCTGTTCTGAGTGTGGGAAATGTTTTTTTCGTAAAGCACATCTAGTTTCACATCAGAGAACTCACACAGGTGAGAAGCCATTTTCCTGTTCTGAGTGTGGGAAATGTTTTTTATTTAAATCGAATCTTATTACACATCAGAGAAGTCACACAGGTGAGAAGCCATTTTCCTGTTCTGAGTGTGGGAAATATTTTTTTAGTAAAGCACATCTAGTTTCACATCAGAGAAGTCACACAGGTGAGAAGCCATTTTCATGTTCAGAGTGTGAGAAATGTTTTACACTGAAATCAAATCTTGTTAAACATCAGAGAAGACACACAGGTGAGAGGCCATATCCATGTCCTGAGTGTGGGAAATGTTTTTTAAATAAATTAAATCTTGTTACACATCAGAGAACTCACACAGGTGAGAGGCCATTTGCATGCTCAGAGTGTGGGAAATGTTTTTCAAGTAAATCACATCTTGTTAGACATCAGAGAACTCACACAGTTGAGATGCCATTTGCATGCTCATGAGTGTGGGAAATGTTTTACACAGAGCTCAAATATGATTAAACATCAGAGAACTCATACAGGTGAGAAGACATTTCCATGTTCTGAGTGTGGGAAATGTTTTTTAAGTAAAGCCCATCTTGTTAAACATCAGAGAACTCACAGGTGAGAAGCCGTTTCCATTCCCTGAGTGTGGGAAATAAATCAGATCTTGTTGAACACATTAGACATTACCCAAGTGAGGAACCATTTTAATCTTCTTGAGTTTAATCATCATTGCCATGCATTGTTCCTCAAGGATCAATCCTATCTCCTATACTTTTTGCAATATACATGACCTGGCCTACCACTTCTGTGCAGATGACTTGTCTTTTGCTCCATGTACTGAGAACCCAACACCAATACTAAATGGGATGGTAATGCTATCCCGGTGGACAGAATGCTGGCTGTCAATATACCAGCAGTGGGGTGAGTGCAAAGAGTTCCCTTGCGGGCTCCCTGTTCTCGCTATGCTGCAGGCGCAGTGGCTCATTGTGTTCACCATAGGTATTATTCCCACTCTATGGGTGTCGTGGACACCCACGAGTGAGAATAGCTGTGGTGAGTGCTGTCGGCATTCCCGGCTGTCGGGATTCTGAATGTCGGGATATTAACTACATCCCATCCTAAATGGTTGTCTAGCTGAGCTCCAGGGGTGGATGATGCCAGTTGGCTGTGACTCAGTCTTAGTGATACGTAATAGAAGTTCACAAACAAAGGACAAGACTACAGCTTTACCAACCATCATGACTTATGCTTTTGAGTGACAAAATGCTGACTGCGGAACTTTGTGTGGTCCTGGATTGTGGCTGACACAGACATCGGGTATCCGCCACATTCAAATCTTCGTTCTTCCATCTGAGGACCATAGCCAGAATCGAGCTCTTGATACCCTCAGAAGACCTGCCTACAGCCATACATGCATTTGTATCCTCTCACACAGACTACTGCAATGTCCTCTACCTGGGTCTCCCAGCAAAAGAATTACACCGCTTGTAGCTTGTACAGAATGCAGCAGCCAGTCTGTTACCTAACCAGCCCGTTCCTGCCACATAACACCCATTCTCTATTCCCTCCACCGGCTGCCTGTAAGATGGAAAATCTATTTAATAATTGGCTAACTGACCTTCCCAGCCCAACATTACATTGTCCAAGGTACCAGAAGCTGCTTCTGCCTCCTTACTGCCTCACTTGTTTATTGCTGCAGAGAAAGGACTGTTACCAGCAGTACCAGGAAACTCCCATAATGCATTTGGGGGTCAAAATTTTATCTTTGTAGCCCTGGCCATGGAACTTGCTGCCTCGCACAGTCCAAGAGGCCTCCACCCTAGAGCCCTTCACAAGCAGGCTGATGACTGACCTGTTACTCATTTCATTAATGCTCCTCTAGTTCTTACATATATCCCACATGCTTAGTTCTTTGTTCTGTTGTTTATTTTGTAACTTGTGCTTTGTGTGATTGTGTAATGCCAGTTTGTACTATCTATATTGCTGCACGACAATATGGCGGCCATAGGAACGTGTTTCCACTTCTAGTTTCCCATTCTTATCTCATCTGATCATCTTAATCAGGAGTGTTGTGGGATACAAGATCCTATCCATATATACCCTGTACATTATCATGTGCATTAGAGCACCCGGGTTCCATCTGCAGTGGTTTGTTGTATGTTACATCTATATGGTGCGGATACTCCTCTGTATGATCTCATAATAAAAGCTTTTGTTTGCAGCTAATTATTGCATTATATCTTTTTTTCTGTTTTACATTCCCGTCGGAATAATTCCGCCCTTATATGTCTAATCCCGGAGTGGACCCCAGAAGATTATGTGACCTCTATGAGTTTCCATCATTCTGTTTCGTATAAGCATACGTGTAAGAGCTTGTATGGCGGTCACTGACCGTCACATTCAGGTGGTAGAATGGAAGTGGGACTGTCTGGACTGTGAGAGGGACGTGGACACTATCCTGCTATTACTGTTTGGACACGTGGGGTGTGAATCCTCCCTACAATATTACACTATTGTGTTCTTTATCTGTGTATGAAATACAAATTGCTCCCACGTCTGCATCTTGCAGGCTATTATATAAGCCCCTATAGCTGTTATAGATACATATAATTATGTGTAAGACTGAATACGGTATCTGCACTGTGTGTGATGCCCAAGCTATACGCCATATGTAATTATGGAAAGATAATAAGCATTAGAGGCTATTACAGATGTGTCCTCATACAGCCAGCCTCAATATACCACACAGTGGGAGAAGCCTGGCGTGAGTGAGCTGACAGGTCTCGTACAACTCTGCTGGTATCAGGTGGCTTTTATGCAGAGTAGAGACGCACCAGGAGACTCTGCTGAGTAATGTGACACTTGTATATGTGTGCGACTGAGTCTCTAGGGGAATCAGATTATCTGCAGGATGGATTTGCTCTGTGACTCCGCTGCACTTTATGGAGGCGAAGATCTCATGAAAAAAAGTGCTCGCTGGCCGACAGGTATTGGGCACTTTTAGGTGAATTCGGCAGGCCGGGTGAAGGGGGTGAATCAGGCTAATTGGATTCCCCTATATACGTAGCACAGCGCAAGTCGCACACAGATATACAAGTCAGCACAGTCCCCTGTGGGGTCCTGCCAGCGTCACGTTCGTGTTGGTGCAGCAATCGGACATAAGAGGTGCGCAATCCTCTCCCAGGTGTAAAGAACACAGAAACCGGCTTCACTCTCACTTCCAAATAAAGCTACAAGATCTAAATCCCGAAACTATTACTTATACACAGTATATAGAAAGGACAGTTCTATAATCTAGTATGTGTATCAGCCACAGTCACTATAATATGGTCGGTACACGGGGGCTTATTGGGATAATCATGACACCCACTTACATGTCACATGACCTACTGCTTACATGTCACATGACCTACTGCTTACATGGCTGTTGCTGATGTGTACTAGAGATGGAGCCTCCGTTATCTTGGCTCTTTGTGTGACTAAGCGCATCTAGTCACTGTGAGCATCTCCGTCTGGATGGGACATGCGCCCGGACGGAGATGCGCCACATTCACTTGAATGGAGAGGGTCTCCATCCGCGCTCCTGGACAGAGTCGGTCTGAATGGGAGCGTCTCTGTGTACTCCCGGTGTGACTAGTTGGATGGATCGTCTAGTCACGCCTGGGCCAGCTAAGATAACGCTGGCTCCATCTGTATGTTACTATTCTAACCCAGGATATCTAATTCCTAATTTGGTTTTAGATTTGTTTTCCTCCCCAGGAAGGGAGATCCAAAAATATTGCAATATTTAAATATTACTGTTACCCCTTCGGCGGCACTCCGGGCACTTCACAAGAATAGACCACACCACGTCTTTAAGTCAACGTTTCAAAGTTCATTGAACTTTTTCATCAGGACGATACAACACAATACATTTCACTCACCTAAATACCTCTGTCCTCCCCTCCACGGCGCACACCGCCCGCCGCCTCCCGCTCCGTAAAAACTGACGTCATCGCTAGGAGTCTGGCGTCGGCATCATCGTCACTGGAGGGTGGGACCAGAGCACCCAATGTTATAACAGAGATGAGCGGATTCGGTTTTACTCGGTACCCAAATCCAGAAAAAAAGAACTTGCGATAATTCTGGTGTTAAGAACCGAGTAAAACCGAACCCGCTCATCTCTACATTATACAAAATGTTATTACATATAACAAATAGCTGATTGATTAAAAACAGTAGACAAAGTAAAGCACAAAATAGACCAACCCACACCCAGCATATGGGACAGGCGCATTTTGTACTATCCATCCGATGACTACATTTATCTTATTCATGACACCTCACTATTGTGTCATATTCTATTTATAATCAATCCAAAAAAGTAACTAAAGACAATATAAGCTGATTATATAATATCACATTCCTAGCATCTAAATAGATCAGCAAAAGCAATATCAAGGGAATCCTATAGACACTATGTCCACTTTATTACAGAAAACATGATAATCCCGATTGCTCGTTACGTCCCCTCGGAGAGAGGGTATCTAGTGTGAAAATCCGCTTACCTTCTGCGTTACGTAATAGTAAACCCCTGTCTCCACCCCTCTCCAGAGGTGGGATGTAATCAATAATCCGGTTTCTCTACACCGCTATGGAGAGTTTAGCATTAAGAAAGTGCCGGGTCACTGGCTGGTCACTGTGGCCCGCGTTCAATGAAGATCTAATCGCATGTCTATTCCCCGCCATGCGTTCCTTCATCATACATTCTGTCTTACCGACGTAATGAAGTCCGCACGAGCAACACAATAAATACAGCACATATTTTGTGGTGCAAGACACTCTGTATCTAATTGTATATTTTTTCCCTTCAATGAGGGGACAGAACATATCTCCCACCAACATACGGCTGCATGTAATACATCCTAGGCCCTGAAAGCTTCCAGGCTTTTGAGTAGATAGGAAAGTGCAGCAACAAAAGATGTTTCTATCAAATTGTAGTTGGAGCATTTATGTTAGTCTTAACTACATAATCTCTTATATTTTCCCCCGTTTATATGCTGGCATTAGCTGTACTTTACACAATCTACTCAAAGCTTTATCTGTCTGTATAACGGGCCAGAATGTTTTACTTATCCCATTCATTTTATTACTTTGTGTATTAAACCTGATAACACATATTAATCTATCTTGTTTTTTAACAGCAGATTTGTTTGATTTTAACGTGCTAATACGTGGAATATTCATCACCTTTTATTTGAGACCCTTCAAATCGTTTAACCTGTATCCTCTCACCAGGAATTTACTAACAGCAACATCCAGTGGCGCTGCTAATTTATACTCATCACTTACTATGCGCCTTACGCGCAACGTCTGGGAATACGGCAATCCTCTACGTAGGGAAATGGGATGATGGCTCCAAGCCACCAACAGATTATTACAATCTGTGTCTGTCACAAACATATCCGTACACATTTTCCCGTGCAAAATTTCTATATGGACATCCAAATAATTTACACTGTTAGGATCCATCAAGTATGTAAATGTTACAGGTGAAGATGACTGGTTATGTGATATAAGTAACACTTCTAGATCTTTCCTTGTGCCTGTCCGCAGTAGGAGTAGGTCATCTATATATCATTGGTACATAAGTACCTTAGATCGAACTTCAATATTTTTAAGGAACAACTCTTCCGCCGCTGTGAACATATAACTATTCGCAAATGCCGGGGACACATTGGTTCCCATAGCACAGCCCTGGAGTTGAACATAGTAACCTCTATTGAACAAAAAGTTATTCCGTTGCATAATTAGCTGTAATAGGTGCAGGAAAAAAATCCCCATTCGGACCTTCATACAGTGTATTACCCTCAATCAGTGTCCTGAGCGAAGTCAGACCATCTGAATGAGGTATACACGTGTATAAACCTTTAACATCGATAACTGCCAATAAGCAATTATCAGGTACACTTTCCAGCTCAGATAACTTGTTCAGTAATGCAGTTGTGTCCTTCAAGTAAGTAGATTGTGCTTGAACGCATGGCTGCAGGTAATAATCACATAAGATAGATACATTTTGCTATAAAGAGCCTCTAGCTGATATTATTGGTCTAGCAGGAGGATGCTGATTATCTTTATGAATCTTCGGCAGTGAATATAACAACGGCACAACAGGGTATGCCATCGACAAAACATCAAATATAGATTGTGAAATAATAGTAGAATTTAATGCTTGTTTCAACACTCCATCCAATTCTTTTTTGTCCCTGAGTTGTCGATTCAATTCATTAATATAATAAATCGTGTTTTGCACTACAATTGCTCCACCCTTGTCGGCAGAGTGAAGTACCACATCTTCATACTTGCTTAAACAGTGCAATGCTTCTCATTCTTCTTTTGTCAATTTCGATCTAATAGATGTATTCTGCTTAGTTGCTGCCTGAACCTGAGAATCTAACGTCCTACAAAAGGTTTTAATGGATGTGTTCTGTGAGGCAGGGTCAAACTTAGATTTCTTCTTTAGTTTCATAGGAATGTCCTTGGTAGGAATAGCTTGAGGTTGGTTAGAAATAAAAAATTATTTGAGCCGTAGTTGTCTTTCTAATTTATACTGTTCCACTTTCCATTCAAATTTGGTTCCATTTATTTGTAGGAACAAAATTTAGTCCCTTTGATAATACCTTCACCTCTAAAGGGATGAGTATTCTATCAGAAAGATTGAATATTACTTCCGTAAAGATTGAATATTACTTCCGTATCTGGCGATATGGATGACCTGTGCCGAGACCTTTGGTTCTGCCTCGCCCATGCTAAGAGGGGGTATTAGGAGAGGTTGGGGCAGGTGAGGGGGTATTAGGAGAGGTTGGGGCAGGTGAGGGGGTATTAGGAGGACTTGGGGCAGGAGAGGGGGTATTAGGAGAGGTTGGGGCAGGAGAGGGGGTATTAGGAGAGGATGGGGCAGGATAGGGGGTATTAGGAGAGGTTGGGGCAGGATAGGGGGTATTAGGAGAGGATGGGGGCAGGATAGGGGGTATTAGGAGAGGTTGGGGCAGGAGAGGGGGTATTAGGAGAGGTTGGGACAGGAGAGGGGGTATTAGGAGAGGTTGGGGGCAGGAGAGGGGGTATTAGGAGAGGTTGGGGGCAGGAGAGGGGGTATTAGGAGAGGTTGGGGCAGGAGAGGGGGTATTAGGTGAGGATGGGGCAGGAGAGGGGGTATTAGGAGAGGTTGGGGCAGGAGAGGGGGAATTAGGAGAGGTTTGGGGCAGGAAAGGCGGTAATAGGAGAGGATGGGGGCAGGAGAGGGGGTAATAGGTGGGGTTGTGGGCAGGAGAGGGGGTATTAGGAGAGGTTGGGGCAGGAGAGGGGGTATTAGTAGAGGATGGGGTAGGAGAGGGGGGTATTAGGAGAGGATGGGGGCAGGAGAGGGGGCATTAGGAGAGGTTGGGGGCTGCAGAGGGGGTATTAGGAGAGGTTTGGGCAGTAGAGGGGGCATTAGGAGAGGATGGGGCAGGATAGGGGGTATTGGGAGAGGTTGGGGCAGGAGAGGGGGTATTAGGAGAGGTTGGGGCAGTAGAGGGGGCATTAGGAGAGGATGGGGCAGGAGAGGGGGTATTAGGAGAGGTTGGGGCAGGAGAGGGGGTATTAGGAGAGGTTGGGGCAGGAGAGGGGGTATTAGGAGAGGTTGGGGGCAGGAGAGGGGGTATTAGGAGAGGTTGGGGGCAGGAGAGGGGGTATTAGGAGAGGTTGGGGCAGGTGAGGGAGTGTTAGGAGAGGTTGGGGCAGGAGAGGGGGTATTAGGAGAGGTTGGGGCAGGAGAGGGGGGCATTAGGAGAGGATGGGGCAGGATAGGGGGTATTAGGAGAGGATGCGGGCAGGAGAGGGGGAAATGGGAGAGGTTGGGGCAGGAGAGGGGGTATTAGGAGTGGTTGGGGCAGGAGAGGGGGTATTAGGAGAGGTTGGGGGCAGGAGAGAGGGTATTAGGAGAGGTTGGGGCAGGTGAGGGGGTATTAGGAGAGGTTGGGGCAGGAGAGGGGGTATTAGGAGAGGTTGGGGCAGTAGAGGGGGCATTAGGAGAGGATGGGGCAGGAGAGGGGGTATTAGGAGAGGTTGGGGCAGGAGAGGGGGTATTAGGAGAGGTTGGGGCAGGAGAGGGGGGTATAAGGAGAGGATGGGGCAGAATAGGGGGTATTAGGAGAGGTTGGGGGCAGGAGAGGGGGTATTAGGAGAGGATGGGGCAGGAGAGGGGGTATTAGGAGAGGTTGGGGCAGGTGAGGGGGTATTAGGAGAGGTTGGGGCAGGTGAGGGGGTATTAGGAGGACTTGGGGCAGGAGAGGGGGTATTAGGAGAGGTTGGGGCAGGAGAGGGGGTATTAGGAGAGGATGGGGCAGGATAGGGGGTATTAGGAGAGGTTGGGGCAGGAGAGGGGGTATTAGGAGAGGATGGGGCAGGATAGGGGGTATTAGGAGAGGTTGGGGCAGGAGAGGGGGTATTAGGAGAGGTTGGGGCAGGAGAGGGGGGTATTAGGAGAGGATGGGGCAGGATAGGGGGTATTAGGAGAGGTTGGGGCAGGAGAGGGGGGCATTAGGAGAGGACGGGGCAGGATAGGGGGTATTAGGAGAGGATGGGGGCAGGATAGGGGGTATTAGGAGAGGTTGGGGCAGGAGAGGGGGTATTAGGAGAGGTTGGGGCAGGAGAGGGGGTATTAGGAGAGGTTGGGGCAGGAGAGGGGGTATTAGGAGAGGTTGGGGGCAGGAGAGGGGGTATTAGGAGAGGTTGGGGCAGGTGAGGGGGTATTAGGAGAGGTTGGGACAGGAGAGGGGGTATTAGGTGAGGATGGGGCAGGAGAGGGGGTATTAGGAGAGGTTGGGGCAGGAGAGCGGGTATTAGGAGAGGTTTGGGGCAGGAGAGGGGGTAATAGGAGAGGATGGGGGCAGGAGAGGGGGTAATAGGTGGGGTTGTGGGCAGGAGAGGGGGTATTAGGAGAGGTTGGGGCAGGAGAGGGGGTATTAGGAGAGGATGGGGTAGGAGAGGGGGGTATTAGGAGAGGATGGGGGCAGGAGAGGGGGCATTAGGAGAAGTTGGGGGCTGCAGAGGGGGTATTAGGAGAGGTTGGGTGCTGCAGAGGAGGTATTAGGAGAGGTTGGGGGCAGGAGAGGGGGTATTAGGAGAGGATGGGGCAGGAGAGGGGGTATTAGGAGAGGCTGGGGCAGTAGAGGGGGCATTAGGAGAGGATGGGGCAGGAGAGGGGGTATTAGGAGGTTGGGGCAGGAGGGGGTATTAGGAGAGGTTGGGGCAGGAGAGGGGGTATTAGGAGAGGTTGGGGCAGGAGAGGGGGTATTAGGAGAGGTTGGGGCAGGAGAGGGGGTATTAGGAGAGGTTGGGGGCAGGAGAGGGGGTATTAGGAGAGGCTGGGGGCAGGAGAGGGGGTATTAGGAGAGGTTGGGGCAGGTGAGGGAGTATTAGGAGAGGTTGGGGCAGGAGAGGGGGTATTAGGAGAGGTTGGGGAAAGAGAGGGGGTATTAGGAGAGGTTGGGGCAGTAGAGGGGGCATTAGGAGAGGATGGGGCAGGAGAGGGGGTATTAGGAGAGGTTGGGGCAGGAGAGGGGGTATTAGGAGAGGTTGGGGCAGGTGAGGGGGTATTAGGAGAGGTTGGGGCAGGAGAGGGGGTATTAGGAGAGGTTGGGGCAGTAGAGGGGGCATTACGAGAGGATGGGGCAGGAGAGGGGGTATTAGGAGAGGTTGGGGCAGGAGAGGGGGTATTAGGAGAGGTTGGGGCAGGAGAGGGGGGTATAAGGAGAGGATGGCGCAGGATAGGTGGTATTAGGAGAGGTTGGGGGCAGGAGAGGGGGTATTAGGAGAGGATGGGGCAGGAGAGGGGGTATTAGGAGAGGTTGGGGCAGGTGAGGGGGTATTAGGAGAGGTTGGGGCAGTAGAGGGGGCATTAGGAGAGGATGGGGCAGGAGAGGGGGTATTAGGAGAGGTTGGGGCAGGAGAGGGGGTATTAGGAGAGGTTGGGGCAGGAGAGGGGGGTATAAGGAGAGGATGGGGCAGAATAGGGGGTATTAGGAGAGGTTGGGGGCAGGAGAGGGGGTATTAGGAGAGGATGGGGCAGCAGAGGGGGTATTAGGAGAGGTTGGGGCAGGTGAGGGGGTATTAGGAGAGGTTGGGGCAGGTGAGGGGGTATTAGGAGGACTTGGGGCAGGAGAGGGGGTATTAGGAGAGGTTGGGGCAGGAGAGGGGGTATTAGGAGAGGATGGGGCAGGATAGGGGGTATTAGGAGAGGTTGGGGCAGGAGAGGGGGTATTAGGAGAGGATGGGGCAGGATAGGGGGTATTAGGAGAGGTTGGGGCAGGAGAGGGGGTATTAGGAGAGGTTGGGGCAGGAGAGGAGGGTATTAGGAGAGGATGGGGCAGGATAGGGGGTATTAGGAGAGGTTGGGGCAGGAGAGGGGGGCATTAGGAGAGGATGGGGCAGGATAGGGGGTATTAGGAGAGGATGGGGGCAGGATAGGGGGTATTAGGAGAGGTTGGGGCAGGAGAGGGGGTATTAGGAGAGGTTGGGGCAGGAGAGGGGGTATTAGGAGAGGTTGGGGCAGGAGATGGGGTATTAGGAGAGGTTGGGGGCAGGAGAGGGGGTATTAGGAGAGGTTGGGGCAGGTGAGGGGGTATTAGGAGAGGTTGGGACAGGAGAGGGGGTATTAGGTGAGGATGGGGCAGGAGAGGGGGTATTAGGAGAGGTTGGGGCAGGAGAGCGGGTATTAGGAGAGGTTTGGGGCAGGAGAGGGGGTAATAGGAGAGGATGGGGGCAGGAGAGGGGGTAATAGGTGGGGTTGTGGGCAGGAGAGGGGGTATTAGGAGAGGTTGGGGCAGGAGAGGGGGTATTAGGAGAGGATGGGGTAGGAGAGGGGGGTATTAGGAGAGGATGGGGGTAGGAGAGGGGGCATTAGGAGAAGTTGGGGGCTGCAGAGGGGGTATTAGGAGAGGTTGGGTGCTGCAGAGGAGGTATTAGGAGAGGTTGGGGGCAGGAGAGGGGGTATTAGGAGAGGATGGGGCAGGAGAGGGGGTATTAGGAGAGGCTGGGGCAGTAGAGGGGGCATTAGGAGAGGATGGGGCAGGAGAGGGGGTATTAGGAGGTTGGGGCAGGAGGGGGTATTAGGAGAGGTTGGGGCAGGAGAGGGGGTATTAGGAGAGGTTGGGGCAGGAGAGGGGGTATTAGGAGAGGTTGGGGCAGGAGAGGGGGTATTAGGAGAGGTTGGGGCAGGAGAGGGGGTATTAGGAGAGGTTGGGGGCAGGAGAGGGGGTATTAGGAGAGGCTGGGGGCAGGAGAGGGGGTATTAGGAGAGGTTGGGGCAGGTGAGGGAGTATTAGGAGAGGTTGGGGCAGGAGAGGGGGTATTAGGAGAGGTTGGGGAAAGAGAGGGGGTATTAGGAGAGGTTGGGGCAGTAGAGGGGGCATTAGGAGAGGATGGGGCAGGAGAGGGGGTATTAGGAGAGGTTGGGGCAGGAGAGGGGGGTATTAGGAGAGGATGGGGCAGGATAGGGGGTATTAGGAGAGGTTGGGGGCAGGAGAGGGGGTATTAGGAGAGGTTGGGGCAGGAGAGGGGGTATTAGGAGAGGTTGGGGCAGTAGAGGGGGTATTAGGAGAAGTTGGGGCAGGAGAGGGGTGCATTACGAGAGGATGGGGCAGGATAGGGGGTATTAGGAGAGGATGGGGCAGGAGAGGGGGAAATGGGAGAGGTTGGGGCAGGAGAGGGGGTATTAGGAGAGGTTGGGGCAGGAGAGGGGGTATTAGGAGAGGTTGGGGGCAGGAGAGGGGGTATTAGGAGAGGTTGGGGCAGGTGAGGGGGTATTAGGAGAGGTTGGGGCAGGAGAGGGGGTATTAGGAGAGGTTGGGGCAGTAGAGGGGGCATTACTAGAGGATGGGGCAGGAGAGGGGGTATTAGGAGAGGTTGGGGCAGGAGAGGGGGTATTAGGAGAGGTTGGGGCAGGAGAGGGGGGTATAAGGAGAGGATGGCGCAGGATAGGTGGTATTAGGAGAGGTTGGGGGCAGGAGAGGGGGTATTAGGAGAGGATGGGGCAGGAGAGGGGGTATTAGGAGATGTTGGGGCAGGTGAGGGGGTAATAGGAGAGGTTGGGGCAGGTGAGGGGGTATTAGGAGGACTTGGGGCAGGAGAGGGGGTATTAGGAGAGGTTGGGGCAAGAGAGGGGGTATTAGGAGAGGATGGGGCAGGATAGGGGTATTAGGAGAGGTTGGGGCAGGAGAGGGGGGCATTAGGAGAGGATGGGGCAGGATAGGGGGTATTAGGGGAGGATGGGGGCAGGATAGGGGGTATTAGGAGAGGTTGGGGCAGGAGAGGGGGTATTAGGAGAGGTTGGGGGCAGGAGAGGGGGTATTAGGAGAGGTTGGGGCAGGTGAGGGGGTATTGGGAGAGGTTGGGGCAGGAGAGGGGGTATTAGGAGAGGATGGGGGCAGGAGAGGGGGTATTAGGAGAGGATGGGGGCAGGAGAGGGGGTATTAGGAGAGGTTGGGGCAGGTGAGGGGGTATTAGGAGAGGTTGGGGCAGGTGAGGGGGTATTAGGAGGACTTGGGGCAGGAGAGGGGGTATTAGGAGAGGTTGGTGCAGGAGAGGGGGTATTAGGAGAGGATGGGGCAGGATAGGGGTATTAGGAGAGGTTGGGGCAGGAGAGGGGGGCATTAGGAGAGGATGGGGTAGGAGAGGATGGGGGCAGGATAGGGGGTATTAGGAGAGGTTGGGGCAGGAGAGGGGGTATTAGGAGAGGTTGGGGGCAGGAGAGGGGGTATTAGGAGAGGTTGGGGCAGGTGAGGGGGTATTGGGAGAGGTTGGGGCAGGAGAGGGGGTATTAGGAGAGGATGGGGGCAGGAGAGGGGGTATTAGGAGAGGATGGGGGCAGGAGAGGGGGTATTAGGAGAGGATGGGGGCAGGAGAGGGGGTATTAGGAGAGGTGGGGGCAGGAGAGGGGGTATTAGGAGAGGTTGGGGGCAGGAGAGGGGGTATTAGGAGAGGATGGGGGCAGGAGAGGGTGTATTAGGAGAGGATGGGGCAGGAGAGGGGGTATTAGGAGAGGTGGGGGCAGGAGAGGGGGTATTAGGTGAGGTTGGGGCAGGAGAGGGGGTATTAGGAGAGGTTGGGGCAGGAGAGGGGGTATTAGGAGAGGATGGGGCAGGAGAGGGGGTATTAGGAGAGGTTAGGGCAGGAGAGGGGGTATTAGGAGAGGATGGGGGCAGGAGAGGGGGTATTAGGAGAGGCTGGGGCAGGAGAGGGGGTATTTGGAGAGGATGGGGCAGGAGAGGGGGTATTAGGAGAGGATGGGGGCAGGAGAGGGGGTATTAGGAGAGGATGGGGCAGGAGAGGGGGTATTAGGAGAGGTGGGGGCAGGAGAGGGGGTATTAGGAGAGGTGGGGGCAGGAGACAGGTGGGATGAGGGGACATTACCTGGAGGATAAGGCAGCAGCTCACACCCTGGCCTGGACGGAGGAATGTGTACCGGAAGTGGGCCGGGCGGAATTTCCGTGGGATAGTCAGCATAACGCATGGGATTATGGGTAGTGACTACCACGGTAACGCAGCATCCAGGAGCAGCCCGGCCTACTCACTGCTCATAGGCCGCAATGATCCGTCACTCATTTACTTTCAGCCCCGCCCACTCACTGCCCATTGGACGCAGCGTCTCGTTACACAACAACCGCTCCCTGCCCGCCCACTCTCCCGCCCATTGGCTGCCGTATCCTATCACTCTCCTTTCCATTGGCTGCTGCCACGCCCACTCTCCTGCTCATAAGCCGCAGCTTCCAGTCACTGTTACACCCAGCCCGCCCTCTCTCTTTCGTAGGCCTTAATGCCCCGTCACTCAACTAGCTCCAGGTCCGCCCACAGCACGCAGATACCCGTCACTCAGCCATCATTAGCCCCGCCTACTCTCTAAGCCAACATGGCGGCGCCCATAGGGAGCCGTGAACATGGCGCCTGACCCGTCCTGATGCTGTGATGTGTGTATAATAATAATGGGTGATGTGTGGTCACAGCTGCTGTGTTACTGACCGGGCTGCAGCCACCTAGTCTTCATATCCCAGCACACACAGTGCCAGCCATGGTGGAGAGCCAGTGTGGGACTGGGGGGTTATGGGCCCATGGGGAGACTGTAGCGATAGGGGCCTATGAGGGAAATGTAGTGATAGGGGCCCATGGGGGGAATGTAGTGATAGGGGCCCATGGGGGGTATGTAGCGATAGGGGCCCATGGGGGGGAATGTAGTGATAGGGGCCCATGGGGGGGATGTAGTGATAGGGGCCCATGGGGGGGAATGTAGTGATAGGGGCCCATGGGGAGAATGTAGTGATAGGGGCCCATGGGGGGTGTAGTGACAGAGGCCCATGGGGGGAATGTAGTGATAGGGGCCCATGGGGGGGAATGTAGCGATAGGGGCCCATGGGGAGACTGTAGCGATAGGGGCCCATGTTGGGGGTTGTAGTGATAGGGGCCCATGGGGAGACAGTAGCGATAGGGGCCTATGAGGGAAATGTAGTGATAGGGGCCCATGGGGGGGAATGTAGTGATAGGGGCCCATGGGGGGGGTTGTAGTGATAGGGGCCCATGGGGGGGTATGTAGCGATAGAGGCCCATGGGGGGGAATGTAGTGATAGGGGCCCATGGGGGGTTTGTAGTGATAGGGGCCCATGGGGGGTATGTAGCGATAGGGGCCCATGGGGGGGAATGTAGTGATAGGGGCCCATGGGGGGGAATGTAGTGATAGGGGCCCATGGGGGGGTTGTAGTGATAGGGGCCCATGGGGGGTATGTAGCAATAGGGGCCCATGGGGGGGAATGTAGTGATAGGGGCCCATGGGGGGGTTGTAGTGATAGGGGCCCATGGGGGGGTATGTAGCGATAGGGGCCCATGAGGGGGAATGTAGTGATAGGGGCCCATGGGTGGAATGTAGTGATAGGGGCCCATGGGGGGGAATGTAGTGATAGGGGCCCATGGGGGGTGTAGTGACAGAGGCCCATGGGGGGAATGTAGTGATAGGGGCCCATGGGGGGGAATGTAGTGATAGGGGCCCATGGGGAGACTGTAGCAATAGGGGCCCATGGGGGGGGTTGTAGTGATAGGGGCCCATGGGGAGACTGTAGCGATAGGGGCCTATGAGGGAAATGTAGTGATAGGGGCCCATGGGGGGGAATGTAGTGATAGGGGCCCATGGGGGGGTTGTAGTGATAGGGGCCCATGGGGGGGTATGTAGCGATAGGGGCCCATGGGGGGGAATGTAGTGATAGGGGCCCATGGGGGGGTTGTAGTGATAGGGGCCCATGGGGGGGTATGTAGCGATAGGGGCCCATGGGGGGGAATGTAGTGATAGGGGCCCATGGGGGGGAATGTAGTGATAGGGGCCCATGGGGGGTTGTAGTGATAGGGGCCCATGGGGGGTATGTAGCGATAGGGGCCCATGTGGGGGGAATGTAGTGATAGGGGCCCATGGGGGGGTTGTAGTGATAGGGGCCCATGGGGGGTATGTAGCGATAGGGGCCCATGGGTGGAAATGTAGCGATAGGGGCCCATGGGGGGGAATGTAGTGATAGGGGCCCATGGGGGGGAATGTAGTGATAGGGGCCCATGGGGGGGAATGTAGTGATAGGGGCCCATGGGGAGGTGTAGCGATAGGGGCCCATGGGGGGTTGTAGTGATAGGGGCCCATGCGAGAAACGTAGCGACGGGGACCCATGGGGGGAATGTAGCGATGGGGACCAATGATAGGGGCACATGGGGGGGAATGTAGTGACAGAGGCCCATGCGGGGGTTGTAGCGATAGGGGCCCATGGGGGGGGTGAGGACACGGGGTTCTTCTAATCACTCAGACAAAGTGATGGTTTGTTTATCACAGCACACAGTAGTAGATAAGTCACAGGAAACAGAAGTAAATACAGCCCAGAGACAGTATACAGGTCGCAGTCCAGATAGTAAGTCCCAGTAGCGCAGTGATCGCAGACACGCGGCATAAAGTGTATTTTACCCAATATTAAGGCCCAGGGACTCACTTTTTCTGAATGGGTGGGTCCCCGGGGACGCGCTCCACTGGGATTGGCTGGAGGTGTAATGATTGATGTCTCCCTTGTCTGGCTGCAGAGAGAACTAAAAATGTGGAGAGGAAGCCTCTTGGTCAAGGGAGACATCAATCATTTCATCTCCAGCCAATCCCAGTGGAGCGCGTCCCCAGGGACACACCCATTCAGAAAAAGTGTATATGACGCTTCTCTGCTTCCCGGGCGCTCTGGACGCGACAGTGACTGTGTGTGTATTCATAACCCAGCAGCTACCTGCCTGGACAGTGCTGACGCTGCTGCAGTTCTGATTGGCTGATATAAACCCCATGGGGAGGGGATGGGGGGGGGGCACGCACCTCTGATGTCCCGCATGCTCCACTAAGCGCAGCAGCAGCAGCGGGGATGGGGAGTAAGTTCCAGGCGCACACCGCACAGGAGGATCTGGCAGTGAGGGAGGGAAAGGGCGGCTACACTACCGCACGTCAGTGCTAGTGTTCCCATCCCCTAGCAACGTCCTTGTTCCTGTCTATGTAATCCATCAGGAAGCTCTCACTGTACACACTCCCTCACCACCCGGGATTAATGGAGATCAGCGGCAGCCGCCCTTTGCTTGATTTATTAGGCTGTGCTGTGAGCGGAGCTCGGAGGTGGTGGGGGATGGCTGCAGTGTCCATACCGTTATTACTGTGTGCAGCCAGCTCCCAGCATAGGACAGGGCTAGACACAAGCCAGGGGTGAGGCTGCTCTGAACGTTCAGCTCATGGAGCCCAAGAGGCTGAACTGCAGGGAGACCTGTAATAGCAGCCACTAGCAGCAGCAACTTGTATCCTGTCCCCTCTCTCTCTCCCTGGTGATATTACACCATCTCTAGCCTGCACATCCAGTACTGGGGGTCTGAGGTGGTGTCTGCAGTGTGTAAGTGATCCTCTACCTGGTGCAATGTGTATAACGTCCTCTACCTGGTGCAATGTGTGTAACGTGCTCTACCTGCTGCAATGTGTATAACGTGTTCTACCTGCTGCAATGTGTATAACGTGCTCTACCTGCTGCAATGTGTATAACGTGCTCTACCTGCTGCAATGTGTATAACGTGCTCTACCTGCTGCAATGTGTATAACGTGCTCTACCTGCTGCAATGTGTATAACGTGCTCTACCTGCTGCAATGTGTATAACGTGCTCTACCTGCTGCAGTGTGTATAACGTGCTCTACCTGCTGCAATGTGTATAACATGCTCTACCTGCTGCAATGTGTATAACGTGCTCTACCTGCTGCAATGTGTATAACGTGCTCTACCTGCTGCAATGTGTACAACGTGCTCTACCTGCTGCAATGTGTATAACGTGTTCTACCTGCTGCAATGTGTATAACGTGCTCTACCTGCTGCAATGTGTATAACGTGCTCTACCTGGTGCAATGTGTATAACGTGCTCTACCTGGTGCAATGTGTATAACGTGCTCTACCTGGTGCAATGTGTATAACGTGCTCTACCTGCTGCAATGTGTATAACGTGCTCTACCTGGTGCAATGTGTGTAACGTGCTCTACCTGCTGCAATGTGTATAACGTGCTCTACCTGGTGCAATGTGTATAACGTGCTCTACCTGCTGCAATGTGTATAACGTGCTCTACCTGCTGCAATGTGTATAACGTGCTCTACCTGGTGCAATGTGTATAACGTGCTCTACCTGGTGCAATGTGTATAACGTGCTCTACCTGGTGCAATGTGTATAACGTGCTCTACCTGCTGCAATGTGTATAACGTGCTCTACCTGCTGCAATGTGTATAACGTGCTCTACCTGGTGCAATGTGTATAACGTGCTCTACCTGCTGCAATGTGTATAACGCGCTCTACCTGGTGCAATGTGTGTAACGTGCTCTACCTGCTGCAATGTGTATAACGTGTTCTACCTGCTGCAATGTGTATAACGTGCTCTACCTGCTGCAATGTGTGTAACGTGCTCTACCTGCTGCAATGTGTATAACGTGCTCTACCTGCTACAATGTGTATAACGTGCTCTACCTGCTGCAATGTGTATAACGTGCTCTACCTGCTGCAATGTGTATAACGCGCTCTACCTGCTGCAATGTGTATAACGTGTTCTACCTGCTGCAATGTGTATAACGTGCTCTACCTGCTGCAATGTGTATAACGTGCTCTACCTGGTGCAATGTGTATGACGTGCTCTACCTGGTGCAATGTGTATAACGTGCTCTACCTGCTGCAATGTGTATAACATGCTCTACCTGCTGCAATGTGTATAACGTGCTCTACCTGCTGCAATGTGTATAACGTGCTCTACCTGGCGCAATGTGTATAACGTGTTCTACCTGCTGCAATGTGTATAACGTGCTCTACCTGCTGCAATGTGTATAACGTGCTCTACCTGCTGCAATGTGTATGACGTGCTCTACCTGCTGCAATGTGTATAACGTGCTCTACCTGGTGCAATGTGTATAACGTGCTCTACCTGGTGCAATGTGTATAACGTGCTCTACCTGCTGCAATGTGTATAACGTGCTCTACCTGCTGCAATGTGTATAACGTGCTCTACCTGCTGCAATGTGTATAACGTTTTCTACCTGCTGCAATGTGTATAACGTTCTCTACCTGCTGCAATGTGTATAACGTGCTCTACCTGCTGCAATGTGTATAACGCGCTCTACCTGCTGCAATGTGTATAACGTGCTCTACCTGCTGCAATGTGTATAACGCGCTCTACCTGCTGCAATGTGTATAACGCGCTCTACCTGCTGCAATGTGTATAACGCGTTCTACCTGCTGCAATGTGTATAACCTGCTCTACCTGGTGCAATGTGTATAACGTGCTCTACCTGCTGCAATGTGTATAACGTGCTCTACCTGCTGCAATGTGTATAACGTGCTCTACCTGCTGCAATGTGTATAACGCGCTCTACCTGCTGCAATGTGTATAACGTGCTCTACCTGCTGCAATGTGTATAACGCGCTCTACCTGCTGCAATGTGTATAACGTGTTCTACCTGCTGCAATGTGTATAACGTGCTCTACCTGCTGCAATGTGTATAACGTGCTCTACCTGCTGCAATGTGTATAACGTGCTCTACCTGGTGCAATGTGTATAACGTGCTCTACCTGGTGCAATGTGTATAACGTGCTCTACCTGCTGCAATGTGTATAACGTGCTCTACCTGCTGCAATGTGTATAACGTGCTCTACCTGCTGCAATGTGTGTAACGTGCTCTACCTACTGCAATGTGTATAATGTGCTCTACCTGCTGCAATGTGTATAACGTGCTCTACCTGGTGCAATGTGTATAACGTGCTCTACCTGCTGCAATATGTATAACGTGCTCTACCTGGTGCAATGTGTGTAACGTGCTCTACCTGGTGCAATGTGTATAACGTGCTCTACCTGGTGCAATGTGTTTAACGTGCTCTACCTGCTGCAATGTGTATAACGTGCTCTACCTGCTGCAATGTGTATAACGTGCTCTACCTGCTGCAATGTGTGTAACGTGCTCTACCTACTGCAATGTGTATAACGTGCTCTACCTGCTGCAATGTGTATAACGTGCTCTACCTGCTGCAATGTGTATAATGTGCTCTACCTGGTGCAATGTGTATAACGCGCTCTACCTGCTGCAATGTGTATAACGTGCTCTACCTGCTGCAATGTGTATAACGTGTTCTACCTGCTGCAATGTGTATAACGTGCTCTACCTGCTGCAATGTGTATAACCTGCTCTACCTGCTGCAATGTGTATAACGTGCTCTACCTGCTGCAATGTGTATAACGTGCTCTACTTGGTGCAATGTGTATAACGTGCTCTACCTGCTGCAATGTGTATAACGTGCTCTACCTGCTGCAATGTGTATAACGTGCTCTACCTGGTGCATTGTGTATAACATGCTCTACCTGCTGCAATGTGTATAACGTGCTCTACCTGCTGCAATGTGTATAACGTGCTCTACCTGCTGCAATGTGTATAACCTACTCTACCTGCTGCAATGTGTATAACGTGTTCTACCTGCTGCAATGTGTATAACGTGCTCTACCTGGTGCAATGTGTATAACGTGCTCTACCTGGTGCAATGTGTATAACATGCTCTTCCTGCTGCAATGTGTATAACGTGCTCTACCTGCTGCAATGTGTATAACGTGCTCTACCTGGTGCAATGTGTGTAACGTGCTCTACCTGCTATAATGTGTATAATGTGCTCTACCTGGTGCAATGTGTGTAACGTGCTCTACCTGGTGCAATGTGTATAACGTGCTCTACCTGCTGCAATGTGTGTAACGTGCTCTACCTGCTGCAATGTGTGTAACGCGCTCAGGGCCGGTTCTGTGATCTGTGGCGCCCCGGGCAAAATATGGGGGGCGTGGCTTTGATTGGGGGCGTGGTCAGCTCGCTGAAAGAAAAAGAAAAAAAAAGTATACTTACCATCCCCGTTCCTGATCCAGACCCCCTCCGCCGGCGGCGCCGCTCTTCGCCTCTCCTCCTCTCTTCTGTTCTCTTCGATCTATGGGAGAGACGTTATTATGTCTCTCCCATAGAACAGCATAGACACTAGAGGTCAATTATGACCCCTAGTGTCTGTGCCACTATGCTGTGCGGTGCGCGATGACGTCATCGCGCATCGCACAGCAGAAGTCCTCAAGACGAAGGGAAACTAGACCGTAGCGTCTAGTTTCCCTTCATGGAGAGGACCTTTGCTGTGCGGTGCGCGATGACGTCATCGCGCACCGCACAACTAAGGTCCTCTCCATGAAGGGAAACTAGACGCTACGCGTCTGGTTCCCTTCAAAGCGGGGGGCACAGCAGGGCACTACGGGGGGCACAGTGGCGGATCTTGCCCTGGTGCGGCGCCCTCCGGAAGGCGGCGCCCGGGCAAAAGTACCGCTTGCCCGTGGCAAGAACCGCCACTGAACGTGCTCTACCTGCTGCAATGTGTATAATGTGCTCTACTTGGTGCAATGTGTATAACGTGCTCTACCAGGCGCATTGTGTATAACGTGCTGTACCTGGTGCAATGTGTATAACGTGCTCTACCTGGCGCAATGTGTATAACGTGCTCTACCTGCTGCAATGTGTGTAACGTGCTCTACCTGCTGCAATGTGTATAACGTGCTCTACCTGCTGCAATGTGTATAACGTGCTCTACCTGCTGCAATGTGTGTAATGTGCTCTACCTGCTGCAATGTGTATAACGTGCTCTACCTGCTGCAATGTGTATAACGTGCTCTACCTGCTGCAATGTGTATAACGTGCTCTACCTGCTGCAATGTGTATAACGTGCTCTACCTGCTGCAATGTGTATAACGTGCTCTACCTGCTGCAATGTGTATAACGTGCTCTACCTGCTGCAATGTGTGTAATGTGCTCTACCTGCTGCAATGTGTATAACGTGCTCTACCTGCTGCAATGTGTATAACGTGCTCTACCTGCTGCAATGTGTATAACGTGCTCTACCTGCTGCAATGTGTATAACGTGCTCTACCTGCTGCAATGTGTATAACGTGCTCTACCTGGTGCAATGTGTATAACGTGCTCTACCTGCTGCAATGTGTATAACGTGCTCTACCTGCTGCAATGTGTATAACGCGCTCTACCTGCTGCAATGTGTATAACGTGCTCTACCTGCTGCAATGTGTATAACGTGCTCTACCTGGTGCAATGTGTATAACGTGCTCTCCCAGCTGCAATGTGTATAACGTGCTCTACCTGGTGCAATGTGTATAACGTGTTCTACCTGGCGCAATGTGTATAAAGTGCTCTACCTGCTGCAATGTGTATAACGTGCTCTACCTGCTGCAATGTGTATAACGTGCTCTACCTGCTGCAATGTGTATAACGTGCTCTACCTGCTGCAATGTGTATAACGTCCTCTACCTGCTACAATGTGTATAACGTGCTCTACCTGCTGCAATGTGTATAACGTGCTCTACCTGCTGCAATGTGTATAATGTGCTCTAACTGGCGCAATGTGTATAACGTGCTCTACCTGGCGCAATGTGTATAATGTGCTCTACCTGGCGCAATGTGTATAACATGCTCTATCTGGCGCAATGCGTATAACGTGCTCTACCTGGCGCTGTGTTAAAACGTGCTCTACCTGGCGCAATGTGTATAACGTGCTCTACCTGGCGCAATGTGTATAACGTGTTCTACCTGCTGCAATGTGTATAACGTGCTCTACCTGCTGCAATGTGTATAACGTGCTCTACCTGCTGCAATGTGTATAACGTGCTCTACCTGCTGCAATGTGTATAACGTGCTCTACCTGCTGCAATGTGTATAACGTGCTCTCCCAGCTGCAATGTGTATAACGTGCTCTACCTGCTGCAATGTGTATAACATGCTCTACCTGCTGCAATGTGTATAACGTGCTCTACCTGCTGCAATGTGTATAACGTGCTCTACCTGGTGCAATGTGTATAACGCGCTCTACCTGCTGCAATGTGTATAACGTGCTCTACCTGCTGCAATGTGTATAACGTGCTCTACCTGCTGCAATGTGTATAACATTCTCTACCTGCTGCAATGTGTATAACGTGCTCTACCTGCTGCAATGTGTATAACGTGCTCTACCTGGTGCAATGTGTATAACGTGCTTTACCTGGTGCAATGTGTATAACGTGCTCTACCTGCTGCAATGTGTATAACGTGCTCTACCTGCTGCAATGTGTATAACGTGCTCTACCTGCTGCAATGTGTATAACGTGCTCTACCTGGTGCAATGTGTATAACGTGCTCTACCTGCTGCAATGTGTATAACACACTACCTGCTGCAATGTGTATAACGTGCTCTACCTGCTGCAATGTGTATAATGTGCTCTAACTGGCGCAATGTGTATAACGTGCTCTACCTGGCGCAATGTGTATAATGTGCTCTACCTGGCGCAATGTGTATAACATGCTCTATCTGGCGCAATGCGTATAACGTGCTCTACCTGGCGCTGTGTTAAAACGTGCTCTACCTGGCGCAATGTGTATAATGTGCTCTACCTGGCGCATTGTGTATAACGTGCTCTACCTGCTGCAATGTGTGTAATGTGCTCTACCTGGTGCAATGTGTATAACATGCTCTACCTGCTGTAATGTGTATAATGAGCTCTACTGGTGCAATGTGTATAACGTGCTCTACCTGGTGCAATGTGTATAACGTGCTTTACCTGCTGCAATGTGTATAACACACTACCTGCTGCAATGTGTATAACGTGCTCTACCTGCTGCAATGTGTATAATGTGCTCTAACTGGCGCAATGTGTATAACGTGCTCTACCTGGCGCAATGTGTATAATGTGCTCTACCTGGCGCAATGTGTATAACATGCTCTATCTGGCGCAATGCGTATAACGTGCTCTACCTGGCGCTGTGTTAAAACGTGCTCTACCTGGCGCAATGTGTATAATGTGCTCTACCTGGCGCATTGTGTATAACGTGCTCTACCTGCTGCAATGTGTATAACGTGCTCTACCTGCTGCAATGTGTGTAATGTGCTCTACCTGGTGCAATGTGTATAACGTGCTCTACCTGCTGCAATGTGTATAACGTGCTCTACCTGCTGCAATGTGTATAACGTGCTCTACCTGCTGCAATGTGTATAACGTGCTCTACCTGCTGCAATGTGTATAACGTGCTCTACCTGCTGTAATGTGTATAATGAGCTCTACCTGCTGCAATGTGTATAACACACTACCTGCTGCAATGTGTATAACGTGCTCTACCTGCTGCAATGTGTATAATGTGCTCTAACTGGCGCAATGTGTATAACGTGCTCTACCTGGCGCAATGTGTATAATGTGCTCTACCTGGCGCAATGTGTATAACATGCTCTATCTGGCGCAATGCGTATAACGTGCTCTACCTGGCGCTGTGTTAAAACGTGCTCTACCGGGCGCAATGTGTATAATGTGCTCTACCTGGCGCATTGTGTATAACGTGCTCTACCTGCTGCAATGTGTATAACGTGCTCTACCTGCTGCAATGTGTGTAATGTGCTCTACCTGGTGCAATGTGTATAACATGCTCTACCTGCTGCAATGTGTATAACGTGCTCTACCTGGTGCAATGTGTATAACGTGCTCTACCTGCTGCAATGTGTATAACGTGCTCTACCTGCTGCAATGTGTATAACGTGCTCTACCTGCTGCAATGTGTATAACGTGCTGTACCTGGTGCAATGTGTATAACATGCTCTACCTGCTGTAATGTGTATAATGAGCTCTACTGGTGCAATGTGTGTAACATGCTCTACCTGCTGCAATGTGTATAACGTGCTCTACCTGCTGCAATGTGTGTAATGTGCTCTACCTGCTGCAATGTGTATAACGTGCTCTACCTGGTGCAATGTGTATAACGTGCTCTACCTGGTGCAATGTGTATAATGCGCTCTACCTGCTGCAATGTGTATAACGTGCTCTACCTGCTGCAATGTTTATAAAGTGCTCTACCTGGAGCAATGTGTATTACGTACTCTACCTGGAGCAATGTGTCTAACGTGCTCTACCTGCTGCAATGTGTATAACATGCTCTACCTGGTGCAATGTGTATAACAAGCTCTACCTGTTGCATTGTGTATAACGTGCTCTACCTGGTGCAATGTGTATAACGTACTCTGCCTGCTGCAATGTGTATAACGTGCTCTACCTGCTGCAATGTGTATAACGTGCTCTACCTGCTGCAATGTGTATAACGTGCTCTACCTGGTGCAATGTGTGTAACGTGCTCTACCTGCTATAATGTGTATAATGTGCTCTACCTGGTGCAATGTGTGTAACCTGCTCTACCTGGTGCAATGTGTATAACGTGCTCTACCTGTTGCAATGTGTATAACGTGCTCTACCTGCTGCAATGTGTGTAACGTGCTCTACCTGCTGCAATGTGTGTAACGTGCTCTACCTGCTGCAATGTGTGTAACGTGCTCTACTTGGTGCAATGTGTATAACGTTCTCTACCTCGAGCAATGTGTTTAACGTGCTCTACCTGCTGCAATGTGTATAACGTGCTCTACCTGGTGCAATATGTATAACGTGCTCTACCTGCTGCAATGTGTATAACGTGCTCTACCTGGTGCAATATGTATAACGTGCTCTACCTGGCGCAATGTGAATAACGTGCTCTACATGCTGCAATGTGTATAACGTGCTCTACCTTCTGCAATGTGTATAACGTGCTCTAACCGGCTGCAATGTATATAACGTGCTCTACCTGGCGCAATGTGTATAATGTGCTCTACCTGGCGCAATGTGTATAACGTGCTCTACCAGGCGCAATGTGTTTAACGTGCTCTACCTGCTGCAATGTGTATAACGTGCTCTACCTGGCGCAATGTGTATAACGTGCTCTACCTGGCGCAATGTGTATAACGTGCTTTACCTGCTGCAATGTGTATAACGTGCTCTACCTGCTGCAATGTGTATAACGTGCTCTACCTGCTGCAATGTGTATAACGTGCTTTACCTGCTGCAATGTGTATAACGTGCTCTACCTGGTGTAATGTGTATAACGTGTTCTGCCTGGTGCAATGTGTATAACGTGCTCTACCTGGTGCAATGTGTATAACGTGCTCTACCTGCTGCAATGTGTATAACGTTCTCTACCTGCTGCAATGTGTATAACGTGCTCTACCTGCTGCAATGTGTGTAACGTGCTCTACCTGGCGCAATGTGTATAACGTGCTCTACCTGCTGCAATGTGTATAACGTGCTATACCTGCTGCAATGTGTATGACGTGCTCTACCTGCTGCAATGTGTATAACGTGCTCTACCTGGCGCAATGTGTATAACGTGCTCTACCTGCTGCAATGTGTATAACGTGCTCTACCTGCTGCAATGTGTATGACGTGCTCTACCTGCTGCAATGTGTATAACGTGCTCTACCTGGCGCAATGTGTATAACGTGCTCTACCTGCTGCAATGTGTATAACGTGCTCTACCTGCTGCAATGTGTATAACGTGCTCTACCTGCTGCAATGTGTATAACGTGCTCTACCTGCTGCAATGTGTATAACGTGCTCTACCTGGTGTAATGTGTATAACGTGCTCTACCTGCTGCAATGTGTATAACGTGCTCTACCTGCTGCAATGTGTATAACGTGCTCTACCTGCTGCAATGTGTATAACGTGCTCTACCTGCTGCAATGTGTATGACGTGCTCTACCTGCTGCAATGTGTGTAATGTGCTCTACCTGCTGCAATGTGTATAACGTGCTCTACCTGCTGCAATGTGTATAACATGCTCTACCTGGTGCAATGTGTATAACGTGCTCTACCTGCTGCAATGTGTATAACGTGCTCTACCTGCTGCAATGTGTATAACATGCTCTACCTGGTGCAATGTGTATAAAGTGCTCTACCTGCTGCAATGTGTATAACGTGCTCTACCTGCTGCAATGTGTATAACGTGCTCTACCTGCTGCAATGTGTATAACGCGCTCTACCTGCTGCAATGTGTATAACGTGCTCTACCTGCTGCAATGTGTATAACGCGCTCTACCTGGTGCAATGTGTATAACGTGTTCTACCTGCTGCAATGTGTATAACGCGCTCTACCTGCTGCAATGTGTATAACGTGCTCTACCTGCTGCAATGTGTATAACGTGCTCTACCTGCTGCAATGTGTATAACGTGCTCTACCTGGTGCAATGTGTATAACGTGCTCTACCTGGTGCAATGTGTATAACGTGCTCTACCTGCTGCAATGTGTGTAATGTGCTCTACCTGGTGCAATGTGTATAACGTGCTCTACCTGCTGCAATGTGTATAACGTGCTCTACCTACTGCAATGTGTATAACGTGCTCTACCTGCTGCAATGTGTATAACGTGCTCTACCTGCTGCAATGTGTATAACGTGCTCTACCTGCTGTAATGTGTATAATGAGCTCTACCTGCTGCAATGTGTTTAACACACTACCTGCTGCAATGTGTATAACGTGCTCTACCTGCTGCAATGTGTATAATGTGCTCTAACTGGCGCAATGTGTATAACGTGCTCTACCTGGCGCAATGTGTATAATGTGCTCTACCTGGCGCAATGTGTATAACATGCTCTATCTGGCGCAATGCGTATAACGTGCTCTACCTGGCGCTGTGTTAAAACGTGCTCTACCTGGCGCAATGTGTATAATGTGCTCTACCTGGCGCATTGTGTATAACGTGCTCTACCTGCTGCAATGTGTATAACGTGCTCTACCTGCTGCAATGTGTGTAATGTGCTCTACCTGGTGCAATGTGTATAACATGCTCTACCTGCTGCAATGTGTATAACGTGCTCTACCTGGTGCAATGTGTATAACGTGCTCTACCTGCTGCAATGTGTATAACGTGCTCTACCTGCTGCAATGTGTATAACGTGCTCTACCTGCTGCAATGTGTATAACGTGCTGTACCTGGTGCAATGTGTATAACATGCTCTACCTGCTGTAATGTGTATAATGAGCTCTACTGGTGCAATGTGTGTAACATGCTCTACCTGCTGCAATGTGTATAACGTGCTCTACCTGCTGCAATGTGTGTAATGTGCTCTACCTGCTGCAATGTGTATAACGTGCTCTACCTGGTGCAATGTGTATAACGTGCTCTACCTGGTGCAATGTGTATAATGCGCTCTACCTGCTGCAATGTGTATAACGTGCTCTACCTGCTGCAATGTTTATAAAGTGCTCTACCTGGAGCAATGTGTATTACGTACTCTACCTGGAGCAATGTGTCTAACGTGCTCTACCTGCTGCAATGTGTATAACATGCTCTACCTGGTGCAATGTGTATAACAAGCTCTACCTGGTGCAATGTGTATAACGTGCTCTACCTGGTGCAATGTGTATAACGTACTCTGCCTGCTGCAATGTGTATAACGTGCTCTACCTGCTGCAATGTGTATAACGTGCTCTACCTGCTGCAATGTGTATAACGTGCTCTACCTGGTGCAATGTGTGTAACGTGCTCTACCTGCTATAATGTGTATAATGTGCTCTACCTGGTGCAATGTGTGTAACCTGCTCTACCTGGTGCAATGTGTATAACGTGCTCTACCTGTTGCAATGTGTATAACGTGCTCTACCTGCTGCAATGTGTGTAACGTGCTCTACCTGCTGCAATGTGTGTAACGTGCTCTACCTGCTGCAATGTGTGTAACGTGCTCTACTTGGTGCAATGTGTATAACGTTCTCTACCTCGAGCAATGTGTTTAACGTGCTCTACCTGCTGCAATGTGTATAACGTGCTCTACCTGGTGCAATATGTATAACGTGCTCTACCTGCTGCAATGTGTATAACGTGCTCTACCTGGTGCAATATGTATAACGTGCTCTACCTGGCGCAATGTGAATAACGTGCTCTACATGCTGCAATGTGTATAACGTGCTCTACCTTCTGCAATGTGTATAACGTGCTCTAACCGGCTGCAATGTATATAACGTGCTCTACCTGGCGCAATGTGTATAATGTGCTCTACCTGGCGCAATGTGTATAACGTGCTCTACCAGGCGCAATGTGTTTAACGTGCTCTACCTGCTGCAATGTGTATAACGTGCTCTACCTGGCGCAATGTGTATAACGTGCTCTACCTGGCGCAATGTGTATAACGTGCTTTACCTGCTGCAATGTGTATAACGTGCTCTACCTGCTGCAATGTGTATAACGTGCTCTACCTGCTGCAATGTGTATAACGTGCTTTACCTGCTGCAATGTGTATAACGTGCTCTACCTGGTGTAATGTGTATAACGTGTTCTGCCTGGTGCAATGTGTATAACGTGCTCTACCTGGTGCAATGTGTATAACGTGCTCTACCTGCTGCAATGTGTATAACGTTCTCTACCTGCTGCAATGTGTATAACGTGCTCTACCTGCTGCAATGTGTGTAACGTGCTCTACCTGGCGCAATGTGTATAACGTGCTCTACCTGCTGCAATGTGTATAACGTGCTATACCTGCTGCAATGTGTATGACGTGCTCTACCTGCTGCAATGTGTATAACGTGCTCTACCTGGCGCAATGTGTATAACGTGCTCTACCTGCTGCAATGTGTATAACGTGCTCTACCTGCTGCAATGTGTATGACGTGCTCTACCTGCTGCAATGTGTATAACGTGCTCTACCTGGCGCAATGTGTATAACGTGCTCTACCTGCTGCAATGTGTATAACGTGCTCTACCTGCTGCAATGTGTATAACGTGCTCTACCTGCTGCAATGTGTATAACGTGCTCTACCTGCTGCAATGTGTATAACGTGCTCTACCTGGTGTAATGTGTATAACGTGCTCTACCTGCTGCAATGTGTATAACGTGCTCTACCTGCTGCAATGTGTATAACGTGCTCTACCTGCTGCAATGTGTATAACGTGCTCTACCTGCTGCAATGTGTATGACGTGCTCTACCTGCTGCAATGTGTGTAATGTGCTCTACCTGCTGCAATGTGTATAACGTGCTCTACCTGCTGCAATGTGTATAACATGCTCTACCTGGTGCAATGTGTATAACGTGCTCTACCTGCTGCAATGTGTATAACGTGCTCTACCTGCTGCAATGTGTATAACATGCTCTACCTGGTGCAATGTGTATAAAGTGCTC
Source organism: Pseudophryne corroboree (assembly GCF_028390025.1). Lineage (NCBI taxonomy): Eukaryota > Metazoa > Chordata > Amphibia > Anura > Myobatrachidae > Pseudophryne > Pseudophryne corroboree. The sequence continues at coordinate 13,270 of NW_026970296.1, read as the reverse complement.
TACCTGCTGCAATGTGTATAACGTGCTCTACCTGCTGCAATGTGTATAACGTGCTCTACCTGCTGCAATGTGTATAACGCGCTCTACCTGCTGCAATGTGTATAACGTGCTCTACCTGCTGCAATGTGTATAACGCGCTCTACCTGGTGCAATGTGTATAACGTGTTCTACCTGCTGCAATGTGTATAACGCGCTCTACCTGCTGCAATGTGTATAACGTGCTCTACCTGCTGCAATGTGTATAACGTGCTCTACCTGCTGCAATGTGTATAACGTGCTCTACCTGGTGCAATGTGTATAATGTGCTCTACCTGGTGCAATGTGTATAACGTGCTCTACCTGCTGCAATGTGTATAACGTGCTCTACCTGCTGCAATGTGTATAACGTGCTCTACCTGCTGCAATGTGTATAACGTGCTCTACCTGGTGCAATGTGTATAACGTGTTCTACCTGCTGCAATGTGTATAACGTCCTCTACCTGCTGCAATGTGTATAACGTGCTCTACCTGCTGCAATGTGTATAACATGCTCTATCTGGTGCAATGTGTATATCTTGCTCTACCTGGTGCAATGTGTATAACATTCTCTACCTGGTGCAATGTGTATAACGTGCTCTACCTGCTGCAATGTGTATAACGTCCTGATTATGTCCCAGTCAGAGGTGTGTGAGGTGGAGGAGGTGAGTGAGGTGGAGGAGGTGAGTGAGAGGGAGGAGGTGAGTGAGAGCGAGGAGGTTAGTGAGGAGGGGGTGGCTGCTGCTGCAGCCTCCAGTGATAGTGATGGTGTTGTGGCTCCGCAGCCACGCACCACTACAAAGACGGGCCGCAATGTTAAATTCAGCTACGCTGAGAATATGGCTTTGGTGCGGGAGCTGATGAGGCATCATCGGCAGTTGTTTGGCCATGATGCTGCAAAGGTGTCGTCACGCAGGAAGAGTGTTCTGTGGAGGAAGGTTGTTGCGGCTGTGAATAGTGAGGGTGTGGTGAGGCGGAACGAGGACACGCGTCGTAAGCGTTTTTACGACATAAAGCGCCGTGTCAAGGCGAAGATGGCCAAGGAGGCTAAATCGGCCCGCCAAACCAGGGTGGACACCCCTTCCGTGCATCTTACCGTGATTGGGAAGAGCCTGTGCGTGCACTCATTCCGCCAGAAGTGGTTGGTGCCACTTATGTCCGGGATTCGGATCGGCCAAGGCAGGATGGTGAGTTGTGTTTTTTGTGCTTTGTCCTTAGTTGTCTGAAATGTCTTCTAGCTAATTGTGGTTGTCAGTTTGTGCATTCTTCTAATGTGTTGGTGATGTAGTGCAGGCATGGCCAACCTGTGGCTCTCCAGCTGATGTGAAACTACAAGTCCCATCATGCCTTGCCACAGTTTTGCTATTAGGGAATGCTAAAACTGTGGCAGGGCATGCTGGGATGTGTAGTTTCACTACATCTGGAGAGCCACAAGTTGGCCAGGCCTGATGTACTGTTTTTTTTTTTTTTAATTATTACTGGTTGCCTTGGCGTTTTCCTGGTGTTGTAAGTCAAAAGTAAATGTTTGTAGGTGTGTTTTCATGCTTTAAAATTTTTTATTTTAATTGGGTTCTATTTTTGTTAGTTGGTTTCTTCTAATCAAATTTATATTTCAGTCTGGTGCGGGATAAATCCTAGTTTATTGACTGCTCTCATTGTTCCCAGTCACTGCCCCACGGCACATGGGATAAAAGTAGAAGGGGGATTCAGCCTATATACACCAGAGCTTCTTTATATCTATCAGAGGAAGGATCTCTATCAGAAGAATGGTTATAGCACTGTTTATATAACAGCATATATTATCATTATTACAGGCTGCTACTCTCTCCCCAGCCTCATTCATTCTTCAGATGTTATATTTCTGTAGCGGGTGCTGGAGATACAGAAAGGTGGTTCTCCTGATTTGTGGACTCATTGCATACAGACGTCATTACTAGTCACTGGTTACTACTCGTTATCTGACTGATTTATATTTATATCAGGCGTCACTCAGTGATTGGCAATAGTATTGTGTAGATACATGTTGGGACAACTTAGCAGGCCTTTGGAATGAAACAGGCAGAAAGCTGGATATTATCTATGCACTAACCTTGGGATAATATAATGTATACCTTGCTCTGTGACAGGGTTTCATAGTGTATACCTTGTTACAGGGAATATCCCTTCTCAATAACAATATTGTCACAGAAGTGATACAAATGTGTAGCATTGGATATGCATGCCTTAGACAACTGTGCTGTGTTACAGGGTTACACATGATATGCTCAGTCACAGGAGAACATCTTTTATTACCAACAATATTGTTTTATTCAATGTGCATATCTTTGTGATGTGGTCAGTTATCAATTTATATATGTACTGAATGGGTAACACATGTGATTGGGGATTCTGCTCTGGTACAGGGTTTTACAATGATATACTTGGTTGGTACTTATTTCATGCCTATTGAAAAATCTATCTTAAATAAAAATAAAAGTTATGTTTTAATTTATTCATGAAACAAAGAAAAAGAGTGCACCACACATTAAGGCTTCTTTAGATATAAGTCCACTAGCGTTTTTTTCTAAACCACCTAACCAGTCATTGCAATTTGCTTAATGGCGCACCTCCAACCAGATTAGCTAATCTTTGGTTCATACATAGAAGGATCATAAAACAATTATCATTTGGGCCTGTGCATAGTCCCTCAGACTTAACGTCTTCCCTGGAAATACTTGTGGATGGAGCCCTTCATTCGCTTTGCCAGGATTCAAGGGTGTTCAATCTGTTTAAATCAGAGCACTACATTTTGGCCACCGTGCTCGATTCTAGGTTTAAAGCCTACATTGTATCTCTCTTTCCGGACACAAGTCTGTAGAGGTGGAAAGACCTGCTGATGAGAAAATTGTCAGCTCAAGCGGAACGTGACCCGTCAACAGCTCCTCCTTCATTTTCTCCAGCAACTGGGGCTGCGAGGAAAAGGATAACATTTCCGAGCCCACCCGCTGGACACAAAAGTAACAATACAAGTGACACATTGACAGGAAATTGTTTCTGCCATCATAGCGACAATTATCTGGAAATAAGATAATACACAGACACATAAAAAGACTCAACGGAAATCTTTTGTTTTTAAACAACTTTATTTCATATCTTTAATACAGATTTTTCTCTATATTTTAAACTTAAAAAATACTTTACTCTGCACAACATGGATAAAATATCCTTTAAATCACAGAAACAATTCAAGTTACATTATAGTATTGCAGGTAAGTAAAACAGATACATATCAGGAGAGCCAAAACCCTATGGGGGTCATTCAGACCCAACTGCAATAGCAGTTTGCTGGTGGTGGCAATATACACGTGCGCAGCGGTCGTGCAGACACACATTGCGGTCGCATCCCTGAGGGGTGAACACAGGAGGGCCGGGACCATTTTCCGGGGGGCTGCGTGATATCACATATGCGTTCCTCTTTAACCCCCTATAAGCTTCCAGAGTGCACCTCATATCTCATCTTTTCCAAGTTACTACAAATGATGAGATCGGTAGCAGCACTACTTTCAGGATTATTACACAGAACACACATAAAGGCTGACACAGCAAATAACAGTAACACATACAAGGGATTAATTAGAAATAAGGAAGCACAATCATCATTAAGTCTAATTATCAACTGGTTCTCTGTGGGACCCATACACCTCTTTACTGCCACCAGCAGCCCCAGGTACTGCACTGCGGCCATCCGCCCCGTCTCCCCCCACTACTGCCACCACCCTGTCTCCCACCCCACTACTGCCACATCTCCCCCCACTACTGTCACCGCCCCATCTCCCCCCAAAACTGCCACCCACCCCGTCTCCTCCCACTACTGCCACCACCCCATATCCTCCCGCTACTGCCACCTGCCCAATCTCCCCCCACTACTGCCACTCGCCCTGCCTCCCCCCACTACCGCCACCCGCCCTGTATCCCCCCACTACTGCCACTGCCCTGTCTCCCCTCTGACACCTTAGTGCTGCTTGAGGACAATATTACCCACAGACAGTGCCTCCGGCAGCCCCCGCTGCAGCACTAGTGCCACCACCCTGTCTCCACCTCTGACATCTAAGAACTTCTTGGGGATTCTTGGTACTGCTGGTAACAGTTCTTCATCTGCAGATGGCAGCAACCAGGGCAGTAACGAGGCAGAAGCTGCTTCTGGTACCATGGACCCTGGTCATGTAGGGTTGGGATAGCCCATTATGTAATAGAGTCACCATCTTACAGGCAGCCGGTGAAGGGAGCAGAGAATGGGTGTTATGTGGCAGGAACGGGCTGGTTAGGTAAAAGCCTGGCTGCTGCATTCTGTACAAGCTACAAGCGGTGCAATTCTTTTGCTAGGAGACCCAGGTAGAAGAAATTGGAGTAGTCTATGCGTGATGATACAAGTACATGTATGACTGTAGGTAGATCTTCTGAGGGAATAAAGTGTTGGAGTCTGACTATGTTCCTCAGATGAGGATCTGATTGTGGCAGATACTGATGTCTAAGTGTCACTCCACTATCCAGGACACCAAGATTCCACACATGATCAGCATTTTGTAACTCTGAACCCCCAAGCGTAAGTCTGGTTGGTTTGCAAAGCTGAACTGTAGCCCTGCCCTTTGGTGGTGAGCTTAAAGACCTGCTTCATCAGGACTGAATCACAGCCAACTGGCATCACCCACACCTGGAGCTCAGCTAGACAACCCTTTAGGATTGGTACTGGGTTCTCAGTACCTAGAGCAAAGACAGGTCATCTGTATAGCAGTGGTAGATGAGGGCATGACATCTGATTATTTCACCCGGTGGTAACATGTATATTGCAAAAAGCATAGGAGATAGGATAAGAACCTTGAAGAACAATGCATGGCAATGATAAGTATACTCCAGAAGATTAAAATGGTTCCTCACCTGAGTGATGTCTATTGTGTGTAACAAGAGATGATTTATTTCTCAGAGTATAGAAATCGCTTCTCACCTGTGTGACTTCTGTAATGTCTAACAAGAGCTGATTTGTGTGCAAAACATTTCCCACACTCAGAACATGGAAATGGCTTCTCACCTGTGTGAGTTCGCTGATGTGTAATAAGTTCTGATTTCTGTGTAAAACATTTCTCACACTCAGAACATGGAAATGCCTTCTCACCTGTGTGACTTCTGTGATGTATAACAAGAACTGATTTCTGTGTAAAACATTTCCCGCACTCAGAGCAAGAAAATGGCTTCTCACCTGTGTGAGTTCTCTGATGTCTAACAAGATGTGATTTGTCTGCAAAACCTTTCCCACACTCAGAACATGGAAATGCCTTCTCACCTGTGTGACTTTGCTGATGGGTAACAAGTCGTGATTTGTGTGTAAAACATTTCCCGCACTCAGAGCAAGAAAATGGCTTCTCACCTGTGTGACTTCTGTGATGTATGACAAGATCTGATTTACATGCAAAACATTTCCCACACTCAGAGCAAGAAAATGGCTTCTCACCTGTGTGACTTCTGTGATGTATAACAAGATCTGATTTACATGCAAAACATTTCCCACACTCAGAACATGGAAATGGCCTCTCACCTGTGTGACTTCTGTGATGTATAACAAGATCTGATTTACATGCAAAACATTTCCCACACTCAGAACATGGAAATGGCTTCTCACCTGTGTGCTCTCTCTGATGTCTAACAAGATTGGATTTCCAGGTAAAACTTTTCCCGCACTCAGAGCAAGAAAATGGCCTCTCACCTGTGTGACTACTCTGATGTCTAACAAGAAGTGATTTAAGTGCAAAACATTTCCCACACTCAGAACATGGAAATGGCTTCTCACCTGTGTGACATCTCTGATGTATAACAAGATGTGATTTCTTTGTAAAACATTTCGCACACTCAGAACATGGAAATGGCTTCTCACCTGTGTGACTTCTCTGATGTATAACAAGTTGTGATTTCTTTGTAAAACATTTCCCACACTCTGAACATATCAGTGGCCTTCCACCTGCCTTACCTGTGTGTAGGTTAATAGGCTTTGTGTTCTTTGTAAAACATTTGGCATCTATAGAACACGGAAACACTGTATCTACTGTCAGAGCTGTAACAGATGCACCAATATCAGAGTCATCAGGAGAACATTTCCCAGGATCAGGGGGATCAGCTGATAGAGCTGGATGTATAATTGGGGTAATGGGATTAGCTCCTGGAGAATCCTGTCTACTGTCATTATCTTTTATGTCACAATCCGGGGATAACATTAGATGTCCTTCTGAGATATTCCTGCTTGTGTGTCCATCTGCTGGAAATAAAATACATTACGGAAATGTGACATTTTCTGTAACAATATTAATCCTGTAAACAATAGGAGAAGACGACTCTCTGGGACACTTAATTGTAAATGTGTGTGTATAATAAAACATAACTTTTAATGAAGGCTTTATAATATTGTGTCTCAGACTATCATTGTGTCCACCCTCCTGAGAACTCTCACAATAACAAATGTAATATTATAATAAGACTTAGATATATCTCTCTCTTGTACTGGTAACTAACCATGAAGTATAAATGGAGATGTAGTCACTCGCCAAGTCCTATGTCAGCAACAATGTAAAACAATGGATAGGGGAACATATCGTATGATTTGGAGATTCTAGATGAACAATAATATCAGTCATATGAGCTGATGGATCAGAGAAATGTCTCCTAACGTTACTCCTGGAAGCATTGGTAAGGTAGAATTCCTTTATGTGTGCTCATACGCTGGTAAGCCTGTACATGTGTTACTCACCCTTATATAACGTATATTGCTACAGCAGAGTAGGTGTGGAACAAGGTACTTTACATGCAATACACCATATAATACCCTGTAATCATCATCATCATCATCATCTGCTAGGTTATACTCTACTTTCTCTTATGTACTAGAGGACACTTGAGTCCATTTAGTACCATGGGGTATAGATGGGTCCTTTGGGAGCCACTGGCACTTTAAAAGTTTAATAGTGTGGGCTGGCCCCTCCCTCTATGCCCCTCCTACCAGACTTAGTTTAGAAAATGTGCCCGGAGGAGCCGGTCACAGCTAGGGGAGCTCCTAGGAGTTTTCTTAGCTTTTTATTTTCTAGACATAGGTTACAGGAAGGCTGCTGGCAACAGCCTCCCTGCTTCGTGGGTTTTAGGCGGGGGGGGGTAGAAACTAACTTCCTGAAGAATAGTGATGGGTACCGGAAATTTTTCGGGTTTTGTGTTTTGGTTTCGGTTCCGGTTCCGCGGGCGTGTTTTGGATTCAGGCGCATTTTGGCAAAACCTCCCTGAAAATGTTTTGTCAGATTCGGGTGTGTTTTGGATTGTTTTTTTTTTTTTTTTTTCAAAAAACCCTCAAAAACAGCTTAAATCATAGAATTTGGGGGTCATTTTGATCCCATACTATTAACCTCAATAACCATAATTTCCACTCATTTCCAGTCTATTCTGAACACCTCACAATATTATTATTTTTACTTCTAAAATTTGCACCAAGGTTGCTGGATGACCAAGCTAAGCGACCCAAGTGGCTGACACAAACACCTGGCCCATCTAGGTGTGGCACTGCAGTGTCAGACAGGATGGCCGATTTAAAAAATAGTCCCCAAACAGCACATGATGCAAATAAAAAAAAAAGAGGTGCACCAAGGTCGCTGGATGGCTAAGCTAAGCGACCCAAGTGGCCAACACAAACACCTGGCCCACCTAGGAGTGACACTGCAGTTTTCTAGCGAGAGGATGTGAATCTGAACCACTAGCCATGAACATAGGCCAGGGCCTCAGCCGTTCCTTGCCACTCCGTGTCGTAAATGGCATATTGGCAAGTTTACGCTTCTCATCAGATGCTTTTAATTTAGATTTTTGGGCCATTTTACTGAACTTTTGTAGTATGCTTTACAACACAGAGGTAGAGCAATGGACTACTGTACCGTACTGCTATATATATATACTGGTGGTCACCAAAATTCTGCACTGTCCTACTATATAATACTGCGCACAACTAAAATGCACCACAGGTGTGGATGGATGGTATACTTGACGACACACAGGTAGGTAGAGCAGTGGACTACTGTACCGTACTGCTATATAATACTGGTGGTCACTGGTCAGCAAAATTCTGCACTGTCCTCCTATACTACAATGCAGCGTTTTTCAGGCAGAGAACGTAGATATTTTCAGCACACTGAATACAGAAACTGATAGAATACTGCACGTCCTCTCCCTATCATCTCCAATGCACGAGTGAAAATGGCGGCAACGCGCGGCTCCTTATATAGAATATGATTCGAGAATCCGACAGCGGGATGATGACGTTCGGACCGCAAAATTTTAAAAATCCAAACCCCCTCCCGTCTTCTTTAGAGGTGGTCGGGGAAGATCAAAAAAACCTGCACCAACAGGTTCCCAGGAACAGAATCCAGGTTCTGCTTCCTCCAAATATTCAGCATGATGGTGGACCTGTCAGCCTGGAGATCAGACAGGTGGGAGCGAGACTAAAAGATTTCAGTTACGTCTGGGCGTCATCATGCCTAGACCCCTGGGTGACGGATATTGTTACCCAGGGGTACAGACTGGAGTTTCAGGAACTCCCACCTCACAGATTCTTCAAATCAGGCTTACCAGGTTCGCAGACAGAAAGTGCTATTCTACAGGAAGCCATTCAAAAAAGAGGATTTTGGTACTTACCGATAAATCCATTTCTCTGAATCCTCTAGGGGACACTGGAGTCCTATACAGTAGGGGTGTGAAGCCTTGAACCGGAGGTGTGGCACAATCTTAAATTAACATTGTCTGCACAGCCGGCTCCTCTCCCTTCACATCCCTCCTCCCTCAGTTTGAAGAATTGTGACTGAGAATAGGACATAACACTATAGACCATGGCGAGGAACCGAACCGTACAACATATCAAAGAGCGGCCAAGAACTCTTAACCGAATAACAAACGCTGTTTGTACGAACTGATTAAAACAAGAACTTGGAACACAGCAGGCTGACAGCACCGGGGCGGGCGTCCAGTGTCCCCTAGAGGATTCAGAGAAATGGATTTATTCGGTAAGTACCAAAATCCTCTTTTCTCTTTCATCCACTAGGGGACACTGGAGTCCTATACAGTAGGGGACGTCCCAAAGTTTTCCCCCAGGGAGGGAGTGCTGTCGGTGGCCTGCAAAACTAAACGTCCGAACTTAGATTCTCCGGACGCAAAAGTATCAAACTTGTAAAATCTTATGAACGTGTGGGCTGAAGACCACGTCGCCGCTCTGCAAAGTTGAGTAGTGGAAGCACGTCTGGCAGCCGCCCACGAGGCACCCACTGATCGGGTAGTATGAGCACCCGTCTGACCCGGAACCTGTTTGCCACAGGAAATATAAGCCTGCCGAATGGCAAGTCTAATCCATCTGGACAAAGTCTGCTTAGAGGCCGGCCAACCCTTCTTTGGCCCATCATAAAGAACAAATAAATGGTCCGACTTTCTGAAGGACGACGTAACCTGTACGTATACCCGTAAAGCTCGGACAACATCCAATGACACGTCCTCATCTGTGAGACCATGGAAAGACGGGACCACTATTGGCTGGTTTACATGAAACCCCGACACCACCTTCGGAAGGAAGTCTGCTCTTGCACGGAGTTCCGCCCTATCCTCATGAAAAACTAAGAAAGGGCTCTTACAGGATAAAGCTCCCAACTCAGAAACCCGCCATGCCGAAGCCAAGGCCAGTAATAACGTGACCTTCCAAGAAAGATATTTCAGGTCCGTTCTCGTCAATGGCTCAAGAGTCGGTGACTTCAAATATTCTAACACCAACCCTAAGTCCCATGGTGCCGTGGGAGGACGAAAAGGGGATTGAATCCTCAGAACCCCCTGTAAAAAGGTTTGAATCTCTGGTAAGGATGCTAGCCGCTCTTGAAAAAGGATGGAGAGAGCCGAAATCTGAACCTTCAAGGAGCCCAATCTGAGTCCTCCCTCTAGACCGGCCTGAAGGACAAAAGTAGAAGTCGCGATAAAGTTAGATGAATTCCATCCCCGTTCCTGACACCAAGCCATGTACCGTCTCCAAATCCTGTAGTAGTGCCTGGCTGTGACCGGTTTCCTTGCGGCAATCATTCTAGGAATGGCCGTTCGTGGGATCCCTCTGTTTCTTAAGATACGGGTTTCAATAGCCACGCCGTCAAACGCAGCCTGTTCAGATCGGGGTGTAGGAACGGTCCCTGAGATAGCAGGTCCTCTCTCTGAGGTAACCTCCAAGGATCTTCCGCAAATAACCCTCGCAGGTCGGTGTACCAACTCCTGCGGGGCCAATCTGGTGCGATTAGAATGACCCACACTCGTTTCCGCTTTATTCTTTTCAGAACCCTGGGTATGAGTGTGAAAGGTGGAAAAATGTAAACCCTCCTGTAACACCAAGGAAGTGTTAATGCGTCCACTCCTTCTGCTGCTGGATCTCGAGTTCTTGATACATAACTGGGCAGCTGATGATTTTGTCGAGACGCCATTAGATCCATCTGAGGCAGACCCCATCTTATCACAATCATGTTGAAAATCCGTGGATGAAGGCACCACTCCCCCGGATGCATGTCCTGGCGACTGAGGTAATCTGCCTCCCAGTTCTCCACACCTGGAATGAACACTGCGGAGAGAATGATGTCTTTTCTTTCTGCCCACAACAAGATCTTTGTGGCCTCCTTTAACGCCATCCTGCTCTTTGTTCCTCCTTGATGGTTTATGTAAGCTGTCGTCGTGACATTGTCAGACTGAATCCTGATGTGTTGATTCATGACTAGGTCTTCTGCTAAGAGAAGGGCATTGTAGACTGCTCTTAGTTCAAGTATATTTATGGGTAATTTGCTTTATTGTAGCGTCCACCGTCCCTGAAACTGATGGTCCTCTAGGACGGCTCCCCAACCTCTGAGACTGGCATCCGTCGTCAGGATCTTCCAATCCCAAATGCCGCATTTCTTGCCGGCTGTAAGGTTCTTGTGTAACGACCACCATGTCAAGGAGACCCGTACTTGTGGTTGAAGTCGGATTCTCCGATGTAGGAGCCAGTGCGAGCCTGCTCCCTGAGCAATGAGGTTCATCTGGAATGGTCGGGAATGAAGTCTGCCATACTGGAGAGCTTCGAACGACGCCACCATCTTCCCGAGAAGTTGCACACAGAGGTGCAGAGAAACGGTCTACGTCCTCAGTACCTGAGCCACTAATCTCTGTAGGTCCTGTACCTTACTCTCTGGTAGGAACACACGTAATAGGACCGTGTCCAAGATGAGACCGAGGAATTGAATCCGTTGAGTCGGTACGAGGTTGGACTTTTGGAAATTGACAATCCATCCATGTTGAATTAGAAATTGATGTGATGTCTGAACATCCTTGAGCAGTCGATTCTGAGATGGAGCTTTGATCAGTAAATCGTCCAGATAAGGTATAATCGTGACCCCCCAACAGTCTCAGTCCTGCCACCATGATCGCCATGATCTTTGTGAAAATTCTTGGGGCTGACGCTAGACCGAACGGTAAAGCCCGGAATTGGTAGTGCTCCGCCACCAGTGCGAACCGTAAGTAAGCCTGGTGAGGAGTCCAGATTGGGATATGCAGATATGCATCCTTTATGTCCATGGATACCATGAACTCGCTTGGCTCTAAGCCTGCAATGACTGATTGGATTGATTCTATCTTGAATCTGTAGACTCTTAAAAACTGGTTGAAAACTTTTAAATTGAGTATTGGTCTGACCGTCCCGTCTGGTTTTGGCACGACAAAAAGATTGGAATAGAACCCCGTTCCTCTCGGAGAAGCGGGAACCGGAATAATGACCTCTGCTTGAAGCAATTTGTGAATTGCTGCCCGTAGTGCCCTTGCTTTTTGAGGGCACTGAGGCAATCCTGTTGTAAAAAACGGACTGTGAGGCCTCTGTTGAAATTCCAGTTTGTATCCCTGAGAGATTAAGTTGTTCACCCAAAGTTCTGGTGAGGTTTTGGCCCAGATGTCCTGAAAACCTTCCAGTCGGCCGCCCACCAAGGGGGACCCCAGGTGAGCTGGGAGGCCGTCATGCCACGGTCTTGTCAGCAGGTTTATCCTGCTTTCTGGTTGCTGCTTGCGAGCAGCCTCTACCTCTGCCCCCGCGTGCTTGTGCACCGAACCCCCTACCTCGGGCTCGAAAGGACTGTGACCTAAATTAAGTAAAAGATGGTCCTGAATAACCTCTCCTAGTTTGTGGAGCGGTTCTCGTATAAGGAGTTGGCAGAAAAGTGGACTTCCCCGCTGTAGCCTGCGAAATCCACTTGTCCAACTCTGGTCCGAACAGCATTTCACCCCCAAAGGGAATGGATTCTACCACCTTCTTGGTGTCAGAGTCACCTTGCCATTCTCCGAGCCATAAAATCCTTCTAGCCGATATGGCCGATGCAGATATGCGCGATGCTATTCTGCTAATATCCTTAGAAGCTTGACACAAGTATGAAGCAGATTCTCGAATGTGTAATCTCTTCTAAGCTATTTTCCTCCTCAATAGCTTGTACGATCCGGCCAGACCATGCACCCATGGCTTTGTTGACCCAAGCACAGATGATCGCAGGTCTCTGCGCTGCACCTGCTGCTACAAACATTGATTTTAACGCCGTGTCAACTTTACGGTCGGACGCATCCTTTAACGTAGTTACGTTAGGAATTGGCAAGATTGTCTTCTTTGACAATCTTCCTAGTGAAGCATCCACTACCGGTGGGTTTTCCCACTTGTCCATTACACCCTTAGGTAGGGGGTAAGTTACCTGAAAACGTTTCGGAAATTGAAAACGTTTGTCAAGTTGTTTCCAAGCCTCCTCCATCTGAGACTGGAGGGATTTAGGAATGGGGAACGCTGCTGAACGCGGCTTCTGGGATTCGAACAAATCGAAATCCTCCGGCTCCCGGACTTCCTCTTCCTTAAAGCTTAGGATGTCCTTAACCGCGTCAATTAAGGAATCCAGACCAGAGATCGCCGAGTCTTCTTCAGGAAAATCGGCGTCTAGGATGGGTTCAATTAACTCACCTTCTTCCGTATCCAGAAGAAAACCCTCTTCCTCCGCAGTTTCTGGTATAATAGGAAAAGTTCTTTTAACAGCCCTGCGCACACTCGTCTCAGCGTGTGTGGGCGGTGTTAACTTGATGAGAAATTCCTCCATTGTCTTTGAGAATCCCGCAGCCCATTCTGATTGCTGCTTGCGGGATTCTGCCATTTCCTTGGAGATTCTATTGGCAAGGTTGTCTTCCCATG